>NW_021703778.1:162213847-162670816 GCF_005190385.1 Monodon monoceros
GGTTCTGTTTCTCTGGAGAAGCCTGACAAATACAGGACCCTAAGCAAGTTTTTAACCTTGCTGGGCTTCAGGTTGTCAGCTATAAAATGGGAGCAAAAATATATCATGGTGTTGTAACAGAGACAATATTCATAAAGCACCTAGCAGGTGTCAAGACACAGTAGGCTCTCAGCAAAGGTTAGCGTGCTCTCTCTCTCTCTCTCTCTCTATCATGAGGCACTGACTGGTCAACAGTGCAAGTAGGTGTGCATAAGCCAAGGAAGGGCATAACATTGGTCAATTACCAGAGCCCCCAAATGGTTGTTTTTGACCACTTTAGTTTTTTTTTTTTTTTTTTTTGCAGTACGCGGGCCTCTCACTGTTGTGGCCTCTCCCGTTGTGGACGCGCAGCTCAGCGGCCATGGCTCACGGGCCTAGCCTCTCCGCGGCATGTGGGATCTTCCCGGACCGGGGCACGAATCCGTGTCCCCTGCATCGGCAGGCGGACTCTCAACCACTGCGCCACCAGGGAAGCCCTGACCATTTTAGTTTTATACTTGTGTTTTGTAGGGAGGATTGACTGACCTCTTCACACTGCCCTGGCCGGAGGTCCCTCATAATATCCTTATTGTCTATTCTTAAATGTTTAGAACATTTCACATATACACACACACAAATTAAAGGATGGTGGCAGGGGTAAATACTTTTCACCCGCTAAAACTAATGTCTGAAGGGAAAAAAATAAAAGTGAAAAGACTTATAAAAATGGAAGTATTAATATCTCAAGTAGCAATTTTGTGGAGAATTGACGTTTACCATCATCAATATGTTTCAACACAGGAGCTACAGTTGGCAAGTGCAGTCGTAAAGGAAGCAACACAGTTTGAACGCCTATATTCAGGCTACTCTAGTAGTAAATCTGCATGAGGCCCTGCAAATGCCTTAGAGAGATGACTTTGAAATGATTCCAAAATTTTCCAAAGACTGTGCATTCCATATAAGTTTTCAAAAATAAAAAATTACCTCATTAGTCTACAACTTGTAACTTTATTACCATCATTCCCTTTTTATTTGAGGAGAGTGCCTGAAAATCCCTTTTATAAAGGGACTAATGTGTTAGCTCCCATATAACACCGTGGTTCTTTAAATACAGCTAAACGGAAGGAGCTGCTAGGAAACCTGAGCAAACTTATGTTGCTTTCTTTCCAACTCTTTTTTTTAAATGAAATCATGATTCCCTTCACCACCTGGGATTGCCCTTGCCCTCTGGGAAATCTATGCACTTTAAATACACACCCATTTACCCATGGGTCCATAAGGGCTTGAGACTGATTCACCATTGTTGGAGGAAACCTCCTCACAATATAATGTCTTTCAACATCTAAAATGTATTATATTTTACAAAGTAGAATAATGTATCTTACATTCTTAACAGTCCAAGTATATCTAGAAAACTTTACCCAGCTCCTAAGTTACATTAAGTTCACAAATATTTTCAATCACTGAGATTTAATTTTTGAGGGTCAGAAATAGTTCACTGAAGCCTAAGAATATTTGAGGTGAAAAGGAGAGTACGCTTGTAAAATAAAGTCACAGCTGAAAATGATCACGGTTATAACATCATTATAGGGCAAATTATTAATTTCTTAACCCGAGAAGGGCTAAAAGACGGATACACAGTAATAGCCAAGGCAGAAAACCAACTAAGGGTTCAAATATTTGCCTTAAGTGATCCATTTATTAACATTCTTAAATTTTTCTCTATCTCCAAAACAAATATTGTTATAATTATAATGGATTAATAATTTACTGGATGTATTAAATTATGATAATAACATGCTGTAAAACTTTCAGATATATCATATATTCACATGACCTAAATTCCAAGGACAGGAAAACAAGGTTCAGGTTACTAATAATTTGTATTCCACTAGAACTGGTTAGAGCAAGAACTGTTTTTTACCTGACATTTACTTTGCTAGCTTGCTCCCTTCTAGGGTGCGCCAGTGGTACTTCCTTTGAGATGTGCTTAACCACCACGCCCCCCATCTGTCTGTCAGGCCTAAGTCAGGGCCCTCAGGCACTTGGCACGTGCCCACGAGCACTGCTCTAGTACCTGGACAAGCATCTGTCTCTCCCATTTGACTGAATCCCTCAAGCCTCAGACCCTCCTCTCCCTCATCTGTAGGAGATAAAGCTCCTTGCCAACCTCACAGAAGAAAATTTGCAGTTTTCTTGCTACCCGCATGTCCCCTTTCTTCCATCACTCCCGTCCTGGTAGGAGTCCTCCCTGAGGCCAATCCCCCCATCTGTGTTCAGACTCTATCAGCTCCCCCCTCAGGAACTCTTCTCTCCACTCTTCAGCCTCCATCTAAATGTGTCCTTCGCACAAGCATTCACACCTGCTCAAGTCTCCCAGCGTGCAAGTGCCTCCACCCCACTCTCCTCTCCTACTATCCCCTTTCCCCTTCACAACCTGATTTCTCAGAAGAGATGCCTATAAACACCATCACCACTTGCTCAGCACCTACTCGACCTACTTAACATGTTTTTTACTCCCACCATTCCACTGACACTTCTCTAGGTCACAGCCAACAACTTCCTGAGCCAGTTCCTAAATCCAACTGATTCTTCTTAAAACTCAGCCCACCAGAGCGGCAAGAACTTCAGGCGTTTGACCTCTCCTTACCTTTTTGAAATAACACTTGGATTCAGTAACACCCCCATCCCTGACATTCTTATCTACTTTTTGGCAGTAATTACCACAACTTCTAGTATCTGTGTAGAACTATAGACTTTATAAAGCATTTCCACAAGTGGTACATTTATTCATTTAATAAATATTATGAATGAATGGGTCATTTCATCCCTATAACCCATAAGTTTAATAGATGTGTGTTATTTCAGAGACAAGAAAAATCAGTCCCATAGTCAAAGTAATTTTGTTAAAGGTCACACAGAAAGGTTCAAAATCTGTACTCCAATCCATCTCTCAAATTTAAAACCCATGTTCCTTCCAATCCTACCACATGAACAGTTAAAAATATACAAGTTCCACATCTAAGAAAAAATGAATACATAACTGATTATTTTGCAGAAAAACCAAGAGCCCAATGATGCATAGTATCACCTCTGGAGAAAAAAAAGAGCTGGCTAAAACCTCTCAGATCCTCTTTTCACACATAATCTTGAGCATCTATTAAATCGCTCATACTTAACATTTCCAAGGCTCAAACAGTATCCTAACAGACATCCGGTGAACACTTGAAGATATCAGCTTCAGTAGTTCATCAACTTCTGCTATAAACAACATGTGTAAGTCATTTCTCCCCCTTCTAAAGAAAAAGTCAGCAGCTGTTTGCTAAAAAGTTTTTTTTTTTATTGTGGATGAAGACATTGCCAACTTACATATATCATTTTTATTTGGAGTAGTTTTTTTGCCTTGCAGTGCTCCTGAGAAATTCAGAAATGCATTGACTTTAGCTCTATAAAACACAACCCAATATTAAGGCTGGGCTGTAAATATCCCACTAGATATTTCCCTAAAAGTCAAAAGACAAATTATAAGTTTTAAGTAGAGAAACCTTAATAAGTTAAAAAGTAAAGACTGGCAAATAATCACAAATGTCAGATCATTAAAAGTACCATTATTTTTTCCATAGGAATATATAAATGTTATACTTAACTTGATATTTAAAAAACGAAAGATAAATTTTTGTTAATGGAAGATGTTTTAAATAGTTTGATATATGAAAAACTTCATTAGCCTTAAAAATCAAATTTAAATGCCTTAAGTTTGACACATAATAGCTCTTTATCAATAATTCTTATTATCTCTTGTCCCTGAAGCATAGTTTTTCTTTTCCACCTACTGACTGGAAAAGTATTTTGACTTTTTCCCCCTTTCAATTACCCATTAAAAGGTTACAATAAACTAGAGGCTTTACTTGAGGGGGATATTTAGTATTTAGTTGGATGGTTTTAAGAAAGTCATTCCTTTTTCCCCCATGTTTTTGTCACTTAGTTTTGGTTTTGTTTTTTTCTTTCAACTCAATAATGGCAGGAACTAAAAACTCAACCATGAGATACAGTATTATACTAAAATCAAATCCAATGACTGGATGAATTTTCTACTACAATATAGCAGCTGAAAACCATTAGGAATGCTGTGAAAAACTGTGGCAGCTACGGAAAAATTCAACCACAAATTTTAGTAAGTTTATAGAGAAGTAAACAGCAAAATTACTGTAGTTAAAATACTGCAGTAAAATTAGTGTTAGCAATGTCCAACTGCTAACATTAGAAATACAAGCTTCTTCACTGTATGGTTCCTAAGAAGATTCTTTGAGCAGGTGTTTCATCTCTGACTCATCTTAGTGTCAGAAAAGCAGATGAGTTATGCCTGGTTTAGATCAACAAACACTTAGTATGCACATCAGTGACCTATAGTTTCGATGAAGATACAACTGAAACATTAGGTACTACAGCTTTAGGATGAGGTCACGTACTTTTTAAAATAGCAGCCATGTAAGGTCATGTTGGGATGTTTAGATATGCAATCCACCCATAACAGCTTTCCAACTTATGTTAAACCATGGGGTAATGGGGGGGATAGGCTGTTTGGAGCAGGGAAGGAAATACTGAAAATGTCATAAAAGGCATTTAAAATATGATGACATGCTACTTATACCCACCATGCATCTCCTTTTCAAATTAAAAGAGGGAATTTTTTTCTATATTTCTTCAAAATGAAGGATCATGTTGTCTTTTTTTTTTTTTTTAACTTAGAAACTTTTATTTCGGATGCTCCACACTGAAAGAAAAATTCAGTGGCAAGCAGCAAATAATTTAGGATGGTCAGTGAAAGTATCTTTGAAAGGACCTTATAAAACCTAAGAGTAATAATTTCGTAGAGAAACAATAATGGGCAAACCGGACAGGAGACAGTTGGATAGTTCTAATAAAGCACTTGTATGACAACTTCCTTTAAAGTATGCTAAATAAAGAATGGCAATATAAATAAATTAGCAAAGGAGACAGGGGATGTTCTGAAGCAGCGATGTCTAAGTTACTAGATTTTTCAGAAAAACAAGTTTTATCCATCAACACATAAAGACTTCCAATCCTCTAAATACAGTACAAAGTATACAGTTAATCACAGCAAAATTTACAAACAACCAAATTTAGCCCTGGTCAGAGCCAGGCCTATTTACATATTTGGATTAGTATCGTTTTCACCTTTCCTTATTATACAGATGTTTCTATTTTAAAGGCATATCGAAATTTACAAAATTTGCAAAGAAATGTCTTTAAATGTACAACTTCAACAACTAATACAAACGTGAATGTCCCGACGTAATTAAATTCCAAGTCAGGAATTTTATGAGGGGTTTATAAAAAAATTAAAGGAATACTCCCTTACCGCTAAGTTCCAAACACCTGGTGCTGGTGTCGTTGAAGTGATTTCACTACCCTCAGTGACTGTGAGGATGAGAATGGATGACTCCAAGGTGGCCGTACCTCTCATGTCAATACCTCAGATAGAGGCAGGAGGTGTCACGTCTAGTGATATTGCTAATTATAGTTATGTAAATGCAGCTGTAGAATTTAACACTTAGATGAAAGCTGTGAGTAGGTGTGTAGAAACAGTTTTAAGATGCTATCTTTAAAGAGACACCTTAGCTCTTAAAACTAAACCATATGTTCACAGTATGTACTCAACAGTAGAGAGGAACAAGTTTCCAATATATTCAGCGACTTAGAAGGATCTCAAGGGAATTATGCTGAGTGAAAAAAGCCAGTCTCAAAAGGTTACATACTGTAGGATTCCACCGAATGGCACTCTTGAAATGACAAAATTATAGAGAAGGAGCGTAGTGAGGGGTTTCCAGAGGTTAAGGAGACGGTAGGGAAGGAGGTGGCTATGATTGTGAAAGGGGAGCACAAGGGGTCCTTGACGAAACTGTTCTCTGTCTCTGCACTGTCATCACATGAATCTACACACGAGATGAAACTGCATAGTACCAAATACACACACCTTCCACCTGAGGACACCTGTGACCTCCCAGGGACAGCCTTGTTCTTAACCTGTCTACTCCACGTCCTCTTAAAGATGATTAATATATACTTTAGATCAATTTTTGCACTACGCAGATAAGCCACCACTATTTTCTTCTTCCCTCTTTTTGGTAAATCTGTTGATTATCTTTAAAAGATTAAACTACATGTCTCTAGCTTCAATGAGCTTGAAAAGGAAATAAAGAGCTGATATATAGCTACTAGTGTTTTTGTCTTTTAATTTTTCTTATTTTTGTAAATTAAAATTAAAAGAGTGAATGTTTCTAGCTTAAGTTAGGTCAAATCAGACAGGGAAAAAAAGTAGATAATATAGCAAACACTTCCTCCTTTAACACCTGCAATTTCTAGAAGCATTGAGAATACTGCTATTAAATTTAGATAAAGTATAACTGTGAACAAATACATGACTTCTTCCAAAAGGCCACTTTGTGATAAACTACATACACATAGTGTTCATGGGTTTTTTTTAAAGTGCTATATATGTCATCTCTGGCTTGAGAATCACCTACTGCTTTAAAAGGTCTTTCAACACAACTCCGGCGCTGTTGTCAGGTAACACTGGCAAAGGCGTAAATGTGGGCAGTACGTCTGAGATGGGTTTCAAAAGGAGATGCCCAGGCCCTCCAGGTCCAAGTCCAGCTGGGTTAATGAGAGGCACAGCCGCAGAGCGGGGAGCTAGGAACGGATTCACATCTGTTCTTCTACCAGACCTGGGTTCGGTTGTATCTAAATGACAAAATATGAATGATTTAATCTCCCATATGCTATTTGGTCACTGTTATACATGTGTTTTAGGTTCCTAGATTTGGCCCCCAAATAAATTTAGTTCATATGCTGCCGGGTTCTGGATCGGATAAACAGGTCTATGAAACACAGAAGGTGAAAGAGGATAAGGCAATAAATAGAGAAAGAAATGGAAGTGAGAAATATTTGTATGTAGAGCTAATACTTTATTAAACACATGAGTATTGTTGTCTTATACTTGATACCAGTTATATAACTGATTAACGTCATTTACTATAACAACAGTTTTTTAAAAGATGTTTTCTATGTAACCAGGCAAACTCTTATCTAACCACCTGAAAGATGGGAGGACTTGAGAACTTGTTTTGCCCAAATTATTATAATGGTCATGAAAAAAACTAGCATCCATATTGCAATGATAACAATCAGATTGAATATTAATTTACCAAAAGAAAAAACGACTTATGCATTACATTAAATGATCACCTTTTAGACGTTCAAAAGTCTGAAAATAATTCTCATTAGATTATTTCTCTGTAAAGTCAGGCTGAACAATTAAGTTTTTACTGGAACAGGCATTTGGTTTACGTACTAATTTCTTAGTGGGCAGAATTCTGCTTTATTACCCAAGATCATTAACAACTTCATGGTTGAGAGACAAGCAACCTGTTGAAGGCACCCGCTTCAGCAGTGGGAAACTCAAATAAAAGAGGCCTCCAAAACAAAGGGAGCATTGAGACAAATTCATCAAATCTTCTTATCATTGAGCACCCCTGGGTCCCCAAGTTGTACTTTCCTGTGAATGACAATTTTCCAAACTCTGAAAAAGCTTCTGGTGCTATGTGGTTAAGCTCTGGCTTTTGTCTCTGATCAATACAAATGAAGCTACGCATGTGACTTGATAACTGAAGGTGGGGAGGTGTATGAAAGAGGAGGAGTGGGAAGAAGGGGAAGGAGTGGAGACAGGGGAAAGGAGGGAGAGGGAGGGGAGACCCTGCCAAAAGAAATTTTGGAATCAAAATTTAAATAATGTATATTTAAATAAAATTTAAATAAAATAAATTTAAATAAAATAGAATAAATTTTAGCTTCAAGATGCTAAAATCTAGTATAACAAGTGTTTTAGTATAGTCTACACATGTTAAAGTTGAGACTTTTCTAAAGACTAAATTTAGTAGACAAATCTTTTATCTAAAATAATTTTACCACTTTCTCTTTCTATAAAAGTTCAGGAAAATAGAAATATTCATCTAAATAAGAACTAAGGAAGTTATTTAAATTTCAGAATATAAATTCAGTATTTTATCCAAATTTAAGTATCTGGCATGTGACAAACTTGACAGTATACAATATGTTCCTTTACAGTCCAACTAGCAAACATGTTAGTCTGTATTAAAATATGAAGATTTCAGATAAAAGACAGCCCTTCCTATAAAGAATTCATATATAGTCTAATGGATTATACTTTAATTTGAACTCAAGAAACTTTAGTACATGCCAATATGAGGGATATAAATAGCGTAAGATCCTTACAACCTAGTGGGGTAGAAAACTACGTCCACATATTGTTGAACCACCATACCATTTGCTTCCAGGCAGGCCTTTTAACATACAAGAACTCTTCATAATGTTCTTGGATGTGTAGGCCAGTTTACTAAACAGCTCTTGTACATATTATTAACACACCAACTTTGGTTTTTGAGTGTAACACTTAGATTATTATCACAGGGGAAAAATCTTTAACTATAAACTACAATTCAAAAGGAAAATGTGTGAACAAGCAAAGGTTTACCAGTTCAACCACCACTTCCACGAATAATTCAAGGTGTCTTATGCAGAGAGAGAAGAATTATTCCAATATATAAAGGGAAAATATTTCATACTGCTTAAATTAATCTAAGCTAATTAAATATCAGGCTGCTACAAGAATGTATGAAGCCAAAATCTAACGCCTTACTGAAATTTTGGAAGAAGTCATTATTGCACATTTTCAAAAACACTAAAAATTTAGTTAATATCACAGTAAAACATAATCAAAAATTATCAATTTTTTAAATTGTAGAAAAAATAAGTATCTGATTTTACCTTTAAAACTTCCGGGTACACTTGTATCTAGTTTTCTCCTTCCTGGTGAATCTAGAGGTTTCATATCATGAACAGAAAGCTTGGGTGGTGGAATAGATGGATGAGATTCTGTTTCTAGAAATTTAACAAAAAGTTCTGAAAAAGACTAAGAAAAAATATTTGGGATATATTAGGCAGATAATAAAATTATATTCACTACAGCTAAGAAACTGTACCAGCTATTCTAATTAAATATTAAAAACTAGTCATGCTACCTGAATCATTTCTTTATGAACAAGCCTTATGAACAATTAAAAGTGCTAGCACTCTGATACACAGGTATCAATCAAAAACTTTAACAATTTAATCAATAATCTTTGATGACAACACTTGTTACAAACCTCATAATGAGAATTAGCCACCAGATAACAGATTTCTCACCATCAATGGCACTTAAGACATCAAGTCTTCAATCATTTTAGTAACCGTTTACATAGACATAAAAAAATTATATCAACAGAAAACAAGCATTAAAGTCCTATTTTTCTAGAGTAACACCCAATGAATGAGTACAGCAAAAGCTCACCAGTAATATTATCAGATTAAAATAATGTCATGTAGAACTTTCCTTTAAATTAAATTTTATGCCATCCAATTTGAGTTCTATCTTTCACCAGCTTTGGGTAAGTCACCTATCCTCAGTTTCCTCTTTAGTAAAAAATATAAAATAAAGAAGTAAACTCCACATTCTAACTCACAGTGCTACTCAGTTCAATTAATACTCATCTTAAGCCTACTATACACCAGGCATCGTATTTTCGTGTTTATTAACTGCCTCCTCCTACCAGAATGTAAGTTTGTTGAGGGAAAGCACTTTACCTATTTGGTTTGCACCTGCATCCTCAATGCTCAGAACAGTCTGGTACACAGCAGGTGCTCAATAAATATTCACTGGCTCAATGACTAGGTAGATACATACAGGCATAAAACAGAGCCTCTGTCTTCAAGAATCTCATAACTTAGTAGTAAGAGATAAATGACTGTGGGCTGATAGCAGCACGATCAAATACAAAAGAAGGAACAGTTAATGCTTTGAAAAATCAAAGTACCATGTAAACAAAATGTTAAAATAAAACCTACTGATATGTGCAATAAAATTATTAAAACTGGCTTATTATCCTGAAGCGAATCACCTCTCTGGATCTCAGTTTCCACAACCCCAAAAGAAAAGGGCTGTATAAAATAACCTGAAAAAGAAGTCTAATTCTTTGCAAATGAATACGATGCACAATCATTTCACTGCTCACATCCAGCAGGAATAAATCAACTCTTACACTATTAAGCAGAGATTGCTGACTTGGTCTCAAAGGTGTGCTGGGAACACTTTTTGATCCTCCTCCAAGCCACCCAGTCATCCACTTGGTAACACCACCCTGATCTTCATTCAACAACTGAAAGATTATTTTAAAACAGAAAAATATTATCAACACAAGAAAAGAAAACAGAAGCACTTTTACATGATTTCAGATGGCAGTAAACCATGTTTCCAAGTCCAATTCCTAGTTTCCTACTGACAGAAGCTACATATAACACTGTCATCCTAAGCACTATCTCAAATGAGATGTGAGGACTGCCATGTCTCAAACTTGAAGCATTCTGATACGGACGGTTGCATGTAAGTTACAAAACATTTAAACTAATATTACACAAGCTGCGCAAATCTGCTTCTTCTCTGTAGTATAACATGATTCCATTTCCACATTATTGAGAAAATTGCATTCAGCAAGTTATATAATACACAGTAAAAAAAAAAATTTATATGATACCAAGCACTTTAGTTATAAATGTATTCAAAATGGCATTCAATATTCAGTTACCTGTTCCATTTCCTCCTTTTTGATACCTAGGATGCTTCCCATTAATCGTAACACTTCATGACGCTGATTTTTTGGTGTGTGGAAGTGTCCAGTGAAGAGGTTTCTCATTAGAACTCTATGAAAACGGAGGCAGAAACAGCTCAGGCTAACTCACCAGTTGTCTCAATATCTAGTGTATCCAAACAATCAACACTAAACATACAAATATTTAATCATATTTAAATAACAGTTATAAAAAACACTAAAATATTTTAACGTAGCTTTAAAAATTTTTTGACAAGTCTAATTAAGAATATTGCAAACAACCCAAAATGTGTACCTTTAAAAACATCACTTACTAGTCACCAACTTTCTTCAACCAAATAATCAACTGAGATGGTACCTCATTAGTAATTCTCAGTGCCTGTCTGGGTCGATGTCTTAAGGAGACACTTCAGATTTTTCCCTCCGTATCCTAAATGGTGATGATAGTTCTTGTGCTTAACGGTTATGCTTATATTTCCTCATTCATTAAAAATTTGCTCATAATATCTAAATCTTTAAAATGTTAAAGATATACTACATGTATACCTAGGTTTCACACCTAATGCATTTGGGCAAGATATATCCACTTAAGGGCAGTAAAGAGAACAAAAAAGAATGGTAAGAATAAACTTTATATTTTCTAAGTACTTTATATTGTGGTGATGTTTTAACTCTTGCCTATGGTTTTAAGAAAAAGAATTTGAGCTGGGAAAGTCTATTTAAAAACCAAGAGAAAACAAGTTACTGACCCCTCATTAAAACTAACTGCAGCTCATCATTATATAAGAAAAAGAAAAGGATTTTTAAAACCTTAATCACATATATTTACATGTAGAAATTGTTTTTACCATAAAAGTGAACCCCATAAAGTACATAAAAGTAAAAGGCAGAGCATACTTGTCCACTTTTCCTTCTGTGCTATTTACTAAATTCATCAATTTCTTTTGTACATCATCCAGCATTTCTTGTCGGAGCTCATCTGTTTTAAAATATGTGAATAAAGAGAGTCATTAACTGATTAAAATAGTCTGTATGAATATATAATGAGATTTATGACATCTTTAGTGAGAATTTTGAATATATGTACTTATTCTAATTAGGAATACTCAATTGCGTCCACCTCTTCTTTGGTTCAGGGAATTAGGTTCTCTGGTATAGAAATTACCTAGGAGCCAGAGTATGCATTAATTCACATTGTTTACCCCCAATAAAATAATCAATTCTTTAACAGAACATTTAAAAACCAAAGGTTTTCTCATTCTCTTCAGAAACTTAACATCAAAGAAGAGATTTTTCACCACTGCTCCTTTGCATGAAACATCTCCAGAGCCACTCTTTAATGGGAAAATACCGGAAAGGACAATTTTAGATTTTCCTTTTTCCATTTTCCCGGCTGGAATCTTTTTTGGTGAGCTAAGAAGAGGAAGAGCAGCTAACGCAACCAAGACCATGGCTCAGAAGGCAGCTGATAGGGCAAAGTATCCTGGGGTAAATAAGCTGCAAGAAACAATTCAGATCCCTGGTTCTCACACTAGGCAAGATACTATAGCTTATGACTGATTTAGAAAGATGTTTAGATTATTTTATTTTTAAATTCTTATTTATTTTAAAAGGAAGCAAAATCTGTAAAGTCTTGGCAGAATACTAGGAATGTGAACAGTACTAAAATCAAAGTCTAGAATTACAACAGGAGAGACCCTGTTCATAATCAACCATGCCATGGGACCATGGATTCCTAGACTAAGGAACTCTCAGCAAACCCATGGAGTTTACACCCGTTTCCTCAGAAATGGATAGTCTGAGCCGAAGGAGATGCTTATTAACATCAAGCTAGATTACAAATTTCATTCTGAAAGAAATTAGGAGAATGCTTTGCAGTACAGCTCAACTTTTCAAATCAAGAAACACTCACATCCCAACATGAGACAACTCTGACCTCTTTCCACAAACCTACTCTTTGAGTTATGCAGCATTTTCCTAGTGGTAGTGGGATACAAGTTTCCTTATCCAGTATACGACTTGCAAATATTTTCTCCCACTCTGTGAGTTGTCATTTCACTTTCTTGATGGTATCCTTTGAAGCACAGAAGTTTTTAATTTTAATGAAGTCCAATTTAGTTTTTCTTTTGTTGCTTGCCCCTTTAGTGTCATATCTAAGAAGCCACTGCTTAACTCAACATCACAAAGATTTACTCCTATGTTTTCTTCTAAGAGTTTCACAGTTTTAACTCTAAAATGTAGGTCTATGACCCACTTTGAGTTACTTTTTGTGCATGGTATGAGGTAAGGGTCCAACTTCGTTCGTGTACATGTGGATATCCAGTTGCTCTGGTACCATGTGTTGAAAAAACTACTCCTTTGGAATCCTTGTTGAAAATCAATTGACCAGAAATGTATGATTTATTTCTGAACTCTCAATTCCCACTGCAAGACCTCTGCAAACGTTTTTCCTTTTGCCTGGAAAGCTCTTTTCCTTCGGCACTGCCTATTAACTCCTCTTTACCATTCACATGTCAGTTCCCAAGTCCCTTCCTCAAAGAAGTTTTCTCTGAACCTTACAGATTAGGCCAGGTTCATCTGCTTTATGTTTTCATTCTGTCTGTACAGTACTAAAATTCTGATTTACAGTACTAAATGTATATACAAAAATGTTCAGTTTAACTGTTTGCAATGGTTTGTGGTTTTTCCACATTGCAAAAATCTAAACTGCAAAATGTAATAGGCTAACTTTTACCAAAACAGAGGTGGTTGTCATAACCGTATTATAAAAGCAAGGTTTGTGTTTGGAAAATCTACTACAAACATTTCCTTTCCTGTCTTTCCAGGGAGGAATTTAAGCTTGAACATTAAGAGAGAGACAGACAGACACAGAAAGACAGACAGAGACAGAGAGAACAAGACTATTACTAAAGTCTGAGTCAGTAAAAGACATTTTAGATTCTTAATGGGCACATATATACTACGAACCATGGTGCCACGTGGGCCTTTTCTAGTACTACCTTCTAAATTAAGTAGAACTCTTAATTATTCAGAGGAAGAACAGCAAGTAAGTTAATCTCTTGTTGATGTTCTGAATTAACCACCCCACTCATGAACTAAAGTAAGAGCTAGAGTAAAGATGGGCACAGTCTTCTCTTTCATCCTCCTCCACTTCTCTTCAAGGCTATACAAAGGTAGCAGAAGAAGAGGTCAAACTTAATCTATCCCCAACCTTCCGTTTCTCTGAGACTTCCCTTCTCCTAACTACTTTCTTCTAAAGTTAATGATTTTTATATTGATTACATGTCAAAATGATAATATTCTAGATACGCTGAGTTATATAAAATATATTATTAAAATTAATCTCCCTGTATCTTTTTACTTTTTAAACATGGCTACTAAATTTATTTTTAATTATAAATGTGGCTTCCATTGCATTTTTATAGGATAGCACTGCTTTGGAGTATAACCAGGATATAACCATTACACTGTACTGTCTCTTATTAAAAAAAGAAAAGGAAGATAAAACTGAATGATAGATATCTTCAGAGTAAAATTCACAGAGCTGATTCTGATAAAAATGATTTTAATAAAATTAATTGGAAAAATTTAACTTTGCTCCATGAAAAACTGATCAGGAAACCCATCTTAATAAAGTTCAAGTAGAAAATATTTTGATGAAAATTCTTTAATATGGGTATAACTTTTATTAAAATCTCTGTGTTCTGAAAGGTCTGATCAAAACATCCTTAAGGCCAAAATAATAGGGTAAAATTTCTTAAACTCATTATCAGAATACAAGTTAGTCCTGAGCTAATGAGAAAGAGAACTGACAATGTGCATATCCTTGCAGACATGTAGAGGGCTATTTCAAATATGAGTAATTTAAATGGGTTCTGATATTTGAGTCTAGAAAACAACCTCAGAATTTGGGGGAAGGGACTGGAAGGATGGGTTAACTAGGAAAGATTTAGAAAAGAAAAGAAAGGCAAATACTGACTTCAAAGGTCCCTACAGATTTCTCTTTTTCCCCAGGCACACCTATACTCCTCCCACAAAAGATTCTCAATATTTCTCCATAAAAACTGCACACTAATTCAAACCACAATTTGAAATCAGAATTATATTTACATGGGCAGGCAAAACATAGTTATTCAGAAATGGGGTTTTAGCCAAATACAATATCCCTGTGAAATAACCTAAAAACATGCCAAAATAATTGTCTGGAAGTTAGGCGGGAAAGAAAGGGCAGTGGGGGTACACTTTAAAGTTGAGCAATAAAGCAACTGAGGTTGGTCTAGTTTAGGGGAAGAGTTACTCTGAATATCTGACATCCTAAAACCATATCAGAGCCTCGTCTCTGTAATACCTAGAGATGGTACCATGATCTTCATCACTTGATTTAAAATCAAAATTTAACATAAAATGTAAGTGACTACAACAAATTAGTACATCATAATTTTACATTTTATTTGTAATTAGTAACACTGCACTATTAATACTGTCTTCAGAGAGCATCGTACAGTTAGGTCACACTCCTTACAAAGTCCTTGGCTATTTTATGACTAAGCTCCCTTGGACAAGATTCAAGTTTATTTAACAGTCACCTGACTGAGAAAAGAGAGATGGCTGGAGCAGGACTTGAGAGTCCGGAGATCTGCGTGTGAATTATGGTCTTGTCACAAGACCTGGATGTGAATCATGGTCTTGTCACCAGGGCTGGATTCTGATGCCTATTTTGTAAAATGAGCATGCTTATCTCAAAGGATTTTGAGAGAAATCTACTGAGTGATTAAATGTGACATTTTTAACCAGTAAAGTTCTATATTAGTATTCATTAGTATTCATTCATCTGATTTTTTAAAATATCAGCATTCAACCTAGCCCTAACCATTATCGATAATATGTATCACTTTGGTTAGCATTAACACTGATAACTTTTCCTCCATTTACCTTATTTGTCATCTTTACAAACTATGGCAAAGAAGTCAACACAAGGAAAAAAGAATGTTAGAAATATGATTTTATTATAGATATGTCAGTAAATAAACTGGGTCTTGTGTCTTACTTGGACTGGCTACCTAAAAAATAAATTTAAATCTGATATATTAAATCTAATATAAGGAAATTTAGCCTCTTCAGTCAATTAAATGTAATTAAAGCAAAGGCTAGAAATTTGACGGTCTTTTTATTACAGAATTTCAACTTATACAAGATCACTTTCATTATATAACACCAAACGATTTCTTTTTTCTAGCTCTGCCAAAGCAAGGCCTCAAAAAATTTACTGAACACTCAGATTTGTTTCTCTCCACGGAAATCTTTAGTAAAAGGCAAAAGATTTATTTGATCTTGAGAGAAACCAGAGCATCCAAATGATATTTTTTAAAGGCACCTTTTATTTTTTAAAGGCACCTTAAATTTATTTACATTGGAAGTTAAGACATATTAGTGGGCTTCCCTGGTGGCACAGTGGTTAAGAATCTTCCTGCCAATGCAGGGGACATGGGTTCGAGCCCTGGTCTGGGAAGATCCCACATGCCGCGGAGCAACTAAGACTGTGCATGATAACTACTGAGTCTGCGCTCTAGAGCCCCACAAGCCGCAACCACTGAGTCCATGCACCATAACTACTGAAGCCCACATGCCTAGAGCCTGTGCTTGCAACAAGAGAAGCCACTGCAATGAGAAGCCTGCGCACTGCAATAAAGAGTAGCCCCACCTCGCCGCAACTAGAGAAAGCCCGCACGCAGCAACGAAGACCCAACGCAGCCAAAATAAACAAAAATAAATTAAAAAAAAAAAGACATATTAGCAACTGCTTTGTCTTTTAACTCAATTCCTTTCAACCATTTCAACGGAATTTTAAGGTCTAGAGTATATGGTGAATGCTTTCTTGTTCCATAATTATAATTATTAATTGCAGAGTAAAAAGTAATTTTTGAAACTCCACTTCCTAGCAATGAACTCACAGAAAAGAATTTTATTAATACAGTATAACCTAATTAACTTGAATTTCAATAGATTAGAATCTGTGATTAAACTGAAATATCAATGTTGAAGTCTACTGGATTATTTGTACAGTTAAATTAGAGTTACTATGTGCATTTGAAAGAGATTTGTAAATATGTAAATATTTTTAATGTAACCAGATCAAATTTATTTTTCCTCTCCACCCTCCTCCCTCAATCCTTTAATACATTAGAATTCAGATAATTTGTACTGCATTTTTCCATATCAAAACAAATTTTCTTAAAGACTGAATATTATGAATCAAGTTTTTTTTTTTATTTTTAATTTTTTAACATCTTTATTGGAGTATAATTGCTTTACAATGGTGCGTTAGTTTCTGGTTTATAACAAAGTGAATCAGTTTTACATATATACATGTCCCCATATCTCCTCCCTCCTGTGTCTCCCTCCCTCCCACCCTCCCTATCCCACCCCTCTAGGTGGTCACAAAGCACCAAGCTGATCTCCTTGTGCTATGCAGCTGCTTCCCACTAGCTATCTATTTTACATTTGGTAGTGTATATATGTCCATGCCACTCTCTCACTCTGTCCAGCTTACCCTTCCCCCTCCCCGTATCCTCAAGTCCATTCTCTAGTAGGTCTGTGTCTTTATTCCTGTCTTATCCCTAGGTTCTTCATGACCTTTTTTTTTTTTTTTAGATTCCATATATATGTGCTAGCATACGGTATTTATTTTACTCTTTCTGACTGACTTCACTCTGTATGACAGACTCTAGGTCCATCCACCTCACTACAAATAACTCAATTTCGTTTCTTTTTATGGCTGAGTAATATTCCGTTGTATATATGTGCCACATCTTCTTTATCCATTCATCTGCGGATGGACATTTAGGTTGCTTCCATGTCCTGGCTGTTGTAAATAGAGCTGCAATGAACATTTTGGTACATGGCTCTTTTTGAATTATGGTTTTCTCAGGGTATATGCCCAGTAGTGGGATTGCTGGGTCGTATGGTAGTTCTATGTTTAGTTTTTTAAGGAACCTCCATACTGTTCTCCATAGTGGCTGTATCAATTTACATTCCCACCAACAGTGCAAGAGGGTTCCCTTTTCTCCACACCCTCTCCAGCATTTATTGTTTGTAGACTTTTTGATGATGGCCATTCTGACCGGTGTGAGGTGATACCTCATTGTAGTTCTGATTTGCATTTCTCTAATGATCAGTGATGTTGAGCATCCTTTCATGTGTTTGTTGGCAATCTGTATATCTTCTTTGGAGAAATGTCTATTTAGGTCTTCTGCCCATTTTTGGATTGGGTTGTTTGTTTTTTTGATATTGAGCTACATGAGCTGCTTGTAAATTTTGGAGATTAATCCTTTGTCAGTTGCTTATGAGTCAAGTTATATATTTAATTTTTAAAGGTTCACACAGACCTGCCATATCTCAAAAGAAAGGGCCACAATTGGGTCAATGAGCAGTAAAGTCATTATAATAATTTTGCCACTTACTGAATATCATCGTCACTATATACTTATACTGATATTTATTAATGACAAAGACTTCCTAGGCTACAGACTAAACCTCAACCCATTTCTGAAAGCTCACTGTTGCAAATTAGCACAAACTAAATCTGATACAAAGAAATGTTTTGTTCAGACCACACAGGGTTTTTTGAAAAACTTAAATTACACGTCACATTAAAAAACTGGAACATTTCACATAAGTCTACATTTTTGGTGTCTCTTGAAAGACCTGAAGATCTGGCAACCCTGGACCCACATTCCTACACAACAGTTCCGTGAAGCTGAGAATTTGTTGCCCCCTATAAGAAGCTCTCCAATTCACCACAGTCTCTACTTAGTCCTAATTGCTCCTTTATAATTTGGGCCCCAGTTTACAACTTCTGTTTGTGATCCATACTTATAGTTTCATTTCTTCACACAGCAGCTCACTCTCACCTCTGCCTTCTCGGCACTCCACACCAATACAGCACACACACACACATACATGTTATTAGTCCACCAGATCTTCAGCCAGTTTCCAAATTATGACACACAATTTCATACGAATTCCTCCCTCTATCCAGAATGTTCTTCCCGAACTCTTTGCCTACTTCACTGTACATATTCACCATTCAAGTGGGGGCAAGTATACCCTTCACTAGCCTTTCCTACCCTTCTACACCACCATCAAGAAGTAGAATGGATTGCTTCTTCCTTTTGAAATAGCTTGCTGCATGTATGTGACTACATGTAGTCTTCCCCTATTTCTGCTTGACTATAAACCTCCTGAAGGTAGAACTCTTGTCCCGTATCTTTAGTACTTATTTTACTGCTAGGTACACAGCACAGCACAAAACAATGAATCTGTGATAAATGAAAGAATGCCTGACTTTTCTCTGGGAAGGGAGACTGAGAATAGAACACAGGTCAAAAAAGAATAAATGATTTATGTTATGAATTACTCATATTATTCATATGAGGAAAAATACACAAAACATACAAAGTCAAAAAATTCTCATATCTACATAATTTGCTTTTCCCTTTATATCTAGAAGAATTAATAAAATATACATTTAAAAGTACAACCATTAAGTTGAAAAGGGCCTAATTATTTACCTAACTGACATAGCTTTTTTCTTAACTAAAATGTTGACATTTTCTAGTATACCCAGATGTTTATATCATCACAAATAATTTTTTAACTATTTATGGCAATTCAGAAAACTGCATCTGGTATTTCTTATATGTTTCCTCTAAAATCACCACTTCTGCCAAAAACATCTATAAAGAAATCCCTCAAAAGTTTTGGGTAACAAAGCGTCTGGGAATGTATCTGGCCTACGTTCAACAGGACATTATATGTTTTCTTGTATAAATCGTGTCCTGGAAAACGGAATGTCTTTATTTAAAATAAAAACTCTACCATCCAACACCATAAAGGCGGTTCCATGAAAAACATTTTAAACTTCTTTTATATGTGTAGTTTTAAAATACATTTTTATGCTTCATATTACAGTTGGTTTACTGGGGCTTATTTTATACATTCTTCTAGATTTTCTTTAAAAAAACACTGTAAAGAAATTTTCCATTCTGAACTCATAGAAGACTTTTTTTTTAAAAGCAGTCACCAAACCTTCTTAAAATAAGAAAAAATCAGTGATGGGGCCCTTTCAGATATGGCTATAAACTGGCACACAGACCAAAAGACTTCCCCAGTGCTAGAATCTAAACTTGTATTGCTTATGAAAATTTATTTTTCTTGGTGTACCATAAAATTTACCACCCTTTTGAATAATCATTATCAAAACAGTAACTCTTTTGTGCTTGCTATTCCAATTTTATCCAATCGTTTCCACTTAAGCAGGAATTTATCTCAAGGATGATGGTAGAGAATAATAAGCGAAAGAAGGAAAATGTTAAATTTGGCCATGAATATAGGAAGATAACATGTCTTTTCATGGTTCAGGTTTCCACAGGTAGTATATTTTCCCATGAACGACAATTCCATAGAAATTCTGAACTCTGATCAACTCAGAATAGTTAATGAAAGACACTGTCCTATCTGCTTCATAGAGGACTAATGTCTTAAGTTTGAACAAAATCAATAAAATATAGGATGGCATGTGAAATAAGTCTTTGGAACTACACTGAAAAAGAAGACTTTCAGGTAAAATGTTGAAAGAATAACTTCTAAAAGGAAGGGAAGGAGTAATTCTTCTACCAGCCAACATTATCTATTAAAATATAGCACCTATAGGATCTTTTTTTTTTTTAATTTTTGTTTTTGTTGGGTCTTTGTGGCTGCTCGCCGGCTTTCTCTAGTTGGCAGTGCGCAGGCTTATCACTGTAGTGGCTTCTCTTGTTGCAGAGCATGGGCTCTAGGCGTGTGGGCTTCACTAGTTGTGGCATGCAGGCTCAGCAGTTGTGGCACACGGGCTTAGTTGCTCCGCGGCATGTGGGATCTTCCTGGACCAGGGCTCGAACCCATGTCCCCTGTATTGGCAGGCAGATTCTTATCCACCACGCCACCAGGGAAGCTCGTAGCACCTATAGGATCTTAGGGTTTCTTTTCATTGTTACTTTCCCTTGGTGTGTGGGTCGGCGGGGTGAGGGGGAGAAGACAAAGAACTACTTACATTTGGGGAGTAAAATCCTATTACTAGTTTAGAGCTCTGTCTGCTCAAGTTTCTTTCCTCCATGGAATGTCCCTAACCCTTCATGGGATTCTTGGAGAACTAAATATGCACTGTCTGACCAGAGTTGAGCACCACTGTCTTAAACTATGAACCTATGGTGTATCTATGCCATGTGTTACTTCGTTAACTAAGCTCCTTGAAAAAAAAGGGATCCTATCTAGTATCTCACACAGCATCTAACATGAAGCCAAGTAGTTGGTTCTCATTAAGTATTTAATGCCTGATTAAGGCATCTTCATACTTTTCATACGAAGTCTGTAAATACTTGGAACTCAAAACCACAATTGCCCATACACGGCACTGACAGTTATGGACTCTAAGAATGATTGAAATCACTGACAATTTACTATTTTAATACTGGTGTTATAAGCAATAGCTCCCTTTTCCTATGTTTGACCAGACTGAATCATCTCATCTCTGGTGGCAATTACATAATCAAGCATTTCAAATAAAATACCACTTTTTAAAATGAGTTTCCTAATATTGTTTAAATGTTGAAACTGCATATCAACTAATCATCGACAGTCTACAGATGCTTAGAAATAAAACAATACTTTGCCTCTACGATTCAAGTCTCTATGTACTTTCTAGCAACAAAAGCCAATCTGTCTTTTTCAAAATTGTTTCTCCTGGCAAATATTTTTGCTGTCTGGCCAAGTTTTGCATTTAAAATAAAGTACAGTATTACAACATCAATCAACATTTAAAGTACTTAATGATCTATGAAAGAAAATATACAGTGATTCTTTTGAAACAACCAAGCCAATCAAAGTTTTATTTATATTATCAAATCAAGAGTGCAGCTTTGATAAAATAAAATCACATTTGTATTTAGAGATCTAAAAGCAATATTAAGCACTTAGGTAATAAAAGAAAACAGACTGTTAAGAAGAGCTTAAATGGCAAGAATGACTTAAAGACATAACAGAACTGTCTGTCCTTTTACCCCCACTTCCTGTCTGTGCAACACTGGCCTCTCGCCTGCCCTTTCAAATACCAGTTGTATAAGCATAATTAGAGCTTTTTCTGTGGCTAATATTAACTTTACAAAATGAGTCCAAAGTTCCTATGTATTTACAATGAATTATTACTGGTAACTTTTTACATGAATAGGGGCCTAGGCCACCTAAGCCTTGCTATTTACAATCAAAATCTAAAAATATTCTACTACTGAGGATTTAAATGGGTGCCTAAACAACTTACTAAGTAGTGCAGGGACTCTGATAACATTTAGCAACTACAGTAAGTCAAAGAATTTTTTATCTTACCATCATCTACTGGGAATGACACAGGTTGTTGTCTAAAAAGGTATGTGAACTTAAATATTACAGTAGCATGACATATATAGCAACCTTGTCACAGACCAAGGAGTTGCTTCAGAATACTGCCTTTTTACCTTCATTAGTCTAGCCCTTCCCTAGGATATCAATTCCTTGGCTAAAACCTTGGGTGCTCAGTACTTCTCCTCCAGGTTGCCCGTATGTCTTCCAGACAATGTTGTAGTTACATTGGCTTTCAACCTAACTAGACTGTTTTCCCAGCAAATACTGCCTGCAGGTAAGGGCAACCGTTTCAATATTTAGGGCACAGCACAGTGGATACTATCCTATCTTCAAAGGAGATATACAGAACAGAATACAAGTCAGATTATAAACAACTGTTTTCCTGACAAGAAGAAATACAGTAACATGGAAAGATTATGAACTTTGGTCAAGGATAAAAGATCAGTTTAAATCTCAGTTTCTTTAACTTATAAAATGGAACTAATACTACCTACTTTAGAGTTTCCTGTGAAGAGT
Source organism: Monodon monoceros (assembly GCF_005190385.1). Taxonomy (NCBI): domain Eukaryota; kingdom Metazoa; phylum Chordata; class Mammalia; order Artiodactyla; family Monodontidae; genus Monodon; species Monodon monoceros. The sequence goes on from NW_021703778.1 coordinate 162,236,563, forward strand.
AAATAAAATATGAGAAGACTAAATAATACAGTATATGTTATATAAAATGCCCATGATACTCAATATATAATTGTTTCCTTATTGTCCATTTCCAGCCCCTCTACTACATTTAGAGTTCTAAGGCTGGCCGAATCTTACAAAGCAAACAGAGGACTTTTAGTTGGGCACTAATTTGCCGCAGAATCAAGTTTTCTTGAGGACAATACCTCACATGATCTTATTATTATTATTTTTTTTATTATTATTTTTTATTCCTAACAATCTCTCATCTCCTGTCTCCTGCTGGTTTTAGGCCAACTTCCTCAGCTTGTCCTTTGGTATCCACACTTCAGTGATTTGTCTACTTGCCTCCGTAATGTCCAAGTCACTGTTTTATTGTCTGACGGTATTTGTGCTGTACCATCTCCTACTTTTTCCTATTCCTAACTCTATTTCATGTTAGGGGGTACTTCTTAATTACTTTATTACATGCCTTGGTACTATTGTGCCTAACCCAGACACCTAAAGTTGACACATTTCTAGGTTCCCATCACCTTTCCAATAACCTTTAATCATTATCTACTAAATGTAGCCCTAGAATAGCTTCAACTTCCTGGAGACTGTTACATCAGAGATTAAATGAGAGCATGCCATCTTTGTCAGCAGTTAAGACTTAACAGAGCACTATGAACCACCTGATATCTGAGGCCCAACTGATAATCCTAAACACAGGACTCACTCTCGGGAATTGACAGGGCCTATGAGATAATTTACAAGCATCAAAAAATACATGCCTGCATGTAAAACACCATCTATAATCATAAACAGCTAGTTATAGCCAGACATTCATTCCACAAAAAGTTACTCTTTTACTTGAGAACACTGCCTTCTCTAGCATATCAGACAGCTTTAGGCAGGATGACTACGGACTGAACAGGGAAAAGTTATACCATGACAAGTCGAGTCAGTCGAATCAATCCCTTTGATGGTCAACAGGGTGACAGCACAACTGGACTGCCTCAATATTCCGGAAAACTAACTGGACAGCCAGGGCCAACTTATGACTTTGGTTTCACTAGGACCAGATTGAAATCAAAGTAAACTGGTCATGGGAGATGGAAATGGAAGTCACAAACTAATGGCAGTTGGTCTCACTCGACTGTACCAATGCATGGGGGGAAACTACATCTGATTCAATACTAGAGTTGTAGGGGAAAAAGGAAAAGGAAAAGAACCTACTTTGTTTTTTAAGTTCTTCAATTTGTTCTTCCTTTAAATCTAACTGTTCTGTAAGTCTTGATGCTGAATCCAATGCAACATTTGCTTCATCCAAACGCTCCTGAGGAAGAAAAGTTCATTAAAAAGCAGCATGCAAAAACTATTTCACAAACTATAGGGCTGGAAGACATCTTAAAGTCAATCAACCCCTTTCAGCTCAAGAAGCTGTATTTCTGTGACCTTGGGCAAGTTCATTTGATACTAATAAGTATCAAAGATAGAACCCACACTTCACAACACAATAATGTCTCTTTCAGAGAAACTAAATAAAAAAGAGAATGCTATTTAAAGACAACATGGTGACAAAAGTTTAAAAAATGACAATAATAAGAATAAAATCTACAAAAAAAATACAAAAAGTCAAGAAATATAGCAACAAATTTTTTTGTTTTTTGCTGTGTTGGGTCTTCGTTGCTTCGCATGGGCTTTCTCAAGTTGAGGCAAGTGGGGACTACTCTTCGTTGAGGTGCGTGGGCTTCTCATGCGGTGGCTTCTCTTGTTGTGGAGCTTGGGCTCTAGGCGCACAGGCTTAAGTAGTTGTGGCACGCGGGCTCTGTAGTTTGCGGCTTGTGGGCTCTAGAGCACAGGTTCAGTAGTTGTGGTGCATGGGCTTAGTTGCTCCGTGGCATGTGGGATCTTCCCGGACCAGGACTCGAACCCATGTCCCCTGCACTGGCAGGCGGATTCTTAACCACTGCACCACCAGGGAAGTCCCAACAAATGTTCTTTTTTAATTTTGGCAAGTCTGATGGGTATAAAGTGATGTTTCATTATTATTTTATTACTTTAATTTTTATTTCTCTAACTATAATACATACTAGTGAATTTGAGTAATTTTTCATGTTAATAGGACAGCTGGATCTGCTCTTGTGCAAAAATCTTTGCATATCTTGCCCATTTTTCCATTGAGCTGTTTTTCTCCCATCAGTTTGTAAGAGCACCTTATATAGTAGATATGAACCCTTTGTCATCAGCGCTACAAATACAGTCAAACATGTCCTACTTTGATTCTTGAGTTTTAGTCTAGGTGAGGCTCCTCCCTGCCCTGAACTGCACACTTGGTTTTCTAGATTTTCTTGGAAGGTATTTTTCTTTTTTAACATTTATATCTATAAAGTAGTATTTCTCAGTAGGAGTTGTTTCAACATTCCTGGCCTCTGGCCACTAAATGCCAGAAGACCCACCCACAGTCACTGTAACAGCCAAAAATACCCCCCAGATTTCCAGCACCACTCCCAGTTGAGAATTCTTGCTTTAATACAGTTGGAATTTACTTTTGTATATAGTGTAAGATAGGGGTCCAATTTCATTTTCTTCCATATAGACAGCCGGTTGTATCTACTGTTTATTAGATAACCTACCCTTTTCCCCACTGAACTAGAAGTAGTTTAGGGTTTAGTTTTAAATATAATTCTCAAATATAACCTGGGCTCCATTTCTGGATTCTCCTTCTGTTCCACTAATCTAGTCAATATGGTATTGATTTATGGCTCTATTTTGACATTTAGTAGGCAAGTCCCTCCTCATCATTATTCTTTCACACAATTTTCTTGGCTATTCTAGAGGATTCACCCACGTAAATGTCAGGTCACGTTTCATCATCTTGAATCAGAGTATGACAGCTTTTTTGATGTATCATCTTGGATAGGCTAGTTCCCAGTTATCCAGTCAAAACTTAAGGTAGGTATTGCTGTGAAGGTATTTTGCAAATGTAATCAAAGCTCAAATCAGCTGAATTTAAGGAAGGCACATTATCCTGGATAATCAGGGCGGACCTAATTGAACCAGCTGAAATGCCTTGAAATCAGGACTGAGGTTTCTCCATAAAGAAGAAATTCCATCTGTGGACAGCAACTTCAGCCCATGCCCACAGAGTCCATCCTGCTTGTGATTTTTTTTCCTAACCACCTGTGGACAACAGCTTTGGCCCATGCCTATGAGTTCCAGCCTGTCTATGATGTGATCCTCCCATTTTGACTGCCAAACCTACCCAACTTGCTTACCCAGGCCCCACAGTGTTGCCAATTTCTTGTAACAAACCTCACAGGTATCCATGTATGGTATATACATCAATGTATATGTGTATGTATATGTATGTGTGTATGTGTTCATATGTGTACACACATACACATCCTACTGGTTCTGCTTCTCAGGTTGAACCTTAACTGATACAAAGAGAGACTGAAACAAAAAATTTTAAACAAAATCAACAAGATTAAATTTAGTGTAAAGGAAATTTAAATAAACTTTCAAATGACTTTGTTAACCTCATAGCATTTATATTTAAGAAATAATTAAAGCTTAAAAAAACTACACTAAGACGTTTTTGAAAATTAACATTTAGATTTCATTATTCTTTCTACCATTTTTTTGCTTTTTATTTCATTAATTTCAACTTTTACCTTTACTAATTCCCTCTTAGTTTCTTCTGATTTATTTTGTTGTTTTTCTAAATATATATTACATTAAAAATTATTTTAAATAGAGCTACTTTAAAAAGAAGATCTGGACTTCTAACAGTATGACCGGCTAGATATTTTGGCCCACTGAAAACAAAAGCGTCAAATAAAATATCTTTTTAATGTGTTAATGAGCTAATGAGAAAGTAACCATAAATGGTGAAAAAATATATTAAAAGATGCTTGACCTCATTACTAGAAATGCAAATTAAAACCATAAGATAGCCCTTCCCACCTACCACATTGGCAAACACTTTAAAAAATTCTGATAATGCTAGCATTGCCGAGGATGTAGAACAAGAACTCTTAGTACCACTGGTAGGAGAAAATTAGCACAAGTGCTTTAGAAAACAATTTGCCCCCAAATCTAATAAAATTGAAATTGCCCATATATATCCCATGACTCAGCAATTCCAATCGAGATACACACCTGAAACTCTTATACATGTGCACCAGGAGATATAAACAAGGAAATTCATAACCACATTGTTTGTATGGCAGATAAGGGAAATGTCCTTTACCAGGAAAATGGGTAAATAAATTACATATTCACGCAAGGAATACAGCAGTGAAAATAATGAACCTTCTAACACAGTAACTACACAGTTACGGCTGAAACTCATGAACATAATGCTAAGCAAAAAAAGCAAGCCTCAGAAGAATTCCATTTACATACAGTTCAGAATTCCATTCATACAGAGTTTAAAAATATGCAAAACCAAAAAATGTACTGTAAAAAGATGCAAATCTATGTGATAAAACCATAAAGAAAAACAAGGGGGTAAAACACATAAAAGGTGGTAAGGAGAGGAGATGTGGAGGGGTGCTTATGGAACTTCAAAGGGTAACAATCTTTTACTGGGTGGTGAGTACGTGGGTATTTGCTGTATTGCTATTCTTATATTTTATACGTATTATCTAAATATTGTTTTCCAGTCACTCAACATTTAGTAAAAATTTTAAAACATTATGGAAGTATGTCTTCAATTATTTAGAATATTAATATGCCTAAACAGCATATTCACCTCTAACGACAGATACATAAATTTTATTACTTTCCACCAGCTATCACCAGAGTCTACTTATGACTCAATAACGTTTATCCTACATCAAATAGCAAGTCACTGTGGTGTCTCTTCATGGGGTTCATTTTATTTATTTCTTATATATAATATTTATAGGCATGAAATACAGCATAATAACAAAGAGAAAAATATTTTAAAGAATTAAGGTGCAATATGGTCACCTTGTCTTTGATAAAGGAGGCAAGAGTATACAATTGAGAAAAGACAGCCTCTTCAGTAAGTGGTGCTGGGAAAACTGGACAGCTACATGTAAAAGAATGAAATTAGAACACTTCCTAACACCATACATAAAAATAAACTCAAAATGGATTAAGGACCTAAGTGTAAGGCCAGACACTATAAAACTCTTAGAGGAAAACACAGGAAGAACACTCTGTGACATAAATCACAGCAAGATCCTTTTTGACCCACCTCCTAGAGAAATGGAAATAAAAACAAAAATAAACAAATGGGACCTAATGAAACTTCAAAGCTTTTGCACAGCAAAGGAAACCATAAACAAGGCGAAAAGACAACCCCGAGAATCCGAGAAAATATTTGCAAATGAAGCAACTGACAAAGGATTAAGCTCCAAAATACACAAGCAGCTCATGCAGCTCAATATCAAACAAACAAAACAATCCAATCAAAAAATGGGCAGAAGACCTAAATCGACATTTCTCCAAAGAAGGTATACAAATTGCCAACAAACACATGAAAGGATGCTCAACATCACTAATCATTAGAGATATGCAAATCAAAACTACAATGAGGTATCACCTCACACGGTCAGAATGGCCATCATCAAAAAATCTACAAACAATAAATGCTGGAGAGGGTGTGGAGAAAAGGGAACCCTCTTGCACTGTTGGTGGGAATATAAATTGATACAGCCACTATAGAGAACAGTATGGAGGTTCTTTAAAAAACTAAACATAGAACTACCATATGACCCAGCAATCCCACTACTGGGCATATACCCTGAGAATACCGTAATTCAAAAAGAGTCACATGCCACAATGTTCACTGCAGCTCTATTCACAATAGCCAGGACATGGAAGCAACCTAAATGTCCATCGACAGATGAATGGATAAGGAAGATGTGACACATATATACAATGGAGTATCACTCAGCCATATAAAGAAACAAAACTGAGTTATTTGTAGTGAGGTGGATGGACCTAGAGTCTGTCATACGGAGTGAAGTAAGTCAGAAAGAGAAAAACAAATACCGTATGCTAACACATATATATAGAATCTAAAAAAAAGAAATGGTTTTGATGAACCTAGGGGCAGGACAGGAATAAAGACAGAGATGTAGAGAATGGGCTTGAGGACACGGGGAGGGGGAAGGGTAAGCTGGGACCAAGTGAGAGAGTAGCACTGACATATATATACTACCAAATGTAAAACAGATAGCTAGTGGGAAGCAGCCGCATAGCACAGGGAGATCAGCTAGGTGTTTTGTGACCACCTAGAGGGGTGGGATAAGGAGGGTGGGAGGGAGACACAAGAGGGAGGGGATATGGGGATATACATATGCATATAGCTGATTCACTTTGTTATACAGCAGAAACTAACAACACTGTAAAGCAATTATACTCTGATAAAGATGTTAAAAAAAAAAAAGATACAGCAAAAAAAAAAAAGAATTAAGGTGCAAAAGAAAAAGATCTAATGGGATAATACACATTATTTTAATCTGTGTGAAATAAAGTACCCAATATATTTTGTTGAAAACAGAAAATTATACAGTTAAAATTTTACACTAATTTTTTTTAGTGATCTCTAAAATGCCCACCTGTGCTAAAAATTTAAATCTCATATTTGCTGTGTCTATTCTAAACTATAAGTAACATGAGGGAAATCCTGAATATCTTATTCACTGTTATGCCTCAGTGACAACATTTACTAAATTAACTGTTTAGAAAAAAAAAAAAATTAACTGTTTAGGAGATTATTTCCAAGACAAAAATTCTACAAGTAATTGTTTTGTGCATAATAAAATTTACAAGAGTAAATTATTTCAACCAACCTGTAACGATACAAGTTTTCCTTCCAGATTTTCTGCCTTTTTCTTCCATTCAGCAACAAGTTGCTTGTGTTTTTCTAGTTCAGCAGAATACATAGCTTTTTCTTCTAAAGAGGAAAAAAAAGTTACATTAGTATTTTGTAATTGTGTGATAAAATTAGAATTTTAAACCACTTGAAATTTTAATAATTCAACAAAAATAGTTCAAATGTCTTAACAAGAAAATTATACATGCCTTAGTGATGACGTTAACTGGAATTAAAGTAATGAGATCACTTTCCTCTGCTTAACTCCTTCTCCACCTTGTCCATCTTGCAAACTTTCCCTCCCTTCAGAACTCTACTCAAATATTTCCTCTTTAGCAAAGCTTTCTCTATGGCCTCAGTACCATACTATTTTTTACACGTCTACTCTAGTATTATACAGAGCAGACCTAGAGAATTCTTACGTGTAAAATTCAAAATTTCAACCATAGGAGTAACCCTGACATGTACGTATGTACAAATGTAGAGTTTTGCTCAGGCACAAAACTATAACTTCTTTAACTTCATTAGCCTTACATCCTCTAACCGCCTGCCCCCTCACTAGCAGTTCATGCATTGCCAGTAATTACAGAATGTACGAGTTGACAAATGGATGGGTGAATGATCTAAAGGGGGTAAATCTGATGATGGGAGGTAGATGTGAAAAAGCATATTTGGTTATCGGGGTACGTGTGCTCTGGTCACTATTACTATGTGCCTAGAAAAGTACTTTCCACCTGAACTAGAAAAATGCAGTTACCTTAAAGTATAGATGAACAGCTAAGAACAGATTAATCAATACTTCAAAAGAGAGTAATTACTGATGATTAACTCTCTGAAGTGGATTCAACCTCCAACCAACATCTCAACACCTATCTTTTTTTCCCTACGTGGGCCTCTCTCTTCCTTTGTATTCCCCTTTATCATGTGATCCTTACTATGTTACCCTCATACTTCCCTCACCTCTCGTCTTAACTAAAGTATCATAATATGACACTAAAATAATTTTTTAAATAATTAGTATATACAGTTTATGTTCTCTACTCTTAACTGTAAAAAAAAGTCTAATTTGTTGATGGCTACTTATCTTCTCCCCCTACAAGTGGGTAACCTTTCAAAGATTTCCCTATGCCTAATCTAAAATAGCACTGAAGCCAAAATTCCCAAAACTACAGCTGATCTGTGAACAACACAGGTTTGAACTGCATGGGTCCACCATATGTAGATTCTTTTCAGTAAATATACTGGAAACATTTTTTGGAGATTTGAGACAATTTGAAAAAGCAGATGAACCACATAGACTAGAAATATCAAAAACATTAAGAAAAAGGTTATGTCACGAATGCTTGAAATACATATAGATACTAGTCTATCCTAACATAGGCAGAAGGTGAGTGATAATATAAATTTAACAATATGTTAGTTTTCTTACTGTTTTATAACTTTGCTTCCAAAGAATCACATTACCATAAGGTATGCCTCTCTCTCTTGTAATTGGAGAAACTGCATATCAGCCTATCATCACAAGTAAGTGGTTTTTAAAAAAAATGTAACAATGTTTCCAGTACTATATTATGAATATGACTATATTACTGTATACCATAAAAATTTTATGACCATTCATTAGTGTAAAGGTTAGGCTATCATAAAGCAATAATATTGCTACTTCTTCATTATCAATCACGAATCATTATACCTAAATATGAATTTCTTTTTCACACATTTCATTTTTGATGTCTAGTGTTAGTAATATGTATAATATCTACAGGGTTTTCTATCATATAAGAGAATACTGACGTAAGTACTAATAGACAAACAATTCATCTTGTAAACAGATGACATAAACTTATAGTATCAATAAATACTGTACAGTGAATGTATTTCTCTTCCTTATGATTTTCTTAATAACATTTTCTTTTCTCTAGCTTCCTTTATTGTAAGAATACAGTATATAGTACATATAACATACAAAAAAATGTGTCAATTGACTATGTTATTAGCAAGGCTCCTGGTCAACAGTGGGCTATTAGGAGTTAAGTTCAGGGGAACTCAAGTTATGGGTTTTCAACTGCATGGGGGGTAGGCATCCTAACCCATGCATTGTTCAAGGGTCAACCGTACAATAACTCTTCTTCAATGAAAGACTGGCCATACAACTGACCGTGCTGGAAATGCTCCAGGACCATCTGCAGGTTGGAGAGTGACAGAGCATACTGCTTTACTTGTTCCTGAGACATGGAAAGCTGTAGTGCAGTTTCATCCCTTTGCTTCGATGCCACATTCAACTGTTCCTGCAATGACTCTACCTGTAAATTGGCCTGATGGCTTTAAACAAAAAGAATAAAAGTCAAACTGTTTCTATCTATTTAGACACTTTGACAAGATGAAATACCTTCCCTACATTTTACTGCACTAAATGCAAGTTATATTCAAAGTATTTACATACTTTAACAAGATGAAATCTCTTCCCTGTTTTTTTTATTGTGGTAAAATACACATAACATTTACCATTTTAACCATTTTTATGTGTACAGTTCAGTGGTAGTAAGTACACTTGCATGGCTGTACAACCATCATGACCATCCATCTCTAGAACTTTTTCATCTTCCCAAGCCGAAACTCCACATCCATTAAACAATAACCACCTCTCCGCCCAGTAACCACCATTCTACTTTCTGTCTCTATGAATCTGACCTTCCCTACATTTTATTGCATTAAATTCAAGTTAGATTTCAAAGAAACTTGAAGAGTTCCTCTGATCTTCGTCCTCCCTGCGTTTGTTAATTCAATCATGCTTCCTGTGAAGGTGACTTTGAACAAATGGCAGTCATTTTAAACACAGAACTGGGCTAAACAAGGTATGTCAGCTTAAGAAAAATTTAAAAATAGCCTGCAACTTTGTGTTCCGAGGCTAAAACTCTAAGATGTAATTTATCATAAACTTGTAAGTTGTAAGGGATCTTGGAAGTCATTTTGTCCAGCTCCAACCCAACAAGCAATGGATTCTGATACCCCCCTTGCTTGTGGCACTCACAATCCTAGTGAACTCACAACTTTCCAAAGGTTATCCCATCTTTTACTGTCATCTTTCTTTCTGCTTACATTAAATATAATAACCCCTACACCTGTCCCAAATCAGAGATCCCTAAGAAAATTACAGAACATCTATCCAGGCTTATGTCACTGAGGTACTTCCTTAATGTACAATTATTACATACAAAATACTGCAATAGCCTTTCCTGGGTTTTTAATATCCAGTTAAGTTTTTATTCAGAGCAGGCCAATAAAACCCATTAAGAGCAGCTCACTTTGAAGAAACTTTACCCAATAGCACCCTCTTTTGGAAAAGGCAGTAAACTGACAACCAGAGGACTTAACTCTCCCCTCTTATGTCCCTGGACTTTATTCAACTTTGCTGGTTAGCAAATCACTCAAAGGGTGATTGTAAGGATGAAATGAACTGTGATGTCATTCAAAAAGTTAATAAATACAACAAGATGTTACTATTGTTAAGGGCTCAAAACACCATAATCTGATTCTGTAGATTTGAGTTACTTATACACCAAACATTTACTGAACATCTATGAAACTATGTGTAAGAATGTATACTGTGGGAAGAGTGTGACATAAATGGCATCTTTCCTACCCACTGGTGGCCTTACACTTCGTTGGGTGGGAGAAAGTGTAAAACAGCTCAACAATTAGAAATACCCCTAAGAAAAATACAAGTGCCCTATGAAAGACTCAAAATATTATGCAGGTTCAAAGGAAAAACATCACACTAGGGATTGATTTTGGATTTGAGGAGTGGGGTGCTAAACAAATAATTCATCATGAAGTGCTATTTGAAGAATAGGTGGGATTAACAGAAAAACAGTGGGCCCAAATCATGACAGTCTAACCTGGTTTTGAAAAAAGGAGAAACAAGACCACAGCCCTACCTACCGAAGGTTATTCTGCAGTTATTATGAATAGTAAACAAAAATAGGCAGAGATTAGAAACTATTTCAATTAGAGAAAATAAGGGCTTGAAAATTGAAAGGAAAGATGATCAATTTTATAGACTAAGGATGTTTTGCTATTTCTGCCAATGTGAAACACATACACAAATGTTCACTCACTGTTTTAATTCTCATTTTAAACAAGTTCTTCTTCTGAGTCTGAAGGTACAATAATACATCCTACAAAGGGGGTAAGGAGTTCACCCTCAGAAATACTATCTCTACTGGTCTATAATCTCTTTGCAGAGATAATATCTACTATATCCTTATATTTCCCTCAGCACCATACACAGTAAAAAGTAAAAAGATAAAAAGATGCACATACAACTAATGGGAAGATAAATGGACATGATTGTTTGGGAAGATTATTTGGCAGTACGTTTCAAACATTTTAAAAACAGTCTTTCAATCAGAATTTCCATTTCTCAAAATTTACACTAAGGAAATAATCTGTCGTCAACACAAAAATACCTATTTTGGGTTATCAAAACAGCACTCTTGGGCTTCCCTGGTGGCGCAGTGCTTAAGAATCCGCCTGACAATGCAGGGGACACAGGTTTGAGCCCTGGTCCAGGAGGATCCCACATGCCGCGGAGCAACTAAGCCCGTGCGCTACAACTACTGAGCCTGCACTGTAGAGCCCACGAGCCACAGCTACTGAGCCCGCGTGCCACAACTACTGAAGCCCGCGTGCCTAGAGCCCGTGCTCTACAACAAGAGAAGCCACCGCAGTGAGAAGCCTGTGCACCACAACGAAGAGTAGCCCCCGCTTGCCACAACTAGAGAAAGCCCACTCTCAGCAACGAAGACCCAATGCAGCCAAAAATAAAATAAATTTATATAAAAAACAAAACAGCACTCTTAGTAATTCTGAAATGTTCAAACACTCTAAATGTCCAATAATAAATGAGTGGGTTAAAGAAATTATGGCAAATCCAAATAATGGTATACTATGCAGCCACAAATGATATTGCAGGAACATATGGCTTAATGTGTACTCATATTCATATTATTAACTGATAGAAGCAGGTTACAAAACAGTATGAATAGTATGATCTCAATTTTGCTTTAAGAAAATAATATGTAATATATACACACATATACAGAAGCATACAAAGGCACAAGAAAAGATTATCTCTGGATGAGAGAGTCTGTGGCTTTATGTTCTTTTGGTTTATGTGAGTTTCCTGAAGTGGAAAATATGTTTTTGTAATAAGAAAAAAAACAACAACACATTTTATTGAGAGAAATAAAATTTAAAAATATATAAGCAGGGACCTGGTCACTCAAAAGTTCTAACAAGCCAGGAGTTAATTCACATTGACCTAGGCCTTTCCCTTGCTACTTCCTTTACTCTCTCCTTTATAATATCCAAACTTTGTTCAACCTTAGATCACTTGATTAAAAATTAAATCACATAAATTAAATTAGTTCTTGGGGAACCTGGCAACGCTAATTAAATCAGTAAGAATTTAAGTCTAGCCTCCTAAAATGATGAGAAGCAATTATCTAGGATAACAATTAAGATTTGGAGAAACCTCAGTTTGAATGCCAGATCTGGATAAGGGTTACAAACCCAAGTGTGAAACCTACATGTGCACTTTGTGTGCGTGACCTTGGGAAGGTTATTAAACCTCTTTACCCTTAGCTTCTTAGTCTATAAAATGGAGATAATGAATTTTGTGAGAATAAAATAAGGTAGCATATGAAAAATTCTGAGCCTGACACTCAGGAAGTATTTAATTGACGTTAATACTAAAAAAAAAAAAAAGAAAAGAAAAAGTTACCTTGCATTTTCCATTGCATTAGAGGATGAAACTAGCTTTTCCTCCAGTACTGTTACTTTCTTTCTTAGCTTAGCCTCTCTATCTTCTGCAGCCAAAACTTCACGGGTGTAAGAATCTTCTGATTCTAAAAGATGGTTACGCAATCTCTCTAGCTCCTGGTTTAAGCGTAATTCTTTGTCACGTAAATGTTGAACCTAGGTAGAGGATATTTCTTTTATTTTTCTTCCATAAAATGCTCCCCCTTTCCCCTCCTACAAGCCACTCTGTTATCAAGTCTTTCCCCATTATTGAAGTGTATTAATTGTATATTAATTTCTCATACTGCAAGATATATTTATGTTAAGAAAAAGGCTCCTGAAATCATCTTGAATGTTCATTTGGAAGGTTTACTTTGTAAGATCTCATTCCCTGTGGCTATAATAATTGTACAAAGTACTAGGCTTTTTGTGACAGGCCACTTTTTCAGTAAATCTCATTTTTTTCATACTTTGTGGGTAGGAAATTTTTCTTATATCCAAGATATGCCATCTTTTTCTTTTCTTGAGGTATAATTTAATTTCAGGTATAAAACATAATGATTAGATCATGGTTTTTGCTTGAAAACTGAAACAGAACGCACTTTGGGAGATCAAAATCCTACTAAAGCGCATCAGAGTAAGACTAAGAAAAAATCACCTAAGAGAAATTCATTTTAATTGATAATCTTTATTGTTTTCTTATTTAAGAGTTATTAGACTTAAGTGTTTGAATCACTATTTCTTTAAAGTGAAATTATACCTCATTCTGTACAGCAGTGTTTTCCATTTGTTTCTGTTTCAGGGCCAACATGACTTGATCTCTCTCCTGCTGAAAGATAATTGTCTTCTCCTGCATTGACTTAACTGCATTTAAAAGTTGATTTAACTCCCCAGTTTTGCCCTTTTGGAAAGAAATAACTTTAGCTTTAAAGAAAGACACATTTTAAAAAAGACATTTCTTCATTAAATAATTTAAAAACTCAGTTAACTATGTCAAGGTCATCCAAAACAAGGAAAGTCTGAGAAACCATCACAGTCTAAAGGAGCCTAAAGAGACAATGACAACTAACTATAATGTATCCTGGATGGGACCGTGGAACAAGAAAAGGACATCTGCTAAAAAATTAAGATAATTCAAAGAAACTATTAATGTATCTATAAAGGTTCATTAGTTGTTGCCAATGTACCATAGTAACATGAGATGTTAAAAGGGAAACAGGGTGTGAGGTATATGGGAATGCTGTACTATCTTTCCAGCTTTTCTAATAATCTGAAACTATTCTTAAAGGAAAAGTTTATTTAAAATGCTTTAAAAAGAACTCAAAAGACACAATCTCTTCAAACTTACCCTACACAACAAAGCATACAGAAACCCCCAAATCACCCAAAAGTAAGAGGGGGGGGGAGGGAGGGAGGGAGGGAGGGAGGGAGAGGGGGAGAGAGAGAGAGAGAGAGAGAGAGAGAGAGAGAGAGAGAGAGAGAGTGTGTGTGTGTGTGTGTGTGTGTGTGTGTGTGTGTGTGTGTGTGTGTCTATTCATCAGGCATATGCTACTGTTGTTAGGGGAAGTAACAGTGTGGAGTTGCTGGCACAGGAGAAAAAGGAAAGTCATTTCACATGCACAACCTATTTTAAAAGAACATGTTGGCAACAATTTAACGAAAGCAACTCTGGAATGTTATCTTTCTAAGACTGTTAGGAAAATTTATTCCTGAATGCCTTCCATACAAGAACAATATATTAAAGCCGGCAGGAAAAAAAAGATAACCTTTCGTTGCAGAAGTAGGGCCATGAATTTAAGATGATAGCTAGAATTCTAAAAAGCACAAAAAAGTGTCAGACTGTTTACAGCCAATTCTTTTCTCTGTTTGAGAAGTGCATATCGTCTGAATCTATTTATAGACTGGTATCATTTTTACATTTTCATGTAAACTTTCCATTTCTTTAAGAATATATAACACGTCCCCCAGGACAAATCATTGAAACCAAAACATAAAACCATCTGTTCCTTTTATCTCAACACCCGCTCCTGGAAAAGAAGGCCAATATTATCCAAACAGTTTTTCAGTTAAACATTTTTTTCATATCAGAGAAATGCTTGACAATTAAAGAGTTGAAGATTTCCTGTTGAGAACACTCCTGTCTCCCTAAAGAAAAATGTTGTTATATTCAAAATAAAGGTATTCTTCAATTATATAGAGTATAATAAGAAATCAATTAGTTTATGCCAATTACCCTCAAGTAATACAATACTTAAGTACAACTTAACTAACTTAGGAAAGCTTCCTGAAAGGTAGGTGAGCCTTAATTAAATCTGCACACTTTGGATCTATAAATGTCAATGAAATAGAATTAGACTGTACAAGATGCTAAAACTACAATAGGAAAAAACATATAAAAAGAATACTTTATTGTCCTCCTCTCCTCCATTATACTCTTAGAAGCCCTAAGATGCTACACCCAATTTTGGCTAGTGAGCAATAAAAAGCTTCTACCCTCTACCAGTCTTTTTCATATTGAATATAGATCAGTACCATAAGAAGCTAAGAAGCTATTCCTGAAAGGAGGAACACAACTCAATACATCAGTGTACCTATTTAATCAGATGACAAAGGGGAAAATGAGGCAAGACTTTTCTTATCAAGCGAAAACTACATCAAGCATTCACAAACTTTAATCCGAGACTCTTAAAATAGAATTTAATTGGCAAAAGAAGTTAAATCATTTTGTATCTCGTGCCCCGCAGCATGTAAACACTCAAGAAGCAGTTGTTGGGGCTTCCCTGGTGGCGCAGTGGTTGAGAGTCCGCCTGCCGATGCAGGGGACACAGGTTTGTGCCCTGGTCTGGGAAGATCCCACATGCCACGGAGCGGCTGGGCCCGTGAGCCATGGCCGCTGAGCCTGCGCGTCCGGAGCCTGTGCTCCGCAGCGGGAGAGGCCACAACAGTGAGAGGCCCGCGTACCACAAAAAAAAAAGAAAAAAAAGAAAAAAGCAGTTGTTGAATATTCCATTGTTCTGCCTCATTTCTTTGCTAAATTTCCACCACTAAAAGTATAGAAATAAGAGTAAAAAGGCACTACATCAAAAGAGCCCACAGCTTCGATCACAGCATGATGTACTGGGTCTTCAATACATTCTAATCAAAATCAAATATCAACTGAATGTAAACATTTAAATATATCAAAACTACTGACACTTTTAACCAATACAACCTTCCTTTTTATGGGTGAATAAACAAACCAATAAAGTCAAAACACACCCAAAGTCACAAAATGACACAACTGGGATTAGAATATTTATTGAGTCTACTTATGTGAAAAGTACTATTCATAGCTAACGCTTTTCAAATACCAGGCTGTGAATGATTCATAAAAATCAATTTAATGGGTCACCCAGCACTTCCTTTTTTTAAGAGAGCATCTGTAGTAAGGGTAATTTCTGATTCCTGAAACTTTTGTTTCAGTTTTACACACACACACACACACACACACACACACACACACACAAGTGCTTATTGTGTCACAATGTAAAATGTATTTCATACTTCAGATCATTGTCAAAGATGTAGCATGTATTTCACAGAGCTCCCCTTTATATATAAGAACCTCTAAAACCAGCAGTTACTGAAATATGCCTAAAATGTGATTAAACTGCAGTAACCTCAGAGTTCTTATATCACATTTCTATTTTCTAAAGAAAAACATTAACTGCTTCTAACTTAGACTTACTTAGACTGTAAAAAAATTAATCTAGAACTAAAAATATTTGGAAATATCTAGTAATTTGTGGGAGAAACTTGCAGATGCCTCCGAGGAAAATTTATTTTGAATGAATCACAATACCTTGAAATAAGTATTTCTAAATGAACAAATGCATCTTCCCCTTCAAAGAACATCAATAAAGTAGCACACTAAAAAATCTCCTCCACCCCAAACTTCCCTCCACAACACGCCACCCAGAACATACCTGCTCTTTTTCTTTCAGTAGATGCTCAAAAGCCAGAGCCTTCTCCTTCAATGAATGGCATTCAAACTCTTTTTCTCGAAGCATCATAGAAAACTTCATATTAGTCTCCTGTAATGCTTGATATTCTGTTTCCTTTTCCCTGGATGTTTCTATTATTTTTTCATTTTCCCCCTTTAGTTTACAAATGTCCATTTCTAAGATTAATGTTCTCTCCTTCAGGTTTGTTACTGCCTGCCTCAAAAGTTCATTTTCATTCACCTTGTTAGTGAAATTTTCATTCAAAGCAAGTAACTGATCACTTTTGGCTTTGATTAAGAGGTCTTTTTCCTTAAGCGACTTTTGTAAGATATCTTGCTTCTCCTTGAGCTGCTTAATTTCTGAATCAGTTTGTTCGTGTTCTTTTCTTTCTAGCTCTGAGGAAGCAGCAATCGAATCAGACAATCTGTGATTATTTTCCTGGAGAGTTCTAATTGTTGCATCTTTTTCCTGCAGTGATTTTCTCAGCTCTTCTATTTCTTGTTTAGAAGACTCACTCAATACATCAGACTTAATTGTTCTAAGAGACTCTGCTGACTGGGAAGTAAGCAACGATCCAGAAGAGAGCTGAGGTGAAATAATATCAAGTTTTCCTAAAAGAAGATCCTTGGTATTGCAAAGCTGCCCTATGCTGTGCTGAACTTGTGCTAATTCCTGCCCAAAATTTTTTAGTTTGGTTTCATTCTGCTCATAACTTTGGATCAGGCCAGTATAGTTCACTTGCAATTTAGAGTTGTTATCACTGTCAACCAGAACTTGTGCCTGAAGCTGATGAAGCTCCTCCTGGAGCTGGGCTGACTCGTGTTGCATATTTTGTACTGTAGTCATTACCTGCTGTTTCCACTCTTCCATTTTCTTTACTTGTTGTTTTAACTTATCGCGTTCCTGTAGAAGCTCCTCGAACTGATTACTATTAACACCTCCAACCTCATTTTCAGTGTTGGAAGTTTGTAAAACTGTCAATAAGGTCTGACATTTCTGACTTAATGCATCTATTTCAATGTCTTTTTCTCGAATGATACGTGATAAATTCTGAACAGTTTCTCTAAACATATCTTGGCCACTACTTTCAAACCTCGTGGACAATTTTTTATTTTCATCTTGCAGCTTATTGAGAGCTGTTTCTTTTGCAGCAACTATATCCATCATCTTGTGATATTCTGTCTTTAGATGGCTATTCTCCCTAGTCTTCTCACTCAAAACAGCTAGTACCTGTTCTCGTTCCATAGCATAGGCCTGCAGCTGCTGTTGAAGGTAAACAACATCCTGGGGGTAGGAAGCTGTAGTAATTCGAGCATGAAGAGCTTGTATCTCCAAATCTTTCTGCTGGATAATCTGAGTTAGTTTACCAACCTCATCTCTGGAAAGCTGATCAATCTGTTTAGTTAGAGATATATTCTTTTCATTTAGAAGTTTAATCTCCAATTCTCGTTCTTTTATTCCTTTTACTAATCTTTCGGTTTCAGCTTTAGATAAATCATGCTTTTCACTTCCATTTTCTATATTAAGGCCCTGAACTTTTGTTTCTTGAAAAATAACAGAGTTCTCTGTTTGAACGTCCTGTCTTTCTTCATGCAACTGGGTTTTGATTTGTTCAATTGTTTTTTGCAAATTCTTAATTTCCTCATCTTTCTCTAAAAAGAGCTGGGTGTGTGTAGCGTTCATTTGCTCATGCTGGTATCTAAACTCATCCATTTCCTTCTTCTGCTCCTGTAAAGACTGAAGCAGCTGTATTTTACTCTGGTTTTGATCTTCAATTACCTTTTGATGATGTTTTATTTCCTCTTTAAGATTATCCTTTAATATATTCAGCTGATTCACCTCAGATTCTAGTTCTGTAATACTATCAAGGGTTTTAGGCTCAGCCACAGGTGCAGCTCGACTCTGCTGTTCCCTGAGTCGTTCCAACTCTTCTTTCAGATGATTGTTTTCTTCTTTCATGGATCCAAGACTTCTGTCTTTTTCCTCTATGGTTTGCCTTAAAATTTCATTTTTTCTTAAGGCCTGAGTATATTTATCTAATTCCTCCTGAAGCTCTGAGCTTCTTTCTTTAAGTTTTTCAATAAAAATTTCATTCTCATTTACAAGTTGGGTCAATTGCTTCTGCTCTTCTAAGCTAGATGACAAAATTTTCTTCGTTTCCTTATGATCAGTATCCATCTGCTTGATATTCTTTCTGAGTTCTGCTATTTCAAAGTCTTTCTCTTGACTGAGTTTAATTAAACGCTCATGGTCCAGCTGTAAAGCAGAGATACTCAAATTACGAGCATTGGACAGTTCTTCCATGGTTTGCTCATTCTTGTTTGCTTCTTCCAACAGCCTCTTTTCAGCCCGACACAATTCTCCTTCTAACTGTTCCTTCTCGATTTTTAGAGCCTCCACAATAGCGTTTTTTTCCTGAGAAATCTGATTGTTACCAGCAATAGACTCTTCCAACTGATGTCTTACATTTTCACATGCTAAATTCAACTTTTCATTTTCCATTTTGAGATCAAAAGCAACTTTCTTTAAATTTTCATTGAGCTGTTCTATTTCTGAAAGATTTTGCCTTAAGTTTCTCACTTCGGCCTCCCTTTCGTTAAGTAAGTCATCCTTAAAATTACTGTTAGAGTCTCGATTAAGAGACTGAGTTATTAACTCATCCCTGACTCTAGAGAGCTCCTCCTCCTTTTGTTTAATATGTTCCTGAAGTTCAAAGTTCTCCTTCTGGATGTTTAAATTTTTTGTGTGCAATTTATTTAGCTGATCTACTAAATCTGCTACTTTATCCTCAAGCTTCTGCTTGGTTAAATGTAAATCACTTAGTACCAGTTCACTCTGAATTAACTTTTCTTTCTGCACGTCTAACTCTTTAGTAATGTTCATTTTATCATTTTCAAGTTGATGAACTCTCTTTTTTTCATCATTCAGATCTTTTTTCAGTTTACTGATGACATTATCTCCCTCGTTTTCTTGTTTTGATAGCTGATCTTTGATCAAAATCATGTGCTGAAAGAAAAATTAATTTGCATGGTAACTTTAAAACATTCTCTCATTGTAGCACCTAAAGGAAACTTTATAAAGTGTCACACATAATACAAGAATAATCCTCAGACATTTCTAATCCTTCTAATTTTGTTGGGAACTTTTAAAAAATTCCCAACAAAATTATTTACTAATTATCTTACAGCAAATCTATTTAATTGTTTTAGAGATTAGAACTTAAAAGCAAAGAAGATAAATGGCATATGTTATATCATATATATAAATGATAAGTGATATTTTCAACTCTTAAACACTGAAGCAGGGAGACAACAAGCTACAGCCCATGGGCCAAATAACACCTGCACCTGTTTTTGTAAGTAAATTCTTACTGGAACAGAGCCAGGCTCGTTCGTTTACACATGACAACAGCAGAGCTGAGTAGCTGCAACTGCAACTACATGGCCTGCAAAGCCAAAGATATTTACTACCTAACACTTTACAAAAAAAGTCTGCCAACCTCTACAACTTGAGCATCAATTAACTAAAATATTGATTAAATCACCGAAATTAAATCACACCAGTTTTGCTTATTAATCCAGCGTTCAGTCTACTGAGTAGAACATGCTGCTGCACTGTCTTTAATATATCATAAAACAGGGCTTCCCTGGTGGCGCAGTGGTTGAGAATCCGCCTTCCAATGCAGGGGACACAGGTTTGAGCCCTGGTCCGGGAAGATCCCACATGCCGTAGAGCAACTAAGCCTGTGCACCACAACTACTGAGCCCGCGCACCACAACTACTGAAGCCTGTGCACCTAGAGCCCGTGCTCCGCAACAAGAGAAGCCACCACAATGAGAAGCCTGCTCGCTGCAACTAGAGAAAGCCTGTGGGCAGCAATGAAGACACAACGCAGCCAAAAATAAAATAAATAAATTAAAAAGTATATATATATCATAAAATATAATTTAATATATATTGTTACCTTTGTAGCCTCTTGGTTCTGTTTATCCAATTCTTCTAACTCGGCTATTAGTATTTCCTTTTCAGTAATGCTCTGATTGAGTTCTTGTTCCTTTGCCTCCAAATTACGTCTTAAATCACATAATTCTGAATCCAAATCCATGTCCCTTGCAGCTGTACTTTTAATTACTTCATATTCATTGTTCAATTTCGAAAGTGATATTTGCAGTTCTTCCTTAAATGAAAAAAGGGGAAAAAAACAACACATACTATCAATTGGAAGAAGAGACACCAAAAGATTAAAAATATACATATATAAGCAAAACTTGGGAATGTATTTTTAGATGCTCTGTGTTGGAAACATTATTGAATAATACCTCAGCAATAATACATAAAATTCAACAAGCCACAGCCTTCATTCATGTACAATTTTATTTGCAGCTTCAAGCAAAACATTTCTATAGTCCTAGACAAGATGCAACAACTGTAAGTCTGTCCTCTAGCTCCAACTTCTTTACACAAAAACTTTCCCATTTGAGAGCCTTCCCACTCCCACTCCCACTGCTGCTTCCCTTCCATCTCCTCCTTCCCCCACACAACACACATAATTTTCAAAACATCCCGAGCCTTCCAGCTCCCTCCACTTCCATCCCTAACGTCACCACCAACAGCCCCAGGCAAAAATGTAAGCTATCCATATTCATTTGCTCTGAAGTTTGTCCTCTCTAATTAGAAAATAAAAGGTTTCTTCTCCCTCATAAAAGTAATTTCCCTTATAACTGGCTTCTGTCAGAACATGAAACCTTGTCTTGACCCAAGAAAGAACCCTCCTTTCCTTCCTTTACCTTCTAACCTAAGCACAGACTAGGTTCCCCTCTCTCAGACCTAACATTCCTAAAGATACACCTGTATGTGATTTTTTAAAGCACATTCTATGTTCTGTTCTACTTGTATTTAATGCTTTTCCTCCAAAATCCCAGACATGGGACAGTTCTCTATGCTTCAACATTATTTCAACCTCTATCACTATGATGGTTGTGATAAACCCTCTATCACTGTAAAGACACCTTTCATTGACAGAGATTTTTTGGACGCGCAGGCTCAGCAGCCATGGCCCACAGGCCCAGCCGCTCTGCGGCATGTGGGATCTTCCCGGACCAGGGCACAAACCCGTGTCCCCTGCATCGGCAGGCGGACTCCCAACCACTGCGCCACCAGGGAAGCCCGACAGAGATTTTTCAAAGCAAACTTCTATGGAATCTACTTTAAAGTAAATAAGACTCTCAAATTTTCATAAGTAGTCTAATATATACCTTACAAAAGAGACCAACGAAAACTATATTAGAACATCTGCCTTACAATTCTCATTCTCTTCCAATTCAAAAGTTTATTCTGAACCGCAAATGAAAGATGGAAACATCATTCTCTTATGCCTTTCTAGAGTTATCTGTTCAATTAAGAGAACCACAGGGACTTCCCTGGTGACGCAGTGGTTAAGACTCCACGCTCCCAATGCCAGGGGCCCGGGTTCGATCCCTGGTCAGGAAACTAGATCCCACATGCATGCCGCAACTAAGAGTTCACATGCCACAACTAAGGAGCCTGCCTGCCACAACTAAGACCTGGCACAACCAAATAAATAAATATTTTTTAAAAATTAAAAAAAAAAAAGAGAACCACAAAAGGGACTTCCCTGGTGGTCCAGTGGTTAAGACTCTGCGCTCCCTCTGCAGGGGGTGCAAGTTCGATCCCTGCTCAGGGAACTAAGATCCCACATGCCGTGGAGCGTGGCCAAAAATAAACAAATAAATAAATAAAATAAAATTCTAAGAAGAGAACCACAAAATTTTTTGTCATGTGGACCTTAAGAATACACATGACCAGGACTTCCCTGGTGGTGCAGTGGTTAAGAATCTGCCAATACAGGGGACACGGGTTCAATCCCTGATCCGGGAAGATCCCACATGCCATGGAGCAACTAAGTCTGTGCACCACAACTACTGAGCCTGTGCCCTTGAGCCCACAAGCCGCAACTACTGAGTGCAAGAGTCACAACTACTGAAGCCTGAGCACCTACAGCCCGTGCTCCGCAACAAGAGAAGCCACCGCAATGAGAAGCCCGTGCACGGCAACCAAGAGTAGCCCCCGCTCGCCACAACTAGAGAAAGCCCGTGCACAGCAACAAAGACCCAACGCAGGCAAATAAATAAATAAATAAATAAAATAAAATATTTAAAAAAAAAAAAAGAATGCACATGACCTTGCAGGTGTTTTTGGCATTCTTAACCAGTGAGCAGACCCATAGCAGACACAATTCAAGCAAGAGTTGCAATGGATTACCTAACATCAAAAGAAAGGAGAAACAGCTAATTGGGAATAGCTACAGAATCCAAAATTATCATGAGGAGGTTACAGGCCCTATCAGAATACATGCAGAGATTTGCAAACTACAAAATACACTTAGACCAGTTAGAGAAAGGAATAACTGAATGAGCAGAATGCAGTCGAAGCAGAAAAGAACAGAGGAAACATATAATATAGCAGTTTTAAAAAGACTGGGAGACACTACTGGCATTTAGTGGGTAGAAAAAGTGGGGCAAGGAACCTACAATGCAGAGGACACAACTAAGAATTCTCCCACCTGAGTGCCAATAGTGCCCCTTTGAGAAACACTGCCTCTATACTAATGTGTAAGGATACTGAAAGTATAATATTAAGGTATGTATGAACAGTATATATAGTATGCTAATATTTGTATTTTTTAAAGATATTTATATATATAAAATCATATATGCATAGATATAGTCTGGAAAGATACACAAGAAACTGGTAAGCAAGAACACGTCTGAGGAAGAGACCAACCAACAGAAGTGTGAAGGATACCATATTTGTACTGTCTGAAGTTTTTCAGGATGTATTACTAAATATATACATCAGGAAATATGTGTCACTTTTTTAAAAATTAAGATTTTAAATTGAGTTGAGACACTGGCCTGTAATAATAAAAAATAACACCAGCTTACAACTGTTCTATATTTAAGAAGCTGCCTTAACCAAGGACTTACCCCCTAAATGGTACAAACATAAAAATACCTTTCCCCATTTCCAACATTGCATTACAGAATCTTATTCCATCCTTGCTACTAGTATACATATTTCTACCACTGAGAATGTCCCTCTTTACCTCTCACCATTAAGAAATTGCTGTCCGTCACACCAGACATATTCTGGGGCATATTAAGTAGTGCATAGTTACTACAGTATGCCACTCCAGACTCCCGACCCACCTGTGTACGTTGCTGCTGATAGGACCTCATCTGAAACCAAAACAGAGCCATTACCTATCTTTTCTGCTCATATCTGTATGCCTACTGGCTTATCTTTAAACGTAAACTCTGCCCAGCCTCTCATACTCTGAACCTTGCCCAAGTACTTCAACCTGGCCTGACCAGCATCAATGAGATCAGCTTTATCCTCAGGACTCTCAAGAACTAAATACTCCATTTTGATATAAACTGGCCCTTAGCTATGACCTACAATTTTAATTCTGCCCCCATATTTATTGCACCCACCTTTTCTTGATTCAGTAATGAATTCTCTTTTTCTAAAACTTGGACATGCGTTTTAAGTTTCAGATTGTCTTCAGCAAGATTGTTATCCTATAAAAATGTTAAAACACTGTGTTTTCAAATAACAAGAAATTTAAAGTTTACAAAAAAGCAGGCAAGCTATACAATTGTGCATTTCTACTCTTCAGTGATATATAAAAATTATAAGCATAAAACACTGGACCATCTAAAAACAGTCATTTTATAGACATTCTTAAAGAGGATTTCTTTATTATATTTGAAAAAATAGGTAAATATATTTACAAAATAACTTCTAATCATTTAAAAAATAAAAAAAGAAACTCCTTGAATTCTTTAAGGGAAATCAAAATGCATTCCTCACTTTGGTAGAGGATCTGCTTCCACTGTCTACACATACGTATCATTTGTCAAATTAATCTTCAAAGAAATATACTTGCACTTTTCAATTATGTACTTTTAAAATTATGTCAATTTATGTCAATTAAGATTCTGTTACTAATCAGCAGACATGAAATTACTAAGGTGGAAGCTCCTTGGATAAGTTCGCATGAATTGTAAAAAACACAACATAAGCAATTATAAATAACCAAAATCCTTTTTCTTGGTAAACCGAAGACAAAAGCTTTCTCTCTTAAAAATTAGTTTACCTGGTTTAAATTACTCAGTCTCTTTATTTCATTTTCAGCATCTGTAAATACAACAATGGATCTGACATTAAAATTCTTTAAAATAGCTTAGTAATTATCTCCTATACTAAATTCACAAATGAAATCCAATTAAAATGTTATTTATAAGCATAATTAGCATGCCCTAACAGTGAAATGTATTTTTGCTATTTTGTACTTCTATTTTGACTATACCGAAGAAGTCATAATATAAATGTCAGTCAGAAACTATGTTAAAATCCAATTCTATGGACTAGTATAAGAAAGAATTTATAACTGTATTCTGGATGAGTCATAAGTTCTTGCCTGGATAAAAACATTAACAACAACTGCATTTCAAAGTGAGCTGATTAGTCTGTGCATCAGGAAATAGTATAAGGACTAAGATTAGAAAAAAGAAAAAACAATGTATATTATACCACAATATGTTATACCACATATTGGTATGTTACACCACAATATGCTATATGTATGTTATACCACAATAATAAAATAATCTCTCAATTTTCTAAAGTGACTTAGACATGACTACTAATAAAAAGACCATTCAATCTGGTATTAGAGATAGATCCACAAATAGAAGTAGTTCTAGAAGAAGAACACAAAGACAAAATACCATGAGTTCAGCTGAAGTAATTCATTCAATGTTCACTCAAGAAATATTGAGCATTTACTATGATGTGAGTTGCTAAACAAGATGGAAAAATTTAGTCCATGCTTGCTCTCAAGAAGCTTACAATTTAGAGGGGAAGATAAAAAAGGAAACACATGAGAACAGTACAGGGGGATACAGGGAGCACAGGTGCTACCAGAGCAAAAGGGCCAAACAGCTCATCCAGACTAGGAGGGCCGGGGGAGTGGGGTGAATGGGGTCAGGGAAGCAGCAGTGCTAGGTACCTCCCGGTGGATGCAACACCTCTATTGAATCTTAATATACTAAGAGTTAGTGGGGGGAAAAAACAGAGACACTCCACACAGAAAAAGCAACAAATGCAAAGGCAACAGAGCTTAGAGACAACATTGCTGGCTTTAAGGAGCTATAGAGAAAGTTCAACACGGCTAAAGCTTAGAATGTTAGGAAAATGGGAAGAGTTGAAACTGCAGAGGTAGACAGAGACCAGATCATGAAAGACACCGTATGTCCAACTAAGATGTTTAGACTGTATCCTGAAGTTCACAGGGAGCCACAAAGTACTAAAATCAGGGAAGTGACCTGCTTTACATTTCTGAAAAATCATTCTGGCTGCAGAAAGAAAACATATTGATTGAAGAAGGAATCATGGACACCAGAGAATAATAGGTAACACTTTTATAATGCTTATTATGGGCTAGACACTGTTCTAGAGAGAACTTTGCAGCTAGCAACTCATAAAATCCTACTACTACAACCACGAATGAGATAGTATTATTATCCCAACCATAGAGATGAAAAACCCAAAGTACAGGGATGTTAATTAACTGTCCAAGGTCAGTTAGTTAGTGCTGGAGCTGGATTCCAACCTAGTCATGTTCCTAACCACTATGCTATTCTGCTCTACTAAGAGACTGCTATAGTTAAACAGGCAAAGAGAAATTATAATTGGCTGAAGTTATTCAGTGGCAGTGGAAATGGAGAAAAGGGGAAGGACTAGGGCACCAGGTTTGTTTTTAAAGCAAATAAACTCATATGGATCACCCAATATATTAAGAAAATAAATTTATTTTGAGAAGAACAGAGCTACTCTGAAGTCAAATGACAAAGTCGTCCAGAACCCCACCACACAGCCTTCCCTTTGTCTTCATGGCAGTCCCAAGACTGAGGCACCTATGAGAAACCCTAGAGCTCCTCTGGGACAGACACAATCCTGAAATAGCACTGAGCCAGAGAGAAGTCAAGGAAATAGAACCTATAGGACTTGCAAGGTGATAACTTCAAGTTTTCAGTTTTGGGAGAGTGGTAAATGCTACCAATCACCAAGGTAGGGAAAGGAAGAGGGGAGGAAGAGGGTCACTCTACTTTGAGCCTAACTCTAAATTTACTCCAGGTCAGGAGCTCACAATAAACAACTAAGTAAGGAACACAGAAGGGGCAGGCAGGGGGTATCACAAGCACATAAGGGCTAGAAACCTCTAGAGCAGGAATGAGTTCATAAAGTGAAAGTTCATATTGTGAGAAGAGGACAGAGTGAAAAATAAAATGCATCTTTTCAGTGGAAGAGTTCCCACTATGTCTTCCTGGTATAAATAAATACTGGTGTTAGGTCTATTTCATTCAATATTTATTTTTTGTAAGCTAGAACACTGGTACGGTAACTAAATATCATCTTGAGCATAGTAAGTGGTGGAAGACCTACGGCTCTTATTATTCTTAGGTCTGCTTAGGTACAGATCATTTTGAAAGGTAATATAGACTTTTGAAGAAGACAGACTGCATTCTCTAACTGGAGGGTCTGGGCCCTAATGAGTTACAGGAAGTACTTGGTAACCTCCTCCCAACAAATGTTTACATAAACATTTCTCAGAAATCTACATAGCCTCCTAAGTCAATGAGTTCCATGTAAATACTTAAAGGATGAAGAAGGGAGGCTGAAAGAAACCTAGCCAATTCTTAACCCTTTTAGTAGAAATATCCTATTTATGATCTATTAATTATGGCACTGAATCCAAAGCAAGCAATTCTATTCAAATTCCACATAGTCATTTCCATAGTGTTCAATTATTCAACTGTTTGTCTCTGAAAACAACTAGTATGAAATGAAACACCAATCAGAAATAAGTTCCAAACATTTTATACCAGACAGTGCTTGTTGCAATCTGAACACTTCTTCTTCTACTGAAGAACTGTGTGGAAGAATTATTTCCTTTTCTGTCACAGTATCACTTTGCTTCGCAGCATAAGGCTGCAATTTACTACATTCCAGTTTCAAGCTTTCACATTCTTCAAGTAATTGTCTGTTTTCCACACTTAGTCGTTCTTGTTCCTTCTTCAAAACACCTCTGTCATTTTCTGCAGAAGATAATTTTTTATTTATGCCTTTTATTTTATTCTCAAGTTCTTCAATTTTTTTTGTAGACTCTACTTTTTCAGCTTGTAGAACTTGAATAGTTTTTTGCATCTCATGGATTTTAGAGTGATCAGTTACTGCAATTCCTGAGCCACCTAGAACATAAACATAAAATCAGGGACACATCAAATGTCAAGTACCAAGAGACAAATAGCCTGCTGTATACAACTGAAGATTTAACAGACTTCAGGACTTGGAAGGCTTAAAAAGAAAAGCTAAAATAACAGTGAGATAAAACTACTCATTAGAATGTCCAAAATCCGGACACTAACACCACCAAATGCTGGTAAGGAGGTGGAGCAACAGGAACTTTCATTCACTGCTGGTGGGAATGCAAAATGATACAGCCAGTTTGGAAGAGTTTAATGATTTCTTTCAAAATTAACAAATATGATACTCTTATCATATGATCCAGCAATCATACTGCTTAGTATTTACCCAAAGGAGCAGGAAACAAATCCACACAAAAACCTGAACAAGAATGTTTATAGCAGCTTTATTCATAATTGCCAAAACTTGGAAACAACTGAGATGTCCTTCAGTAGGTGAATGGATAAAAAAACTGTGGCACATCCAAACAATGGAATATTATTCAGTGCTTAAAAAGAAATGAGCTATCAAGCCATGAAAAAACATGGAGAAAGTGTACACCTGAAACTTATATAATATTGTACATCAACTACACCTCAATAGGGACTTCCCTGGTGGTCCAGTGGGTAAGACTCTGTGCTCCTAATGCAGGGAGCCCAGGTTCGATCCCTGGTTGGGGAACTAGATCCCACATGCATGCTGCAACTAAGAAGCCCACATGCCGCAACTAAGGAGTCCACATGCTGCAACAAAGATCCCGTGTGTGCAACTAAGCTAAAATAAATAAATATTAAAAAAAAAACTACACCTCAATAAAAAATAAATTTAAAAAAAAACATGGAGGAAACTTGAATGCATATTACTAAGTGAAAGAAGTCCATCTGAAAAGGCTACATACTATATGGTTCCAACTATATGACAATTTTGGAAAAGGCAAAACAATGAAGATAATAAAAAGATCAGTCGTTTTAAGGGTGGGATGGGGGGAATGAATAGGCAGAGCACAGAGGGTTTTTTCGGGCAGTGAAAATATTCTGTATGATATTATGATGATATACATTTGTCCAAATCCATAGAATGTACAACACTAAACGTAAACTCTGAGATAAATACGGACTTTGGGTGACTATGATGTGCCTTGGTAAAAAAAAATGTACTATTCTGATGAGTGACGTAGATAGTGGGGGAGGCTATGCATGTGGGGGAATGGGGTATAAGGGAGATCTCTGTACCTCCTCAATTTTGTTATAAATTTAAAACTGCTCTAAAAAAATAAAGTCTTTTTTTAAAAAAAGTTAAATTACCGTAATACACAAAGCATTTTTAAATAAATAGTTAAGGAAAGATATTACTTGAATCAAATACTAAGAAGCCTTTGTATCTGAGTTTGAAATAAAGTAAAAACACACCAAACAATGCAAAGAGATCTCTGTATTATAACTATTTACCACAAAGGTAAAAGGACTTTTCCATTTTTGCAGAATCTTGACAATAGTGGTGCTGCTGTAAATTTCTGGCAGATGAGCAGAACCAGTCATTTACTCATTCCTTAGAACTTTGACCAAGTTTACATCAGCTAAGTCTATCATTTAATTATGTCATTTAATACACTAAACTAACAAAATTAATAACCTTCTTGTAACAGATTTTCCAGTTCTTCAATCCGCTCTTCATAGTCATTTAATTCTTCTCGATGCCGACGAGTTATTTCTGTCAATTTCTGTTGATGTGCATTCTGCAATACTGACATTTCATGTTGATGGTTGTCAATTTCCTGACTTCGGTTCTGTTTAAGTTCCTTAAAAAATAAAAACGAAGTTAACCATATTTAAAATAAATGAATTTAACTAAACTATTTCATTGTTGTCCAAAAGTCCATATTATTAAAAATAATTCTCTGAACATGCTCAGGCTGAAAAAATTTAAATACAGGCCCCAAATCTGGACAATTCTAAAAGACCCCACCCTTTCCTTTCTTGGGCCTTAAAAGCAATTTTTCTACTTTTAATGAGGGAACACCAGCAATAAACAACTGAAACAAAATGCAAGCAAAAATATCTTTTTCTCTTTAGTATCTGTGACCATGAACTTCTGCTAATGACATATTCCACCAATATCAGTGTCCACCTGCTGGCCAATCTGTTCCTGTTGTCCTATTATACCTATCTTTTTGCTCAGTCTTTCCTTCTCTCAGTTTTGATAGGACCCCTAAACTGTCAACCAAGGTGTCTCGCTACCCAAGTTGAGACCACTATCTCTCTCCTAGGAACCTGGATATTCAGCTGCGTCTTTCAAAGAGGGAAATTGGTTAGACCAGAAGCATTATAATAGCTGCACCCTGGAGAGCCTATCCACTGTGTCCCGCTACCTAGATCTCTGATGCTGGTCTAGTTTCTACCCTTCCTGAGGCCAAAATGCTCAATTTTTCCTTCAATCCTGTGGACAGAGTACCTGGCTCCTTCTAATAAACCCTCTTATGCTTTACTTAGCCAGAGACTGTTTTTGTTGCTTGTAGCCAAGAATCCTAATCAATAAATTAGCTTCTATTTCCTGAGAAGAGAAGTAAAGTTATTCTTTAGTCCTACACACTCACTTATGTGCCAGTACTTGACAAGGAAGTTTACATTTAAACCTCAAAAACAATCCTACAAGAGAGGTATTATGGTATCTACTTCACTGATGATAAACAGAAGCTTGAAAGGTTAAGTAACTCGCCCAAAGCAGCACAGCTGGTAACTAGTACAGCCAGGATTCAAAGCCAGGTCTGAATGAGGAACCCATCCACACTGGTATTGTAATAAAAATAAAACCAAAAACCAAAAAATTCTATACATAACAATAATTTACATACTAAAAACAATTCACTGCCGTGCTAAGTATATGTAACTGAGACTTCTCTGGAAGGAAATAACTGACACAAACTAGCAAAATTCCACCATGAAGGGAAAATAATTGTTTACAATAAATAATATTAACGTTGTATTTTGTCAGTATCCTTTAACCCTAACCCTTGAAATTTCAGTGACCCTAGAATTGTTTTAATAAAGACTGTTTTACGAGATACAATAGAAGATAGAAACTCATGAAATATAAACTACCTAATAAATATTCAAAACCAAATGATTTTGGAAAGAGAGATATTATTATATACTTAAGGTGTCATAAAAAATGGAGAAGATATAAAAACAGCAAAAAAAGTGAATATCATAATCTATAAAATACTTTTATAACTGAGCCTTTTATTAATTTAGGCTTATACTTTTTTTTAAATTTATTTATTTAATTTATTTATTTTTGGCTGTGTTGGGTCTTTGTTGCTGCACGTGGGCTTTCTCTAGTTGCGGCGAGCGGGGGCTACTCTTTGTTGAGGTGCGCAGGCTTCTCACTGCAGTGGCTTCTCTTGTTGCGGAGCACGGGCTCTAGGCGCATGGGCTTCAGTAGTTGTGGCTCGACGGCTCTAGAGCCCAGGCTCAGCAGTTGTGGCACACGGGCTTAGTTGCTCTGTGGCATGTGGGATCTTCCCGGACCAGGGCCCGAACCTGTGTCCCCTGCACTGGCAGGCGGATTCCTAACCACTGCACCACCAGGGAAGCCCCTAGGCTTATACTTTTAATAAGCAAATTTTAGATGTATAACAGCCACTGTTCCAACAATCCACCTTACCTTAATGATATTTTGTAGTTTGCAGATTTCACTTTGAACAAAGCTATCTGATCCTTGTGCTTTAGAAGTCTGGATCAGAAAAACACAATTAGAAAATAGTTGTACTGATTTTCTTATAAAAGAGAAAGTCAGTGAGCTATTTGTAATGAGGTGGATAGACCTAGAATCTGTCATACAGAGTGAAGTAAGTCAGAAAGAGAAAGACAAATACCGTATGCTAACACATATATCTGGAATTTAAGAAAATAAAAATGTCATGAAGAACCTAGGGGTAAGACAGGAATAAAGACACAGACCTACTAGAGAATGGACTTGAGGATATGGGGAGGGGTAAGGGTAAGCTGTGACAAAGCGAGAGAGTGGCATGGACATATATACACTACCAAACGTAAAATAGCTAGTGGGAAGCAGCCGCATAGCACAGGGCATAGCACAGGGAGATCAGCTCGGTGCTTTGTGACCACCTAGAGGGGTGGGATAGGGAGGGTGGGAGGGAGGGAGACGCAAGAGGGAAGAGATATGGGAACATATGTAAAGTATAACTGATTCACTTTGTTATAAAGCAGAAACTAACACATCATTGTAAAGCAATTATACTCCAATAAAGATGTAAAAAAAAAAAAAGAGAAAGTCAGAAACTAACTTTATTAGAAGATACTTTTTTTAAAAAGGGGCATTTGCACAGGGAATACAGCCAATATTTTATAATAACTTTAAACAGAGTGTAATCTATAAAAATACTGAATCACTGTGTTGTACACCTGAAACTATTATAAATCAACTATACTTCAATTAACAAAAATTTAAAAAACAAGAAAAAATGGGGGGCATTTATTTCCCAGACAAATTCTTATTAAAGAATGCCAAGCACCTTTTAAAGAACCTAGTCCAATAGTGACTAATACACAATAAATACAAGATACCATTCAAGAGTTTGTTAACTAATTAGGGAAGACAATACTTTTACAAAATAAGAAGGAAAACACCACAGAATATTTTTCTTGGCTCAACAAGAAGGGAGATCTTTTTTCTTTTTTTTGTGGTATGCAGGCCTCTCACTGTTGTGGCCTTTCCCGTTGCAGAGCACAGGTTCCGGACGCGCAGGCTCAGCGGCCATGACTCACGGGCCCAGCCGCTCTGCGGAATGTGGGATCTTCCCGGACCGGGGCACGAACCCGCGTCCCCTGCATCAGCAGGCGGACTCTCAACCACTGCGCCACCAGGGAAGCCCAGGAGGTCATTTTAATTGGGAGGATTTCTCCTTTACACAACAAGATTACACTCACAAAAAGATAGAAAATAATCTCTTTACTTATGTTATTTTTCTCCACACTGATGGAATAAAGTCTATATGAACAATGTTCCAGTTTATTTCAGGTCTTGTGTGTATTGGCAACCTCAGTAATAAATAAAATCTGATAAAGAAGACAAAAAAGGGATACTTGGAAGAAAGTTTACAGCCCAAAATAGGAAGGACTTAATTTCTATTCTAATGTGTGAGAAACAACACATAATAGTTTATGTGTTTTATAATACCAGTTATCAGATTTTTCATTTTACATATAATTAATGCAAAGAAGAAACTCAGACAACATCTAAGCAAGTAGTTTCAAATCTGGTGTCTTGGTTCCACCAGAGAAGTCTCAGGGACTCCAGGGGAAGAGGTGCTGGTTCAACCACAGCAACTCCATTTTTGTCTCCTTTAAGTGCTGGACTTGTAGCTTTTAATTTTATTTTAAAGCATGGTTCTCTTGCTTTAAATTTTTTGGAAATTTCTTCCAAGTATTGTACAGAAGGGGAAACTGAGGCTGAGAGAGAAAGATGACCTGACTAAAACCATTTAAAAAGTCACTGGCTGAATCAGAATACAGGTTTCTGACTTCCTAGTCCAGGGTTCTTTCTGGTACCAAAACTTCTACACACAGCATCGTTACTTTTACTCACTCAGTTTTCAAAAACTCATGAAAATTCTACCTACCTGAGCAATATGCCTCCAATGGCCAACTTCGGACTCAAGTCTTGAAACTTCATTTGACAATCTGTTTATTTCTCGTTGTGATGAAATGATGTCACCAAAATCCATGTCATCATCGTGGAACGCTGAAGCATGATGACTTAAACCATAACCGAGTGAAGGAGATGCAGCGGTTGCTGGTACACCACCAGCTCCTGAAATCACTGACTGAGCAGCTGACTGTAGCTTCAGCAACTGATCCTGCAGCGCAATCTGTCTTGCTTTAAGATGGCTGATTTCTACCTATATTTATAATCCATATTTTAGAGAAGGTACTTCAGAATAACCATATTGACCCTTTTATACATTCATAATGTTAAAAGTCATAATAGTTTAAGATTACCCAACGACAGTACTCTATCAACTGAATCCAAGTTGCCTATAACACCCCAACATAACATTTTTATTTCAAAACCATGATTACCATAGAGCATAGATAATGTTCTGATTAATATGAGCAACAGAATTCCACTCATACATTAACTAAAGCAATAAAATGCTCAGTTAAACATCAGTTTACCACCTTCTACATATCAGGTAGTATAGTATATGCAATTTCTTAGGGTTCTGTTTGTGATTATCAAGCCTCAAGAGATGAGAAAATAAAAGCTGCAACAGTCTATGCACTGTAAGCTTCCCTAGAACACCTGTTGGAAGAGTCTTTGGTAACTGATTATGTATGGCTGGATTTAGGCTTAAAATGCACCATGAATCAGGTAACTCTGTACTGGTCTACACAACACAGCTAGAAGGAAGCTCTGATTTATTAATCCGATCTTCACAGTAAGCCTATGATTAATAGCCCATTAATCTTAGAAGGAAATCATGCACTGAAAGAGGCCTTGGCTTTAGCCTTGGCAAAGAAAGGCCAGTGAAAATCTGACTCTATTCAGGGAGACAACAGTTTAAAAACCGTGAAACCCCGAGTAGAGTTTTGACTGAAGGCTTGCAATACCAAGTCAATGTCCAAAAGAAGTTATAAAAATAGGACTTACCATAATGCCACATCCATTCCAAGTAAAAGATTACTCAAAACATAAAAGCAAGCTAGAGAAAACTGAAATAAGCTTTCTGTAAAATACTCAAGCTAGTCCAAAAGACAACCTGCCACAACGGAGGAAAATTTGATACTGAGGAGACAGTCAGCAAGTAACAGTATTTCTAATGTCAAGCAATTAAACAAACAAAAACCAAATACAATTATGTTAAATGTCATAGTAAACAGACATTTTTTCGTATCAGAGCCCCTTCTCTAATGGAGATGTATAATAATGTACAAATTTTATTTTCCCATAAATGACATGAGGCAAATTGCATCTTTGGGCAATATGAACATCACAACGAGGGCAACAAATAGATTCAGAAAATAGCAGATCTAAAGTATATATTATCTTTCATTCTAGTAAAAAGTACTGAAATCAACAATTCTTTTCAAATGTAGCTATAATGCAAAGAAAGTTCTCATTATACAACAGACATTTATATCAAGTTGTAGAGTTAAAAAGTACAAACTCTACTAACAAAGACGTATTCCTAAACTTGAATTCTTAATTTGCCCTCTAATATCCATAGTGAAGTAGAAAATAAAATGCCAGATTATTCCACAGCAGTTTTTTCAACTAGGATGTAAGCATCAGAATCAGCTATGGGGTTTTCGAAAAATACCAATACCAGAGCCCCTTCCCAGTACGCTAAATCAGAATCTCCTAGAGGACCTAACAATGTGTATTTTTTATGATTCAGCTGTAAACCCCTGGGTGATTCAGCTACTGCTCTATTGGAGTATCTGTAAATCAGTGCTGCTCAAAGTGTGGTCTGTGGACCAATGCCATGAATGTTTGCTACCAGTCCATAACAAGATAAGTAAAGAAACTGAAAGAGTAAGGCTTAAAGACTTTTAAAGCAAGTTGACAGGGGCTTCCCAGGTGACGCAGTGGTTAAGAATCCACCTGCCAAGGCAGGAGACACGGGCTCGAGCCCTGTGAGCCACAACTACTGAAGCCCGTGCACCTAGAACCCATACTCCCAACAAAACAAGCCACCGCAATGAGAAGCTCGCGCACCTCAACAAAGAGTAGCCCCCGCTCGCCGCAACCAGAGAAAAGCCCGCGCGCAGCAACGAAGACCCAACGCAGCCAAAAATAAACAAATAAATGAAGTTTAAAAAAAATAAAGCAAGTTGACAGAGTAATTTTACATCTTTTGAATCTTTACCAAAAAAAAAAGTGGGCTTTTAACTTTAATTTGAACTTGTAACTGTGCTTTTTTACATTCATTTTATTTTTGTAGTAATTCATTTTTATTGTATTTTATGAAATCAATTCCAAACAGATTGGAAATTTAAGTTCTTCTTTAAATGTTTATATTTATCTTCAATGTGGTTTATTTTTCATCTTAGTATGTCACTAAAAGAACTTGAAATCAATGCATCTAAATTTTAAAAACCCAAATATAAAGTGATGGTAGAAATGAACATTTAATCAACAAACTGAAGAACACCCCGGTGATCTGGATAATTAAACAAGAAATTCTGTGGCTCAATTCCACAGAATCATTTACTGAATTCCACTTACATACTAAACACTAAAGAGAATTCAACGACAGAATGAAACATTAGGGACATAGTCTATTATTTTAAGGATTTGTAGTAACACTGGTTAAATTATATAATATTATCAAAACTGCAAAGGAAAGACAAGCTACCTCCAAAATAACCATTTCTATCAAACTAAAGGGGGAAAAATTATAGAACAGTATAAGTCAACTATAAAATACCTAATATTCTGTTTTTCCATGGAAAATCAAGTAAACACTAATAAGCATATGTTAACACTTGTAGTTAAAATCATTTTTTTTAAAGAAATGTTATTAACAATCACAATGATTTAAAACAAATTTAGGTAAATAGATGAGAAATAAGTTTCATAAAATCAGAAATTATAAGTAACAAATGCCTGACGATATTGTACACAAAGACTTTGCTTCTTTTGGAAAGTAGAAATTAAACTCCACAAAGGTTAGTTTATGTAATATAAACGTAAAAACTTTCAGAGTTCTTGTTAAATTAGTGATATCATACTGAGTTGGAAATTACTAATTTCAACACCCTTTTGATATTTTCATGGATCTAAACAGAGCTTGATTTATATTATAACTCTTAAAAACCATCCTAAATACATTACAGTGAAGTAACCATGAAGTAACTGTAATAACCTTTACCTCTTTCTGTTGCAGTTGATTTCGATAACTCATAGACTGCTGCTTTATTTGAAGCTCTGATGCTTCATGCTTCTCTTCCAGATCAGTACAAAGTTTTTTGAGCCTCTCATTCTAGAAGCATCGAAAAAAGTGTTTTCAACAAAAAGACTAAAAGTAAAACATGTTAGTAACAGTTATGTGCAGGGCATTATGAAAAACATATTGCTTCATGCACAAAAAAGATGTACTATAGTAGGTCTCAGAATTCTGACCTTTAAACCACAATTTCCATTAAAGTTACAAGTGCAATAAGCATGTTTATAGAGATTATGCATAATTCTGAACCAAAGTTTTTTAAAAATCTTGATCAGTTTGATTTTTTGCTAAGAAGAACTCACTGATCAGTGTTTCCCCCATCTTTGTACACCCAGTGTCTAGCATACAGTAGGCAATAAATGTCTGGTAAATGAATGACCTAGAGTACATGCTTAAACTTTTGTTTTCTCCCTGAACAGTAGAAGTGTTTTAAAGGAACCTTTTTTTAAAAAGACTTATGGCTGAAGCATAGGGAGGAGGCCAAAAACTGACATTACTTGTCTGACTGAACCCTAGGCTCCTGAGTGAGGCACCTCTGAAAAATCCATTTTAAAAACCACTAATAGAACTCAGTTTGGAAAACTACAGTTAGAAGTACAAAAAATACTCTAAATATAATTCAATGAATCTAGACATCACAGTCTTTTAAGATGCTGGAAAAAATTACTTAAATTTTATGTACCTAAGTATTAAATAATGTTAACCTAATATCATCCTTTGACATTTGAATGAATAAGGGTATAATGGAGCAAGAGAAACGGACACTAAAACTTTCTGCAAAAAGGAATTTACAAATTATTACAGATAATAATGTACTAAGAATTCTACTAATGTATCTGCAAGCAGAGTTTAACAATGATAACTGAGAATAAGGAGATTCATGGTGGGAAAGAAAGCTCCCGCTAGATGGTGAAGACTTTTTCACTTTGAGGATGTCATCTGTTTTCTTCTTAGATTCTAGGAATTTCTTACATCAACATATGGGAAAATTATGATCCAGGGAGATTAAATGAATTCCCAGAGAAAATCAATGGTGTAAAATAAAGGAAAAATTATCACACACACAAACCCTAGTTTTGGGAGTCTATCTCCAGAAATCTAACAGACCTTGGTTATCTTGCAGAAATATGAATAAGAAACAGGATCAATGGTCACACAACTAATTACCTTCTAATGCACTGGCTGCATTTGCACGATTTTCTGTGAGCTGTTCACATGAAAATACCATACATAACTGAAGCAAGAGAATATACTAAAGTCAAAACCTAGTCATAAAGTCCACTCTAGGCTTTTTCACAGAAAAATACCTAAGGCTATTTGTTTAACTCTGATGAATAACTAGAACTGGAAAACTTTCAATTTGGCCAATAACTAACTGGTTGTCTTTCCTCATCTCCCTAGTCATGTAAGAGTCAGGTTGATAAAGCATATGAAGGACAGATTCTCTTCATGTGGCTGACCGAAAACATGCCAGGAGTTGTCCGTGGTCATATTTTCTATTATATGAAATATGAAGCAGAGGGGGCTGGTCTGAAAGGAAAAAAGAATAAACACACACAAAGAACAGAGAGGAATAAAAATGAGACAGATGGATTCCTGATGGCATCCAGTTCCAGTTGAAGCCCTTTCCTAAAGACTGGCTAAAATTTATGCCTTGGAATCCATGAGATACTCATATCCTTAAATTATTCCATTGTGCTTAACCCTTGTTATATCATCAAGGTCTACTGGAACCAATTTTAGTTTGTGAGTTTCTTTTTTGAGTAGTATTAAGGACTGATATTTAAAACATTTATTCTTTCTTAGTAGTCTTCCAACAAACAAAGAGAAAATACACTTTAAAAAAAAAAAGATTAAAACTCATTCTATCTTGCAATTACCATAAGGGTACATTGGGCCCTTTTACAATATAAATCTAAGAATAATCATGAGGTCACAATGATCTTGTTTTTTCTGTATCTTGAAACGTTTTGCTATTTTATCATCCTAAGAATTAATCATTAATCATCAATTATTTACAACTATGTTAAAAAAAAAGACTTAAGAAAACAGAAGAACTGATGGAATCACCTAGAAGAATGATGCAACAGTGAAATAAACCAGTTTTCTGACTGCATTACCCGAAGTACTGCATCATCTTTTAAAAAGGAAAAAGCCAATCTGGAGACACCATCTTTGCAGTGGTTTTTTTTGTTTGTTTGTTTTGGGGGGAGTTTTTTTTTTTTTCACTTTCATTGAACACAATTGAAAATTCAGAATTTTCACTTTTCAACAGAGAAGAAAACTGACAGAGGAAAATATTCCACAATTAGACAACTGAGAAGATAAATGCAAAGAGACAGAAAACAGCATTAGACTCTAGAGTCTAATGGTTACGGTGAAAATGAATGTAGGAGCAAAATCTCAGACAAGTCTTCGAATAACAATATCCTAGATGAATTTCTCAAACTCAAGAACCTGAGGAGTGAACAACATATTTCTAAGAGCAAAAAGGAAATATGGTGTTCTCATGAAGTTAGTCATTCTATAAGAAAACATTTTATCTCACAATATTTTGTGACAAAAACCTGAACCATTCATGCCCCTTTACTAAATGGATATGTAACAGTATTCTTTCATTATACATATTTGTACACCAGCATTTACTTGATACAGTCCCTACATGGACAAATGCTGAAGGCAGGTGTATACACAGGTGACTAGGAGGAAACAGATGACATAAAAATGAAAAAAACCCAGTGGACTGCTCACTCTAATTGGTATTTATAAATCTAAGAATAAAAATGCTTTGTAATTATGGAGCAAACAGCCATGCATTTAACAAAATCATAAGCCGTCAAAGTTTTCATAAGTATTGGTTTTAATGACACAAGTCAGGAAGAAGAACCAGAAGTAATAATAGGTTAAAATCTATTAGAGATGTAATTGAAATCTGGAATCAGTATTCACAAGATACATTCCAGTTCACAAAAAGAGTTAATAAGCAGTTAACTGCATTCAAAGAACATTGCCTATTCTGAGCATATATGCTTTCAAAAGCAGAAACACATGGAATAAAAGTCTGAATTTGCTATATATAAGTTCTTATTAAAATTTGTAATAAAGTTTTTCACTATCACTTTATTCTTCTGTAAATTTTTTATAAAATAACTTAAAACAAAAAAATTAAAAGTACATTGGATCGAGATGGTAAATGTGAAGACTTTTTCTTGGCACAGATGGTTAAATTAGCTTAGATTGGTTGCCATTAGTTGCAACTGAGGAAACTTAACTAGTTAAGTCAATTTCAAATATTAACATCTGTAAGCAAATCTAATTTCCTCTAGAAAACATACTGCCCTCTGTCTATACTAAAACTTTCTAAATAAATAGAATTTTCTATTGTAATCTCCTAGTGGTTTCAATCATATGTTCACTTTCTCCTATTGCAGTCACATAAGGCATTACCTTTATGAAGTGCTTATGTGCTCATAGAAGGCAAGAATCATGTATAGTCAAAATCACCTTAGAAAATAAAGTCCTTGGAAAGTCCAATAGTCTGTTTTCCTCTAGTGTTGGGTTTGTTCGGGAACCCAAACAAACTTTTTGGCCAACCCAGTATTTGAATAGCTCTCCGTACTCTGAATAAGCACCAAGCAAGGAAGTTGGCTTTCATGTGGGGATGTGTTATACCAAAAATAAATATTTTTGAACACCAGAACCATACTTGCCACAGTCCAAAGATAAAATTAGGAGACAGACTAGAGTTGAAATCAACAGAGGGACAGAAGATTTCTATCTCTCTTCTCAACCTCAGTACAGAGCAGTCATTCATTAAGCAGGTTAACCCCATTTGCTCCCCCCGCCCCAAATGTATACTGGCAAATTTAGCTTAATTAATACCATTACACACATCTCTGCCATCTAATTTTCCTGGGTGGGCCCATCCTGAGTGCTTTCTCAAGGATTTCTCTAGGGACTATAGGGACTATTTCCTATCTCAGCCTTACAAAGAAAGAAGCTATTACATTCATCTGTCACTGAAGTATCTACTAATTAGGTAATTACAGCTAAGGTCTCTTAAGTGCCACCAAATTGCCATCTTCTATTGAGGCAGAATACTTCAACAGTCCCTCTTGAGAGATCCCTCTACTTTCAAATTCCACAATCTGACCTTGATAATCTAGACCAGAGCTCAGTCAGAAAGTATTTTCTTATATTTAAATTCCATTTTCTCTTTTATGGGCTTAGCAAGGGAAAACATGCTTACCACAGTCCTCTAAGAATACTGTTTGCTGAAATACTATTAAGTGTTCCCTCGCTGTTCTTATCCAAAGGCTAAACAGTTGGGTGTCTTTAGTACTTTACAACAGATCCCACTTTAAAACCTTTCATTTTCTTTACGGCTTTCCTTTGAACCCTTTCCAACATTTCCTCATCCCTATTAAGTACAATGTCCAGAGCTAGTTACCATGAGGCACTGACTAATAATGAAAAAAATGGTAAAATTAATTTGCTATTCCTATATTCTACATTCTCTGTATACAAATATCACATTTTTTTAATGTTAGGGGATTAAAAAGCTCTAGATTAAACAGAATTGCATTCTTCACATTATACTTAAATAAATGTACTACTGCAGTTTAGCATACTAATAAAACATAGTAAATCCTTGATAATGATAAACTTGCCAATGTTATTTTCTAAATTTGGCAGATTTCCTTCTTCCAGCATTCAGAAGCAGCGGTGGGAATATTTAATAGCAAAGTGCAGTAACATGTAAATATATTCTTCATCAAATGAAGATGACAGGGCTTAAAAAAAAGAAACTAAGATAAAGGGAAAGAGAAAAAGTGCATTAAAAAGAGAGGACTGAAATAAAGTATGAATAACTTTCATGGCTTCAAAGAAGAAAAAAATCTAAATCTTTACGTTTCCTTACCTCTGATCTTAAGATTGTATGAATGGCTTCAACTTCCTTTCTCCTAGCATTAGGTAATTCTGCTACAAAAGAAACAGCATATACTGAATATATACTCAGTCAACACCATGTGAAGTAAACAGGCATTTTAAGGAAAGTATATTTCACCGAGCTTTAAACAGAATGGTATGCTGATCTAAGAACAAATTCAGAAGACAAACATCACTTGATTGTTATCACAACTTTCTATTGTCACAAATGTTCTTTATCGTCATGTAAGTCATTCTTTGCCTATCTTCTATACCCTAGAGCATCTACCTTTACCCCATGGAAGTGTCCATTAAAATTTTGTTATGGGGCTTCCCTGGTGGCGCAGTGGTTAAGAATCAGCCTGCCAATGCAGGGGACACGGGTTCGAGCCCCGGTCTGGGAAGATCCCTCATGCTGCAGAGCAACTAAGCCCGTGTGCCACAGCTACTGAGCCTGCGCTCTAGAGCCCGCGAGCCCCAACTATTGAAAAAGTGAGCCTAGAGCCCGTTCTCTACAACAAGAGAAGCCACCGCAATGAGAAACCCGCGCTCACCGCAACTAGAGAAAGCCAGCGCACAGCAACGAAAACCCAAAGCAGCCAAAAATAAAATAAATTAAAAATTTTGTTATGGAAAATTAATCTCTCTCTGTTGGCTTAGTATAAATTTTGAAGAAACTTACGCAGCTGGGGTTTTAAGGGCATATTTCTTTTCTTTTTTTTTTCTTGGTTTGGCCGTGCCGTGAGGCTTGTGGGATCTTAGTTCCCCGACCAGGGATTGAACCCAGGCCCTCGGCAATGAAAGCGCCAAGTCCTAACCACTGGACCACCACGGAATTCCCAAGGATGTATTTCTCTTATGAAACTGGGGTTTAGAAGGCCTTTTTCTGCTCCCAATACTACCAGAAAATTAATGACCTACAAACAAAGAATAAAAATGCAGCAAAAGAACACTTATTTCAAGTAACGTGGACACAAGTTATTTAAAACGTGAATGAGCTCAGTCTTGTTTTGTACATTTTCATTTAAAAGGAAAGTCAAAGGCCCACAGTACCAAAATGGCACAGCTGATGCTGCCAGATAATCGTCATCCACAGAGTTAGATTTCTTTTCTAAGTACTAGTAT
Source organism: Monodon monoceros (assembly GCF_005190385.1). Taxonomy (NCBI): domain Eukaryota; kingdom Metazoa; phylum Chordata; class Mammalia; order Artiodactyla; family Monodontidae; genus Monodon; species Monodon monoceros. The sequence continues at coordinate 162,279,542 of NW_021703778.1, forward strand.
TTTTCATTACTCACAGCCCTTTAATACTATAAAAATAATTTCTCTGAATTAGTTTAAATCAAAAGAAAATACAAGTGGCATCCAATAAATAACAGTGACAAACCCACTCTTCTTGTTTAGAAAATCATCAGGTGGGGATGCTTGGGTGGTTGTTTATACATCTTGCTTGAAACTCTGACAGGATTGTCTAATTGCTATTCAGAAGGGAACAAATTATAATCTAATCTGTTTAGGAAGGTCATTGTTAGAAGCAGCAGTTGTTTCAAAGACGGATTAAAAAAAAAAGTCATGAAGACTTTTCCCCCCAGAGCCTCCCCCACAAAATCCTGGTCTTTTTAAGAATAAATGGGAGATGTTATGCAGACCAAAAAAGTTTTCCTCAATGAGGGAAAACAAAAATAACAACTATCATTTATTGATGCTTACTACTTGTTAGGCACAGTGCCATGCATTTTACACTCATGATTTCATTTAATCCTCCCAACTTCATGATAGGTATAATTATCCCTATTCAACAGATAAGAACACTCTGCTTTTTAAAGGTTAAGTATTTAATAATTTTCCAAAGATCCCACAATTTGTAACACATGGAAGTGGAATTTCAATCCATGTCTGATTTAAAAGCCCAAGCTCCTAAATCAATATATGTTTGGTAAAATAGCAACTTTCTAATATTGTAAAGATGGATAATTTTCAAGTTATATCAACAGTGCTATTTTGGAACGGTTCTTGCTCACTGCTGGCACAGGGTAAACACTCAATAAATACTTGTTGAATGAATAAATGAACTGTACTCTGACCCTATTTTTAAATGAGTCACAATCAATAAATTGGATGTTAAGCAAGTCCTATTTTAATGCAAAGGGAAAACAATAAAAGCAGATTTTTAATCACTCAGCAAATTTTTTATTGAGCATCTACTATGTACCAAGGAAGGGACCACATACTGGTAATATAAGGATAAATAAAATAGAGCTGTCAGAGAGAGATCCACAAAGTTCTATTAGACACAACTCAGCCTGCCATGGAGTGAGAATGGTTTCACCAGGTACCTGACATGTGAGTAGGGTCATACAGGAAAAACTGTTTTCCAGGCAAAGGAGGGTAGTGGAGGAAGTAGAAAGGAAGGGCTTTCCATGCAAAGGCCTGGAGCTGTGTAGGTACCTCACAACGTTGCCTGTGCAGAAGCTCTGGGTGTAAGCATGCTTGTGTATATGAATGTGCATATATGTGGCTATTGGGAGAAAAGGGGAGAGAACAAGAGGTAAGACTGGAAGAGGTAGGTTGAACCCAGATAGGATAGGTTTCTGGTCTCCCAAAATTGAGAGGCTTGGATTTTATCCTGTAAGTAACAGAGTCAAGAGATTTTAAAGCACATTTGTTTTTAGAAAAGTAATTGGCAACACAACAGGAAATGGAGTAACTAACATAAGGAGAAACAAGTGACAGGACATGAAAGAGAAATAGTGTGTGGGAGAGATAATGGGGATCTGAAGTAAAGAAGTAGGAATAATAAGGCAAGGACAAATACAAACAACTCAGGCACAGGATGAACAAGATTTGGTGACTAATTGGAAGTAGGAGAATAAAAAGAAAGAGGCAAAAAAAGTGACAAAGATTTCCAAGTTTAGAATGGGTAGATGGTGAAACCATTAAAATTGAGAATACAGGAGCACATTTGGTGGGAAGAACAAACTGAATTCTACCTTAAGCCTGTAGGACATCCAAGTTGGAGGCGGGGTGCCTATTTTCTAGCTTAGGGTCAAAGGAATAGTCAACTGTTTTCCCCTATCTAGGAAACAAGGACAGACTAGGCATTTCCCATGTTATCTAGCCCTTCTCTGCTTCTGACTGCCCTCAGGGTCACATGAGCCTTTCCTGAACACAGGAAGAATCCCTTTAACTCCCATCCCCAACCTGTCCCACCTGATGTACCCCCAAGCAGTTAAATGGATTTCGGCAGCTCCCCAATCTTCCTCCCTTCTAAGTAGACCCCACAGAAATTCTAAATATAGATACTATTTTTCTAAATCAAACCACCGTTCTCTATTTCAACCAAATAAACACGAAAACTCAGTTAAATCAGTATTAAAAAATTAAACCAGAATTCTAATTTATTTACAACAAACAAACTGCCAAAGAAACTGCTCTCATCCAAAAGACCACCCATTATCTCTCTGGAGGCAGACCCACAATGAAATTTAAAAAGTCTTTTGATCTAAATACTACTTGCTGAAAGAAACATCAAGAAATCAAAGGGGTAATTAACTTAATCAACGATTACCATGTAACTCTGGGTCACTATTCATTAGTAAAACAAAATGAGGACTTCAAAAATGAGTGAAGGTTGCTAAGGGTACCCAAAGAACAGGGTTATCTTACTTGTTCTACTGTAGAAATATGGTGGTGGGGGGGGGGAGGCGGTGGGCAATTAGGCACAAAAGTACACTTTCAGCTGGAACGCGGTAATGTGTCACCAGAATAAGCAAAACTATAAAATAATAGGAAAACCATACCCATGTTTCACTAATAATATATTCAAGTGAGAAAGAGTAAGAGTCACTAAATATCTTAATTATGAGTTACTTCAATTGTTAACGAAAATCGAAGAAAGAAAACCCCAAAAAAGTGACGTGTCATACACAAATAATTTTTTAAACTGTGTCAGTATAAAGGAAGAGGATCAAAATCAGTTCCGCCCCCAAGTTAAGGGCAAAGGAAGAGGTGGGCGTGGATGAACCAAACAAAAATAAACTCTACGCGACGTAGGGGCAGTTTCTACAGCTCTGAACTATCCTGGGTACTCAAAGGAGAAGAACCAGAACTCTTCCCCCACCCCCCGACCCCAATGGTCTCTCATTAGAGAAAATCGGTTAAGAGGCAAAAGGAGTGACACTCCTCTGGACCTGTCTGCGTCTCGTGACAGATGGACTTGGGGACCAAACGGACGCTCCCAGGGTCCCAGTAAATCCCTCCCTCCCATCGCCCCAGCGGTTACCTTCCACATCCTCCGTGCCCTCCATCAGCATATCCTTCGTAAAGTTTGAAATCTGGCCAGTGAGGGAAGCCAGGCTGCCCCCGACTTGACCCAGGGACTGGCCCAAGCCGGAGCCGAGGCCCCCAAGCCAGGACGACATCGCTGCGGGTTAGAGAACAACCTGCTCCGCTCCGAGAAAGGCGGCCAGCGTCGTCGGACGACCCCGCCAAATGTCTTTGAACCGCTGTCTCCGGGGGACTGGTCCAAATCACAACACTCAGGATTTGATAAGACAGGGGTTCCTAGACAACGCCGGCTTCGGAGACCCCCACCAACCGCCGGGCTCTGACTAGAAACGCAGAGGCCTGGCCTGGGACTTTACCAGGGGCCCAATTCCAGTGACATGGGCACCCCCGCGGGGCCTCCGCTCATTCTCACGACTTCCCACAGTCCGGGTTAGGCCACTTCTTCCTCTGCTTTAGTGACTTTCCCCAGTTCCGTTGGCAACTCCTGCCAACTCAACGCCGGCAGCCATGACACCCACCTTGAACGCGGCAATGGACCATAGAGAAGCGCCGCGATGGCGTAGAAAGGCCCTGCGGAGCCGCCGGACGTCTCCTTGGCGCAAGGGAGAATGGGATCTCGGAGGACTAAGTGCGGCCGCGGCGGCCGCTGCCTCCAGCCCAGGACAAGGTTGTCTTCCACGTAGCCTGCCCGCTTTGGCAGCAGATGGAAGAGCGACCGGAACCTGCTGCGACGCTGCGCTTTCGGCCGACCGCGGCTGGATTTCAGGTAGAGCCGACCCTCGGTGGGTGCTCCCCAAAGCCAGCGTGGCCTGGGAAGGGAACCCCGTGGACTCTTACTCTGTTGGTGAAACCTGAGTGCTTTAATTCTGACTACACTCGCGAAGGCAGCGGTGCGAGGAGACTGGGCGGAGACCCTCCACCGGACAGGAAGTGGACTTTACATAACTTATCACACGTATACAGTAACGATTATTCTACACCCTGTCCAGGGCGGCTCTGTGCCCGGCACTATGGTATTAACTAAGGATACACAGAAGGGATGGGTTGCAAATTCAAGTGTCCAGGCAGCAAACATACTTACATAGATTATCTTCATAATGGAAATGTTCTCTGCTGGCTTTCCAGCTCACAGTTGATACCCTTCCTTCTTTAATATACGAAGAGCTTTATTCATGAAGCCGACCTAACCCATGAAGTTGAAAAAACAGACAATCTCTTTTCAAAATAACTTTTTAGAGGACAGTATGCCAACTTAACACAGAAGGAAAGCTCTTCTAATGTGAACTCTCCTAAGGTATTGGTGGCACTAGCCCTGCAAGGCCCCACCCCTCCCACGGCCCTCAGTTACACAAGTTGGTGCACACACCTGTGTCCTGAATTGCTTGGTTTCCTCCCTAAAGGAAAATAAGTCACGTGACTTACAGGCATTTGCCGCAGTGGTATGTGGACACACACTACCTGGCCAGAGAGACTGCCACAATTTTTACTTTGAAAAGAGCAGGATAGGTCTGCAGGTCTTTTAAGCATAGCACCAAATATACCAGCATCTTTCTCTTCGATTTTATTCACAGCAGGGGCCGCCACAGATTTCATTTCATTTCATTTGTGAATGGAACATTGGGAATGCCTCCAGTATTTGAACTCTGATGGCACCTAGGAATAGTAGCCCTCCCAGAAATCTGAATGCTTTTCAAATAAAATTTGCATCTCGTTCTGGAAGTTTTTATTAAATGTTTTCCATGTAGTTTTTTGAAAGGCATCATTGCCCAGGGGTTAGATGTGCAGACTCTGGGGCCTGACTGCCTGGATCTTTCATTTATTAGTTGTATGACCTTGGGTAGGTTACTTAACCTCTCTGTACCAGTTTCTCATTTGTAAAATGGGGAATGATAATAATAGTATCTACTGGGCAGGGTTGTTTGGAGGATTAAGTAAGGTAATTTTTAAGTGCTTGGAACAGTGCCTGGTACGTGGTGAGTTCTATTAAGTGTAAAGTTTTAAAATTGTGACATAAAGGTGACCTGCAAGTTATTAATGTGTCTCCCATTATTCTGAGCACCAGGGATACAGCAGGAGAAAAAACACACACAAAGTCCCTGATCTCATGGAGCTTGCGTTCTAGTGGGAAGGAACAGATGAGAAATTAAATGTAATAAATATAAGACAGGTGGTGATGGCTGCTATGGGGAAAATATAAAACAGGGTAAGAATGATATGGAAGGGATGTGGGGAGAAATGGCACTTGTAATATTGTAGATGGTGGTCAGGCAAGGCCTCACTGGTAAGGTGATATCCGAACAGAGACTTGAAGGAAATAAGATAGTGAGACATGTGGGTATCTGGAAAAGAGCAGTCCAGGCAAAAGAAACAGCTGATGCAAAGGTCCTGAGGTAGGAGAATCCTTGCCAGGTTAGAGGATTAGACAAAAGCAAGGATGGCTGGAGGAGAGTGGGCTGGGGAATGGTGGTAAGCAGTGAGGACCAAGGAGTAACAATAGGAGAGGGCAGATCACATAGGACCTGGTAAGCCAGTATAGGAACTTAGAGTAGGTTGAGGGATTGCTTTGAGAAAAGGAGCCACGTGAACTTAGGACCTAATTGGGTTCCTGGATGACAGTGAAAAGTTTAGTGTAAATCAAGCTCTTATTTCCTACAGGTGTAAGTTCTCTGGAGTGCCATTTCCATAAACTCATGTTATGCCATAAAGATACTGCAGTTAATGAAGAAAACAAACAAAATATATGTCCTCACATCATGTATTAAGTTATTAACATAAAAGCTACATCCTGAAGTCCTCCTTATGGGGAATTGTTTATAGTGCAATGGACTATGGTCTGAGAGACTTAAAGTTTGGTTCTGATAAATAGCATGGTATGATGTTTGGGATGTGCTTCAGAAAAATGGGGACAGGGTAGGTGAAACAAGAATTGTCAGGACTTGATCACTGTCGATGCTGGGCGATGGGTACATAGGGGTTCATTATAGTGGTCTTTTACTTTTGCATAGATTTGAAAGTTTTTATAATCAAAAGTTGAAAGACATACAAGTTTGATGAAGTTTGGGCTGAAGACACCTCTTCTTTTTCCTACCCAAAACCCCTGTAGCTAATAAGGGTGTTCATCATCACTTAATGAGTAGCAAAATCAGCCCAGCAATATCAAACGTACCACATCAGACAGAGCCCATGAACCTGCATGGCTCCACGTGGTGGGATCCAGGCTGCCCAGCTGAAATTCTGAACTTAGGATTTTTGTAACCTCAACAGGTAGAAGATTTTTTTAAAAAGCTAACAGCAACAACAACAAAAAGTACTATCAACTGCAAACTGGTTTCCATTTCTCGAGGCAGCATCACCAATACTTCTCTAGGGAGAACAGTTCCTTTGTTCTGATGAAACCATCCAAATGTTTTATTTATGCAAATGTGAAGGGAAAAAAACACATTTTTTAAAGTAGAATTTAAAATATTAGTCTGATCTTTCCCTCTGAATTTCTAAATATTATGCTTATAATTGCCATTTTCTCATTAATTTTAGACATTACCTTCTCTCTATTACAGAAAATAAAAGATTTAGCAGTCTTGTATTACCACATGCCTCTATTTCCCTTCCTTCTGAGCTCCCAATAGAGTGATATCATAATTATTGGTAACATCACTAATTAAAGTTTACTTTATATGACTACATAAGTGTTCATTGCTGAGCCACATGGTATGCTAAGATAACATTTCCTTTATTTTTCAAACTTCTGTTCTTCCTGAAGTTAACAAATTCCATCTTTTAGATTTGCACAATTTTCTGTTATTACAGAATCACTAATCCTTTTAAAACTTAGCAACAGAATTGTAAAACATGCTCCTAATTCTTCAAGAAAGTATCAAGAATTCTATTATTTGCTTAGACTCAGTCCTTTCTACCGGAGTCCTCTGTTTCCCTGCTCCACTCTCCCCTGACCTATTCTCTGGGCCTTGTTTTTCTTTCTGGAACCTCGTAGACGCTTCCCTTTATCTGTGATGCTCTGAAATTAACAATAATGTGCCTTGGGGTGGGTTTGTTGTTTCATTAATTATGTTGGGGACTCAGCAAACCCTTTCAAAAACCATGTCTTTTAGTTCTGCAAATTATTTTAAATACTTTTTATTGATGAATGGCCCCTCTCTAGGGAAGCAGCTGTTTTTCGGATATTTTTAATCAATCCACCTGGTTTCCGTCCACATCTCACCCCCACCTTCCATGATAGTTGTTGCTTCATGTCCTGGGTACTGCTGGATGTCCTTCTCTTTAATACTTAGTATGCACCTTCCTCAGTTCTGCTCATTCCTGTATCAGCTTTCGCCGTCTTCCAGAGAAAAGTTCGCATCTCTCTTCTGCTGTTGCCTCAACTGGCAGTGACTGCTAATTGTTCCCCAAAGTCTGTTCTCCCCTTTGGGCATAGTAATTGAACCGTCACTTTTTTTTTTTTTGCGGTACGCGGGCCTCTCACTATTGTGGCCTCTCCCGTTGCGGAGCACAGGCTCCGGACGCGCAGGCTCAGCGGCCATGGCTCACGGGCCCAGCCGCTCCGCGGCATGTGGGATCTTCCCGGACCGGGGCACGAACCCGTGTCCCCTGCATCGGCAGGCGGACTCTCAACCACTGCGCCACCAGGGAAGACCGAACTGTCACTTTTTACCTGGACAATGGTACAGTAAAAGATGCCAGTGCCCCTTCTGAGCCCGTCACCCCTTTACCGTTTTCGTGCACACCTATCCTTGGGGGTCATATAAGTGGAAGTGGTGTGTGCAACTTTAAGGAGGTGACCTTAAAGAAAGGGCACGTGGCCTTTTCCCACCCTCCTTTTGCTTTCTGATTGCTGGAATGCAGATGTAAGCATGGGCACCATAGCAGCTGTCTTAGATCCATGAATTGACATTAGCAATGGAAGCCATGTATGTAAAGCAAGAATACAGAAAGCAGATTCCTGACACTGTGTGATGCCCTATCAGCCCTGGATTGGCAATCTCTACATTTCCTGAAGGTGAGAGAGAAAAAAATTTGTAGCGTGTAAAGTCACTGTTATATTAGGTTTTTCTATGACAGTCAAATCTAATCTAATGAATTCATCTCTTCTGCTGGTCTCTCTGTGCTTATGAGTTTATATTTTTTTCTTTACTTTCATTTATGTAGTTCCTTTTTTTAAAATTTTATTTATTTTTGGCTGTGTTGGGTCTTCATTGCTGTGCGCGGGCTTTCTCTAGTTGTGGCGAGCAGGGGCTCCTCTTCATTGTGGTGTGCAGGCTTCTCATTGCGGTGGCTTCTCTTGTTGCGGAGTACAGGCTCTAGGCACGTGGGCTTCAGTAGTTGCAGCACATGGCCTCAGTAGTTGTGGTGCACGGGCTTAGTTGCTCCGCAGCACGTGGGATCTTCTTGGAGCAAGGATCGAACCCGTTTCCCTTGCACTGGCAGGCGGATTCTTAACCACTGGACCACCAAGGAAGTCCCTTTACTTTCATTTAGGTGGGATTTTGGAAGGGAGTAAATACAGTGATCAATCCTATGTATTTTTTATTGTGAAAAAATATACATAAAATTTACTGTTTTTAATTAGACAGTTCAGTGGCATTAAGTCCATGCACATTGTTGTGCAATCATCACCATCCATCTCCAGAATTCCCTTCATGTTGTAAAAATCTACATCTGTACCCATTAAATAACAACCTCTTAGTTCCTACTCTACCCAGCCCCTGGCAACCACCATTCTATTTCCTGTCTCTCTGGATTTGACCACTCTAAGGACCTCGTAAGTAGAATCACACAGTAACCCTCTGCACTTAACGAAAAGTCCCTGGGAGACGGTTCAGATGATTGTTCCAAAAAGCTAAGTCTGCTTTGGGCCTGAGAATGTTTTCAGTGTTGGAGACAGGGCTACCCTTGTGCAGAAGAGAAACACAGCTTTTGGAGGAAACATATCTTATTTGGAGAAGGCATGAAAGGTGTGGGATCAGCTCCTTCCTGGCCTCTGGCACTGGGTTTGAGCCACTTTAGAGGGGTGAATACCAGAACCCACTGAACGATTTTCTGAGAGACTCAGCAGGACTCTGGGTACCAGCAGAGCTTCTCAGGGCCTGTGTGACAATGTGTGGTTTGGGGCTGAGACAAGGCCATTCCACTCGCCTTTGCTTGGAACTTAGGACCCGTCTGGTGCTCCAAGGATTAGACATTGTTGAGCGTGGTACTTTTGCGTCTTATTTTCTACCAGGTTATTGCTGGTATACAAACAAGCTATTGGTTTTTGTTGACTTATTGACCTCCCTCATTAGTTCCAGTAGCTTTTCAGTTAATTTCCTTGTGTTCTCTAGGTGTACAATCATATCAGCAAATAATTAGGCATCATCCTTCCCAATATTTACACATCATCATTTCATATGATAACATGTTGACAGTAATGAAGGTTCACTTAAAGGTAATTGGAGTGACAGGCCTAAAGAGCTTTGGGAAAGCTGGTTTCAAAAACAGAGAGGCCAAAGGCCAAGTGAACGGGTAAGATGTTATGGCACATGCTTATATGTGACATGATGATGTCCTGGACTAGAAGTGGCTGAGAAGGACCAAAGGGAGCTACTCAGATATTAATCACTACAATTGATGATGTGGATTGACAAGCAAAATATCAATACAATGCTAAGTTTTCAAAACGGTAGTTTCTGACAGTGATGAAAAATACTGCATAAATATAACGGGAAGGAAAACAAAATGCACAAGTGGGAAGTGGGAGCCTTGCCTAAAATTCTGATCTGAGAGAGGTTAAGCAATATACCTTTAGTGTTAAAAATTCAGTTTTTCGGGTTCCTTAAGGTGGACACTGGCATGGAAGGCTCTTTGGTAGAAGATGTAGTTAATGGGCGTTTTAAAAGATTTTTTTAAAAAAAGGCTTAGGATTAGAGAATATTCTAGAATCAGATTGTTTGGTGTAATAAAATATAAATACAGTTCAAACTTATCTTTATAAAACTGTACATAAGATTTTGCCTACATCCCAGTTCCAGCTTTTGTTCATTACCTGCTAGCCTCTCCAGCTCTGTTCTTCAGAGACAAGCAACCACCTCTGTCTGCCCCAGAGTCATTGTGCTTTTTGCTGTTTCCCCAGGCAGTATAGCGCCTCCTCATTTTTCAGGTGTCTGAAAGGCACCTCTGCAGAGGCCTTCCTTGAAAACAGTCTGAAACAGCACTCCCTCCCAGTTACATGCTATCACATCATCATTTTGTCTTCCTATCTCACAGAACAAGCATAGCTCTTAACATGTTATGAAGCCATGCTCAGTAATTCAGATGTTTCCTCTGCCTAATGGCCAATCAGAATGCAAGCACCAGCAGAGCAGAGTATCTTAATCATGGCTCTGTTCCAAGAACCCAGAACCATGCCAGGCACATGGTGAACGCACACAGGTCTTGCTGAGTGAGTGAATGAATAAGGAATTGGTTTTCTCTTGTAGCCCATGAGACAAAGGGTGGTTGGGGATCCTGACCCAGGGAGAACTGGAACAATCTTGAGAGAAAAAGGTCCAGAGAAGAGTGGCAGTCCAGTTGAAAGAGAAAGTCCTCATAGCAGGCCAATGACCTTTAGGGACAGGGATACCCAAGGGGTAAACGAGAGTGTTAGGGTGTCTGGGGGTGAGAAAGAACTCGGCTTCTTTGAAGACCTATAAGGAGGCCTGCTAGGACCATAGTGTGAAAAGGGGAAATGTCAAGAGTAGAGGCGTAAGAGGTCAGCTGGACCCGAATTACCTATAAAATTAAACGATAAGCATTGGCGATGCAGACACAAAATGGATGAAAGGATCCTGAAACACGCAAATCTTCAGGATAAGGACAACCCAAAGTTTGCCTATCCTTTATAAAAGTTCTTAGCTAACCATAAAATGGGCATTCAAATCAACTTGTACGTTTCATAGGGCCCACAGGTGATGTTGATGAGATCAGAGTCATTTGGTGGCATCCAAATTCAATGGATTGGTCCATCTGAGGACTAAGCTATGAAGTTATGCTAAAAAGATGCATGTGATCAATTTGAAATTTTTGTTTCAAAATTCGTGCCCAACCCTAAGTAAAGCTAAAATGGATATACAATGCTCATTATAAAACCTGAGGATTCTATAACCCTCAATCAGTCCAGGTGGATTCCAATTGTTAGTCTGGTGTCCGGAGTTGGATAAAATGAGGAAAAATGGCACGCTTAAAACTGTCACTAATGTGCTCTGCTTGGCTCTCAGGGTTAAAAAAGCAACTGAGCCAACATTTTAAAATCAGATTTCAAATAAAAATATGGAATTCTTAGCCTCTCTTAGAAAAGATCAGAGGATCCAGTAACAATGGGCCTTCTGGCAGCAGTAGTTGGAATGGAGAATCAGTGGCTTCCCCTGACCTGCTTCATTCATCACCACAGCCATAAAAAAATGCTTCTCAAATTCACTCTGCATGTGAATCCCCTGGGGATCTTGTTAAAAATGCAGGTTCTGATCCAGTAGGTGGGAGTGTGGCCTGAAACTCTGCATTTCTCAGAAGCTCTGAGGGTGTAGATGATCCAACCATACTTTGAATGCAAAGCTATAAATTAACAATAAACACAAATAAAAACAGAAGTAAAAAAGCAAACATTATCTTTATTTAATAATCTTTGATATTTAAAATACAACTCATCGAACATCCACATTAACAACAGTATCCTCAGTGTTCAACAGTGCTTTGGAAGCCCGGCTTTTCTAAGGACCAGACAGGAAGGCCTGTGTGTGTATTAACGGCAGAACAACTCAGAGGAGCACACACAGAAGGGCTGCAGAGTTGGGTCCTGAGAAATGGCACTGCCACAGTGCACTTGTGTCATGGCCAAAAGAATGCTTTTTACTTCAGATGTTTTTTGGTAGTTGAATTTCAAAGTTTATTTGTACAGAACAGTAATTTTTAAAAAGTTATTCCTAGTAGTCCAATGTTGTAGAAATTAGATAATCACATTCAAATGTATGTTTTCCTCTTTAAAAAAAATTCCTGAAAACATTCACCTTTGAAATATGAAGGAGCCAAGTGAAGTGCTTCCTAAATGAATCAGGCATTTCCACATATATTTCACTAATGGTCCCCATTCCTAGTCTATGAATCCATAGTCTTAAAATATTTATTGATACACTATTATAATTAAACATGCCAATTGCTATAAATTTAGAAGTGGTTACTAGCATTAATTCTTAAAATGCCAGACCATTTTGCAAAAAAATTAAAATAGCAGAGGTTTTCTTCAAATTAAAAAAGATAAAAATTCAAGAATTAACCAACCATGTCAATAATCTTCTCATTCATGAGAGCAAAATGGAACAAAAATATTTTATGTATAAGACTTTAAAAAACAAGTTGGTTCATCTCTTTAGCAAAAGATGACGGTTATAAATGGACCAGAAATGAAGCAAAGTTTTTATTTTGAAAATATGAAAAATTACTTATATTGCTGAAATGATTAGTTAATCCAATCTGATTTTTCTTAATTAAGGTCACATCTGTAACATCTCCATGCTTGTTAGGGCCCAGCTACAACAAACAATTTACTTTGAAAGTAGTGGCCATAGACCTCTCCAATTGCAGATAAAGTTTTTAATAGAAAGTCATCAATATTAATAATTGAATCCTCTTAAGAATTTAAAACATCATGATTTAGTTTTCATTCTAGGCTATTTCAATTATTATCATTATATTTTGCTTATGCACTGAGAATCAACCTTTTTTGAATTTGCACAGGTCCAATGGGCCAATTTTAAGACATTTAGTAAATCTTGGCACTAACTTGATACTGTTTAAAAATAGTATCAAACATGCAGACATTAAAAATGTGACTTAAGCTCTTACTGGCATAAAATTACTTTATTTGACTTAATATTAAATGAAACAATGTAGACTATGGGTAGTTTTGCCTATAATGATCCTCAACTAGTTGAGTTTTTCCTCGTTAACTTTGGCATGAATAAAGTCTTAATTAAGAAAAATTAAGTTTTAAAGAGAAAAAGCACCTCCTTAAATATTCTGCAAATTGTAAACTATTTGGCCAAGATCTTAGAGCTGATATACAGTTTACCTGCAGCAACCTTTTCAAACTTTTTTTTTTTTTTTTTTGCGGTACGTGGGCCTCTCACTGTTGCGGCCTCTCCCGTTGCGGAGCACAGGCTCTGGACGCGCAGGCTCAGGGGCCTAGCCGCTCCGCGGCATGTGGGATCTTCCCAGACCGGGGCACGAACCCGTGTCCCCAGCATCGGCAGGCGGACTCTCAACCACTGTGCCACCAGGGAAGCCCCCTCAAACAATTTACATTACTGAAATATTCGTATGTTAATTACTATAAAAATGTACATTGATGGTTTAGATCAGATGTTAACTTCTCTGAATTTTTAAAACATAAATAACTACTTATTAAATCCATGACATCTGTAAGTATGAAAGTGTTATTTCCAAAGATTGTTTAAACTTTACTTATAATACTAGCATTCTCATGGTACGTATTTTATCCCGGTAATACAAATTATACATTAGAAAAATGATACCAATAGTTTAAATATTAAACATTAAGGTGTTCCCAATTGGTAAAACAGAATGGAAATCTTTATATAAATAAAGTTCTTAGGACAGTGAATTGCATTGTTCCTGACTTGCAGGTGGTTTAAAGTAAACAGCACTTCCTGATGTGTGAACTATAGCTTTGTGTAACTTTAAAATTTTCTTACTGTGGTTATGAGCACTGGCATCTTTTCATACTGGCCAACTGATTAAGAAATGGAATCTAAATGTTCAGTTAAATATATGCCAATCCATACAAGATGGCAGTTCACTAGTGATTCTGAATCTGCCTGCCAAATATAACAATTTCACAACTAAATAAACACATTCAAATATATCCAGTGTGTGCTCGGCCCTGCTTTAAAAAAATCCCTAACAAACGAAGGTCAACATGCCACATTTCTTTACGTGCTTTAACAAGGGTGTGTAATATAAGAACTAACCCTAACTCTTAAGGTTAAAACTTAAATGTATATTCATTTTCTCATTTTTATATTAGGTAGCTCATCAATTCAAATATATGAAAAGTTTAACGTAATTTTTCAATGGGAAAAGATACAGGCCGAATATCCATGGAAAATATGACTAGCATACTTGGGATAACTACAGAAATGTCCAGTCTTAAAATATTTTGGTTTGTAAATCATAGGTAGTAGTATCAAACTCCAACATCCCTTGTAGTTCTAAAGTTTTGTGATTCTTCTAAAACATTTTCAATTGTCAAAAGAAAACTTTAGATTTTAAAAGAAAACCATCTAATTTTATGTAAGGGAAACTTCAGAAAACTTACTTGGCACAAAATAATGACTAAAAAAAAATCTGTCTCTATCCAAGAAAAAGCTATTTCATAATCATAAATAAAAGGCAGTTTTTCATCTCTTTTCAGTTAGCAATAAATCCTACATCAAAAATTTTTCCCTGATAAAATGTGTGTAGCCATACACCAGGATATGGCAACATATCATACTTTAATTTTCTAAGTTGTCCGCTGAAATTTCTTCTTAAATTTTAGCTTCTGAACAATTCATCATTCAAAGGGGCTTCAAAAGGGGATGGAGAATGAAGGGGAGTAGATGACAGAATTTAAAAGGTCCATTTCAGAGAGACATGGTTAATTTTCACTGAAATCATCCCACTGCATTGACCCAGCAAGAAACTCTGCATCCCAATTAAAGAATGTTTATCAAAACTAAAGACTTTCTTATTTACAAACCCAGTAAGTACTGTGACTTCTGTAATTCTAAGCTATTTAAACATGATGCACGTGTTAAATCACAGTATAAATTTAAATGTAGTTTTGTTGGTAAGTTATTTTCATGTTCTAGATCATTATCTCTGGCAGACTATACCTACTAAAAGATGTACAGCAGAAGCAGACATCTGCACTTCATGAATCAATTGTAAACAGAACAGACAGCTCCAGTCACAAGAGGAAAAATAAAATGAAACTCCTACTAAAATTGAAGGCCAAATTTTATCTATCATACATTCATGGTGGGCACTGGATGTTGTTTTATAACAGTAGGAAACTTGCACACTATGCTTCTCCTATTTTTCTCAATTGGAAAAGAAAAGGAAATAACAAGGTGCAGGAAAGAGGGTTACAGCAAACCTATACAGTTCTGACATAACTGAGAAGATATTCACAAAGCATTTGGGAAAGGATGTGCTCACACATTAACAAAATTCTCATTTATTCTCAAATACTTGTGCAGAGCTGATTTCAGAGTTTAGGAATGCACCAGAATCATGAAATAATGACCCCATCTTAGAGGGCTTAAAAAGCAAAACCTCAAGAAACATTACCATCTTTCAAAAGAGTTGTAGAAAGTAATGAAAACCACGTAGCAGAGAAACTGTGATCAGAGAAAATAACATGAGAAAACACCCAAGTGCACAATACAGTCAGAGGGTAAACAGCTTATCCTTCTGGAACTGTTACTATTATCAACACAGAGGAGACACTGTCCTAAAAGGTTAATTTGGTTAAAGAGAAATAAGAGCAACTTTTAGATGATGAAAGTCAGCCAAATTCCCTATGCAGAAGGGAGGAAAAGAAGATAAAATGTGGGGGAAAAGTTCTGTGGCAATAGCTGGTTATAATTAGTTGGTCTGCAAAAAGAGCCAAGAAAAATGCCCTAATTTTAAACATGTTAGATATTGCACACTCAAAAAAGAAAAAAGAACAGTTAGAAAACTATTTTAAATTTCTTTAATTGCTGAATGCCTCTTTGGCTAGTGTTTGGAGGATCGTTATTTAGTCCTACAACGGATGTATTTTTCACCCTCTCAACTTTTTGTTTGCAAACCACCTAAGTCTTATTTCCTCTGTTGAAAATTGTTCTCTTTGACACATTACCAAAATGGACCCTATGCTGTAAACACACAGGACAATATTGGAAAGACTGAATATCTAAATGATTTGTGAAAGATATTATTTTTTTCCTTCCGTTTTGAAATTACTTCTAACAGTTTCTAAAGACATGGTCACAGCTGCCTGAAGCATGTCTTCTTCACTCATAGCATCACCTGTTGGGGATAAAACACATATTTCTTAGAAATTTCTAGAAAATTTCCAAAGTCGTCAAAAGGTAAGCTCTTAGAAACTGTTTGACTACTATAGTTTCCTTTGTTGATTTTAAAAGTTTACATACAATAAAATCCACTTTTATAATTCTGTAAGTTTTGACAAATACATAGAGTGGTATACCATTATCATCACCCAGCTACAGAACCATCCCACTGACCAAAAATATTCCCTCGCCCTGCCCCTTTGTAGTCAATCCCCAAGCCCTAAGTCTAGGCAACCACTGATCAGTTCTCTGCCCTACAGTTCTGCCTTTTCCTGCATGTCAACACAAATGGAATCATCATTATGTATGTAGCCTTTCAGTATGGCATCTTTCACTTAAAAGCATTCAGCTAAGGGGAAGAAATTTTAACTTTGTGTCTATCGATGATGAATTAGTTTAAAAAAGTTTGTTCTGAGAAATAATTATTTACTCACAGGAAGGTGCAAAGATAGTTCAGAGAGGTCCTGTGTACACTCTGGCTAAATTTCACCTAATAATTAAATCTTACATAACTACAGCTCAAACCTAAATCTGAATATTGGGACTTCGTCATACATGTAGATTCGTGTAACCACCGCCACCGCAATCAAGACAGAGAACTGTATGGCACCATCAAGATCTCCCTCCTGCCATCCCTTTTTAGTCACACCCACTTCTCTTCCCCCCCACCTTCCCTAACTGCAGGCAGCCACTAATTTGCTTTCCATCTCTATAAATGTCGTTTTTAGAATGTCATACACATAGAATCATACAGTATAGGATCTTTTGAGATTTTTTTTTTGCACTCATCATAATGCCCTTGAGATGCATCCAAGCTGTTGCATGTGTCCATGGTTTCTTTTTAATCCCGAGTGGTATCCATGGTATGGAGGTACCGCAGCGTGTTTAACCATTCACCTACTGTAGGACATTTGTTTTTTTCCAGTTTTTGATCATGACAAATAAAGCTGCTATGAACATTCATGTACAGGTTTTTGCATGGATGGAAGTTTTCATTTATCTGGTATTAAATGGAAATATAACTGCTGGTTGCATGGTCAATGTATGTTCAGTTTTTATAGAAATTACCAAATTATTTTCCAGAGTGGCTATATCAGTTCAAATGAAAGAAGTCTTATCTCCCTTTACGTTCCCCTGTTTATATCTGCCTTTAGTACTTCCTATATTTTACGCTAAAAACCAAATCAATGTTACAATTCTTCCTTCAGTTATCAAATGTAATTTAGAAAACTGAAAAGGAAATTCTGTTGTGCTTACCCATATTTTTATTCTTTCTACTGTTCTTTTTTCCTTCTTGATGTTTCAAAATTACTTTTTAACAGTTCTGTTTAGAGAACTTCCTTTAGCCATTATTTTCCCCTTCATTCCTGAAGAAAATTTCATGAATTCTGGGTTGAGACTTCTCTTCTTTCAGCACTTGAAAAATGTCTGTCACTTCCTTCTGACCTCCACGATTTCAGATGAGAAATCTGATGTCACGCAAATTGCTGTAGGCAAGCTGTTTCTAGCTGATTTTAAGATTTTTTTTTTTTTGTCTTCAGTTTTCAGAAGTTAGACTACGGTGTGTTTTGGCATGGATTTCTTTGGGTTTATTCTGTTTGAGGTTCACTCAGCTTTTAGAATCCGTAGGTTGGTACCTTTTGCCAAATTTGGGGAATTTTCAGCTATTATTTCTTTAAATACTCTTTCAGCTATACCCTCTTTCTCATCTCCTTCTGGAACTCTCATGGCACAAATGTTAGATCTTCCCCACAGGTCTCAGGCTCTGTTAATTTTTTCCAGTCTAATTCTCTTTGTTGCTCAGAATGGGTAATATCTACTCTACTGTTCTGTCGAGTTCACACTGATTCTTTTCTCTGTCCTTCCATCCACCTGTTGCGTCTGCCCACTGAGTTTCAAAATTTCAGTTATTGTTATTTTTCAGTTCTAAAATTTCTATTTGGTTCTTCTTTATATCTTCTATCTCTTTCCTAAGGCTATTTTTTTCATTTGTTTCAAGCATGTTCATTACTGCTCACTGGAGCATTTTATGATGGCTGCTAATTTAAAATCCTTGCCAGATAATTCTAACATCAGTGTCATTTTGGTGATGGTGTCTACTGATTGTCTTTTCTCATTCAAGTTGAAATTTTCTAGGCTCTTGATATGACAAGTGATTTTTAAGTGAATCCTGGATATTTGGGGTATTATCTTATAAGAATGTGAATCTTATTTTTTTTAATAAATAATTTTATTTATTTATTTTTGGCTGCATTGGGTCTTCGTTGCTGCATGCAGGCTTTCTCTAGTTGTGGTGAGCGAGGGCTACTCTTTGTTGTGGTGCATATGGGCTTCTCATCGTGGTGGCTTCTCTTATGGCGGAGCATGGGCTCTAGGCACGTGGGCTTCCGTAGTTGTGGCACACAGACTCGGTAGTTGTGGCTCGACGGCTCTAGAGCCCAGGCTCAGCAGTTGTGGCACACGGGCTTAGTTGCTCTGTGGCATGTGGGATCTTCCCGGACCAGGGCTTGAACCCGTGTCCCCTGCATTGGCAGGCGGATTCTTAACCACTGCGCCTCCAGGCAAGTCCCGTGAATCTTATTTAAATCTCCTCTTTCAGCAGGCCTCCTCTGACATGAGCACCAGTGGCAGAAGAGGGGTGGTGCCCCGCTGCTTCCAGATGGGGAGAGGGTGTGTGTGACCACTACTGTTGAACATCCATGGGAGTTCCGGCTTCCCACTGATACCTGCCTGATTGGGAGGGGTTGGAATGCCTCGTTACTGCTTCTCACTGGCACTGTGGGGGTGGTCTCCTCATTACTGCCTCAAATCAGTGATGGCCTGATTCTCCACTATACCTCTTCTGACATCACCCAGGCGACAAGCCAGAAGGATGCCTCTTTATTGCTAGGTGGAAGTCCAGGCTCCCTAAGACCACTGACACCATGGGAAAGGGGGCATCATTGTCTCCTGGAGGAAAAGAAAATCCCAGCTCTCCACTTGGCTTTTTCTGACACCACTCTGGCCCAGAGAGGCGGGAGATGTGCCTCATTACGTTACTTGGCCTTTGTCAATGGGGTAGGGTGGCAATAGGACCAGTTTATTTACCTAGTCCAGGCTGGCTGGACTAGAGTGTTTATTATCTAAAAGTTTTTGTCTTGCCAAGTAGTCCCTTTTGGCTCCATAGAGCAGGCTTTTCTTGGGGCAAAAAGAAAATCCAGAATACTGACCACTGTGTCTTCCTCTAGTCCTGAGCTTCTCAGCCAGTCTGTCTTCTACCTTTCAGATTCTTCTTATATTTGTTTTATACAAATGTCTGGGGTTGTTAGCTATACTTAGCAGAATGATTAGGAAAAAGTACCCATTCATTCCTTTTTATTGCTAATAGTAGTCCACTGTTTGGATGTAGCACAGTTTCTGTGGCATGTACCAGCTGAAGGACAACATGTAAGCAGTTTCCGGTTTGGGGCTATTACGAACAAAGCTGCTGTAAGGATTCATATACAAGATTTTGTGTGAACCTAAATTTTCTTTTCTCTCGGTTATATACCTAGGAGTGCGACTACTGGATCACATGGTTAAGTGTACGTTTAAGTTTTTAAGAAAATACTAAACCATTTTCCAAAATGGCTGTACCATTTTACGTTCCTACTAACAATGTATGAGTCCCAGTTGCTCTGATTCTTGCCGCATTTGGTATTGTTAATTTAATTTTTTATTAAGCCATTCTTGTAGGTGTGTAATGGTGTCTCATTGTGGGTTTAATTTGCATTTCCCTAATGACTAGTGATGTTGAGCATGTTTTCATGTGCTATTTGTCATCCATATATTTGGTGAAGTGTCTGTTCAAATCCTTCACTCATCTTTTTGAATTGTTTTCTTATTTTAGTTTTGAGAGTTCTTTACATATTCTACTTAAAAGTTCTTTGTAATGTACAGTTTCCTTCTCACTCAATTTCTACTACCAATAATTGGCCAAAGTTTAAGACCTATTATTAAACCAAGGCCTGAGGAGTAACTCTAGATTTCTTTGTTGTAATCTGGACTACACTCAGGTGTTTTCAGTTTTCCCAGTGGTAAAATGAACTTATTTTCCACCTACTAATATTCATTATCTCTGAGAAACTTTTGGAGAATGTACGAATTACTGTGAAGTTGCAAGTGATGTTTACAATTTTAAAGCAAAACATTGCTTAAGTGCTTCAAGGGCACTTAAGGATACACACTAAGGAGTTAGCCTACTCCTTAAGCCAAGAAAGTTTGGTACATTACCAATTCCTTCAAGAGTTTCAATATAGTGAAAGCGAGGAGAAAAAAAAGCCTATAAAGCCAAAAATCACATGGAGTCTGGGTGTCAAACAGAGCATGCAGATAACAAATGGGATATAGGATCAGAGAGGCATACCGAGATCACTGTCAAGTGCTCCTGAACTTGTGTTCGGCTTTCCACATGGATGTCCTGGTGGATCTTGCTGCTGCTGCTGCTGCTGCCTGAAACATTCAAGAGTGAATGTGTATTTAAAAAACAAAACCTAAGAATAAATATGCCACGAGAAAAAATATTCACGTGGAAAATAAACGGTTCCACACAACAGAAGAGTCACTGGCATGAACACCACAAAAGAAGGCAAGAGCAAGCAGTCTGATAGAAAACAAACTTGTGGTTACCAAAGGGGAATGGGGGGGAATAAATTAGGAGTTTGGGATTCATAGATACACACTACTATATATAAAATACATAAACAAGATCCTACTGGATAGCACAGGGAGCTATATTCAATATTTTGTAATAACCTCTAATGGAAAAGAATCGGAAAAAGAATATATATATCTAAAACTCAATCACTTTGCTCTATATTTGAAATTAATACAACATTATAAATCAACTATACTTCAATTTAAAAAAAAAGAGCAATCAGTCTCATATAAATTACTGAAAAGCATCACAGTTCTGATCCTAGAAAACTTAGAAAATTCGAATTTATCAGGCAAATTAATGGGTAGGTATTTTCACCACAAAAATAACACATTGTACAAAAGGAGTCACTGGTAGCTATTTCGGGTTTTTTTTGTTTTTTTTTCCGGTACGCGGGCCTCTCACCGCAGCGGCCTCTCCCGTTGCGGAGCACAGGCTCCGGACGCGCAGGCTCAGCAGCCATGGCTCACGGGCCCAGCCGCTCCGCGGCATGTGGGATCTTCCCAGACCGGGGCACGAACCCGTGTCCCCTGCATTGGCAGGCAGACTCTCAACCACCGCGCCACCAGGGAAGCCCTGTTGCTTATATTTAAAACACAGGATTAGGAGGGACCCCGGTCTGGGTCTGTGGTATTCAGAGCTGGAGAAGGCATTAATAACACTGACATATACCTGTAGGCTACTTCACAGTTTACAGAACAGTTTTACACACTGCCTCATCTGATGCACATAACATGTGAGTTAAGGTTTTACAATGACATAGCTGACACAGCAGAGTTTTGCTCAGGGTTTTATGATAGGTACCATGGACTTGGAGATTACCACTGGAAAAAATATCATGGCTACGAAAATATCAGTTAACAACTCTTACTCATAAACTATGAATTTGCAACAGGTAGACTTTCAACAGCATTTTCATGCTTAATGCATGAACACTGTGGCTACTATATTAAGTGTGAAGCTTCAAACACCCTACAGGAAAAAAAAAAAAAAAACCTATACATTTCAATGAAAAACAAATTAGCACCAGGGTCAGTTTGGAAAGAATCAGAGGGAAGAAACGGCTCCATAACCTTAGAGCCAAGTTCTCCAAAATAGAAGGTATTGAGACAAGGACCCATATAGGTGTAGTAATCAGGAATTCTACTGAAAGGCAAAAATTAGTTTCTCAGCTCCTTCACTAATGAGTCCTACAAGATTCTGAATGCTAGCCAAAGTTAAAAAGAAACCCCAAGAAGTTAGCTCTTAACTCTAGTCAGCAACAAGTAACTGTAAAATACTCTCTAGTTCTACTCAAGTTCTCACCAGTATTTTCAAGGCCAAATCAGGAGGCAGAGGATAGTAAGCCGAAGCTGGAAACCATCACAGTACTTTCTTACCCAGTCAACTGCCCCCAGTCAGAAAGGAGACTCAAACATTTAAAAAAGGGTGCAACGTTGAATAAAACACCTGCATTAGTTATAGCTGGCATTGTGCTTGTTATAACTTACTTAGTCATTATGGAATGTTACTGCATTATCCTTTGTATTCTAAAAAGTTTAACTCATTGGAGATTCTACATTTTTAATCCAAAAAAATCTAAAAACCTTTTTTTTTTTAAAAAAGAGGGATTTGTTTTTATATTTTAAAGACATTTTCTTTTTCTTACACGTACTTGTGAATTTTATAGTTTCTCTATAAAGTATGTCTGTTTGGACCATTTTATTCTGGAAAAAATTGAAGTCTGAAAAAAAGCATGGCAGAAGTATCACTTGGAAACTGTTCTGGAGAGCAGTTTAGAAATCTGTACCAAGGCCTTAAAAATGTTCATGTCCTTTAACTTAGTAATCTGAAATTCTCAGAATAATATAGCAGAAATGATGAGAGATTTGAGGCATAAAGTCAATACAAGGATTGTTCATTGCATTATTATAATAGCAAAAATCAAAAGGTTCATAAACTGTGATACATAAATTCATTTTATGAAATATAACATAGCCTATTACAAAGAATATTTAGTATCATGGGAAAATGGGTATAACTGATATACAATATATGGGCGTTTGTGTGACTAGAAGCGTATGACTGCCAAAACACATCAGTTATTAAAGGTAGGATTATGTTTTTTTAATTTAGATATCTCTAAAAATAAAAATTCCAAAATATTATTTTTTATCGAATTAAACATTTAAAGCTATTTTTAGCAATAACTAGATAGTTGATGATATTATAGAACTACCATTAATAATCATCGTGTGATAATTATTCCATTATTGTATGACAAGAGCATTTGGCTATATTAAGAAAGAAACATATATTTTAGAGACACACACAGAAATTAATACAGATGCAGTATGATGATTTAGATTTGTTACAAAATAATCCCACCCTGGGGCTGGGAGAGTAGAAAGCATGGGAGATGGGGGCATAAAAAAAAACAAGATGGCCCATGTGCTGGTATCTGTTAAATCTGGGCAACAGATAAATAGGGGTTCCTTATGCTGGTTTCTCTACTTTTATATAAATTTGAAGTTTATCATAATTAAAAAATTAAAAAAGTTAATTTTAAAATTTAAAAGGGAGTGACAAGCACTAATAAGCACTGTTTTGAAATTTTATACATAATTAAATCCATTAATCTATCACTGAATAAAGACTAGAAATATCTCACATTAAGAGGATGTCAGTTGATCAGAACTTTCCTTCATATACTTCTGAGCTGTGACTTAAAAAAAAAAAACAGAAAACAAAGTAAATATTATCTTCATTATACCATCAAATGTAAAATGCTCTAACATTCTATATACTACTAAAGTACTACCAACTCTGATGTGTACGAGTCTTCTGAATTGCAGAGATGTTGACATGTGAAAAAATGTGCACCTTAGAATTGTTGAAATATAGTAATATATAGTAATATACTGGTTACTCATCAACCAGTAATATAAAATATAGTAAATAATAGGCCAGACTCAGCCACTGGCCTTTGTTTTCTGACCTGGGATCAGAGGATCTGAGTATCATTATAGATCTTGTGATCTTAAGATGAAGTTATATCATTAAAAAAAGAAAAAGGGATGAAGACGTGAGTGACAGTTACTGGAAAGGATAATTTTATAGGTGAAATTTCTATTTTGAAAGCACTTATAAACCTGGGCACAAAGTTAGGTTTTAGGAGCTGAGGATTCAGATTTATGGTTACCCTCATGTCCCTGATGCTGATGGGCCTGCAGTACCCCGCTACTGTGGCAATGAGTGGAGCAATTAACCATCACTTCTATTTGGGGGCGTGTTCCCCTACCGCAAATGCTGTTTTTCCTATTAATTCACAGGAGAACTTCGCAGGGTTGGTCCAAGTAACCAAGAAGTACATTCAAAGGATCATTAGGCTTTGCTCTTGCCTTGACCCAATTCCATTTTCCTTTTGATGACGAATTTTACAGGGTTTCCTTCACCCTATTTCATGTAAATTTAATTAGTACTGGGGCAAAGTTTTCCCCTAAAACTATATTTGATTTCACAGTTTATTAGCTACAAATTTTTATTTTTATTTAGTTATTTATTTATTTATTTATTTATTTTGCGGTACACGGGCCTCTCACTGTTGTGGCCTCTCCCGTTGTGGAGCACAGGCTCCGGACGCGCAGGCTCAGCGGCCATGGCTCACGGGCCCAGCCGCTCCACGGCATGTGGGATCTTCCCGGACCGGGGCACGAACCCGTGTCCCCCGCATCGGCAGGCAGACTCTCAATCACTGCGCCACCAGGGAAGCCCTAGCTACAAATTTTTAAAAAATACATTCAAATGCTCATAGGGTCAGGCAGTAACCAGTATTTTAAAAAAGGAGAGAACCCTCAATAAAATAAATGGTTTAAATCAAAGCTGTATGTTTACAAATAGACAAAACAGCCAAGGTAAATATTAAATATGCAATTTTAATATTGTACCAACTACTTTACTTTTCAAAGTAGGCTTCTCTTCTCTTCCGTAGCTCTTCTGAAGTAAGATGTGTACCTGACGTCTGTGGAGTATCTTGACATATATTTCTGGAAGTACCTGAAAACAAAATAAAACAGAACAAAAAACTATTTTATTTACCAATTCAAGCAATAATATGTTTATACTTATGTGAAGGAACTTTTGAAAAGTTTTGTTCTCAAAAATATTCTGTACCATTCTGTAAATGTAAGAAAGGCTCTGAAAGTCTCAGGGAGAATCTGAATAAGGCAGTTCAAATCTAACCTGTGTCCACTGCAGCCAAAGCTGTTACCCATCTGTGATGTAGTGGATGTGAGGAGGTAAGCCCAACGACCAACTTGGTAGGAGAAATAATTAACGCCACACTTGTGTGCTCTCTTATTAGAAATGAATCTGCACTTTCAAAGGCATAGAATTCCTAGAAGCAACTCAAAGTGGATGATCACAAAACAAACCCATTCTCTGTATCCCTCTATCCTGAAACATTTGGGTACTACAACAACTTAAGTATGTTTCCATGTTCTTACTTCATTATTGCACCAATCAGAGATTCTGCACAAACTGTGAAATAAAGTGGAAAGGAAGGGAAAGTACACAGAAATATCTAAAACTATTAAAGCTGGTGTCTGTCCATTACTGGGCTAATCTAGCAAGGCTCTACTAATCCAAAATGGGCCTGCACACCATATGGACTACTCATGAGCCTCCTGGCACACCTGTGAATTCCTTATTTAGATATTTAAGGAATTCAATTGACAAGTAATTTCATCAGAAAGTAGAAGGCAAATTCACATTAGACAAAAACAAAACTATCAAAAAAAAAAAGAAAACCCCTCACACCTGTAAGTAAGTCCCTTTGAACAACATCCCAGACAACTCCCTCAGCTTGGATTCCCTGAGGGATGCATCTTTACTCTCAGCTGATGGGCTTATATCACTAAAAAAGTGGGCTCACCAAAGTGGGCTTAAGCTGTAAGCTGCACAGCCACCAATTGTTAGAGTTTTGTAAAATCAATTTACTTTCTCTGTCCAGGCCTTCCTTCATGTGCACTAGCATACATTTTTAGAACAGTTGGTCTGGGTAAGGGCCCACTGACCTCACAATGATTGACCTCAGTTTGCTATTGCGTTAGCACAGTATTATAACCAAGTGGAATAACCAGAAATAAAAATAAAACTAGTCCTAATATAACACAAGCCGTAAAAAGTTGTTTTAAAAGAAATCTAAAAAATAACTGATTGTACATAGCTATTGCTTCTGCAGTGATTGTCCAAGAACTTCTACCAATAGTACATTAACTTCCAGAAGAACTAAGAATGATCTGAATCAATTCTTCAACAATGAATAAAGTATGTGTCGGAATGTCCATACCTTGCATGCTGAGCTGAATGGCCCTGCGGAGATCTGCTTCTTCATCTTCCAAGTCAATTTCTTGGCGACTTAGTGCCAGAGCCCTCTGCAAATCCTCCTCATCTTCGTCTAACATTCCTGATCCATCGTTTGCTTCTAAGACGCGTTCTAGATCTGTTTTCTGGACTCTAAAGAATAAAAGCACTAAAAATAACTGCAGACCACTCTTCTATTTTAGATATAACAGAGACATTTATAAACCAAAGATTTTTATGTAAGTCAAAACTTACACATTTTCTGGCAGACAAGGTCTAATAATATAAAGGTTTTATTGTGATGTGAATCTAAGTATATTTAAATAATTCAGAGTTGGTCCATGGTTAAACCAATAAACTTCACTAAAACATAAAGGTCTAAAAAGAATCACCAATAATAAAAGGACCTCATCTTCAGTGTAAGCATGAAAATTTAATTTTTGTAATGAAATACTATCATATATTCCATACTGCAAGCTCAATTTTACCTCTGTTCTTTGAGTTGTGCTAATTCTTCTCCAATAAGTTTTGGTCGATGCATCTGTTGGACCCTGATCATCTGTAGGAGTTGGTCAGCTTCACAGTCTGGCAGATCACCCTTAACAACAAATATAGAATAACCTAAAAAAAAAAAAGGCAAAAATAAACTAAAACAGTTAGCAAGTGATTCAAAATTGATTAAAAATGACAGCAGATAGAGAGGCGGTACAGGACAGTGGAGTGAGGACACAGACTGAGGAGCCAGGAGCACCTGGGTTCAAATAATGATTCTTACGCTTACTAGTGGGGTGATCTAGAACAAATTACATAGTCTCTGAACCTTGCTTTCTTCACTTGTAAAATGGGAAGAGCCATCTCACAGAGTGACTATGAGAAGTAATCGAATCTGTAAAGGGATCTACTAAAACAGTGCCTGACCAAGTAGGTTACACTAAATGATACCAGAGAGGCAAGGAAAGGAATAAGGAAGAGCAAGGAATCTGGAATCAGATGACCTGGGTTTTAATCCCCTCTCTCTTCTATTTCCTAGCTGCCTGGCCTCTGGTAAACCCCTTTACCCATCTAGGTCTTGGTTTCTTCAACTGCTACATAGATTATACTGTACCTTCCTCGGAGGGCTATCTGAGGACACAATCAGAGGATGTGTGTAATAATGTGTAATATGGGTAAAATGAGTCATCTGTGGAAATAGCTGCCCCTGCCCCTGCCCCTGACACATACACATCCCTCCAAACTGAAAACAGGAGCTGGAAAGCCAATATCCCAAATCTAGTCAAGGTGTTGAAGATGCAGTTCATGTTTTGAAAAAATTACACCGGCCCAGTGTAATTTTTTATAAATACGATTCTAGAAAGCCAGGGTTTTCCCAGCTGGATACGCCACACAATAGCTAAATAAGGGTGCACTACACCTAAGTCACTCTAATCAATTTACGTTTTTCTTCATTTCTTATTTTTGGCTGCACCACGTGGCATGTGGGATCTTAGTTCCCCAAACAGGGATCGAACCCGTGCCCCTGCATTGGAAGTGCAGAGTCCTAACCACTGGACCTCCAGGGAAGTCCCTCAATTTACATTTTTCTACCATAAATTTTCTTCAACTTTGGTGCTTGTTATGGATATTCTTTGTGAACATTAACAGATAATGAAACAAATGAACAAAGATGAAAAGGACTGTTAATGGAAAAACTCAAAAGAGTAAATCATAATACACTTAACATTTGTTTCTCACAAGGATAAGTGTGCTCAG
The DNA here is from genome assembly GCF_005190385.1 of Monodon monoceros. Classification (NCBI taxonomy): domain Eukaryota; kingdom Metazoa; phylum Chordata; class Mammalia; order Artiodactyla; family Monodontidae; genus Monodon; species Monodon monoceros. The sequence goes on from NW_021703778.1 coordinate 162,307,454, forward strand.
TGTTCAGATGGTTTAACATGTTTTACACCAATAAAATTGTTTCTAGAGTCTAGAATAAACTATGTCAGCTCGCGATGCTATTCCATGAAGAGTATCAGGAAGGGCAGAAACTGCCTTATGGAGGTGGCACTGTAAGGATCTTGGCTTTCATTCAAGATTAGATCTCATTCTAAGTGTGCTAGGAAGCCACTGAAGGGCTGACGAATGAAGGTGTGCCACAATGTGCATTACATTTTAAAAAGAGCACTCTAGGCTGCTTTATCAACAAAATATATAGGAACCAGCGTGCAAGCAGAGTGGGTCTTACTAAAATGGAAAACCTGAGGGACAGCATATATGGGGAGAAAAAAAAAATGCGTCTTTTGTAGACGTGTTCAGTTTAAAATGCTTTCTGGACTTCTGAGTGGAGATGTTAAAGTTAGGAGTTTGGAGTTCAGTGTAGATGTCTAGGCAGGAGATAAAAGTCTAAGGAATTATTGGCAGATAGACTTTATTTAGAGATGATATTTAAAATAATGGGAGAGCAGTCAAGAAGTTGTCCAAAGACTGAACTCTGGGTCACTTCATTAGTTAGAGATTGAAAAGAGTAAGATCCATAAAAGGAATCTGAAAGAAGCAGCCAAGCAGCAGGTAAACCTCCATAGAGGTCTGGAAGCCTTGTGTAGACAGTATTTCAAGAAGGGAGGATATAGCTAGGAACAAAGGTTTTAGGCATAAAAGAAAAGGGATACAAGTATATAAAGTCAAAGAAGTTACAACACTATGATCCTACATGTAAACTGGAGAGAGGTACATGACAACCAACCTGGTAGCAATAAGCATGCCAGTGCCCAGACTGTGATCTCTAACCACCATTACTAAAAGGGCAGGAAATATACAAGATAAGACTGAAAATTCTTATTGTATGAGAAAGAAGGGCTTCAAAAGGCTAGAGTGGTCATTTCAGAAGCTTGGGAGTCAAGTTCAAAAGGTTCCCACTCATCCAAGATGGGACAATTTTGTGTATCAACATGAATAATAATTACAATGGACTAAACCAAATGAACTATGGTTTTAATGGATTTGTTTACACTGACACTTCAGAAACAAACCAATTACCTTTGGAGGAAGGATACTATGAAACTGACTCATTTAAAAAACTGATAAAAGAAATATTTATCCTGCTTTTTCTATATGAACTATACTTCAGGATAACCAAACAGTTGATGAGGGAAAGTTTATTTGTATAGAAGTCCTCCAACTAATAAATGAAGGAATGACAGGAATCTGATATCACCATTTTGCAGTCTTCAGTGAAATAACGGACTAGGCATTGATCATCAATAGGTACCCAGATCACAGAAAGAGAGCTGACTAGACACCACCATCTGTAAAGAGAATTCTGTCCTCCCCAAATCAACTGGAATCTGATCCAGCCTCTAGATATAAGGACCAGTCTACTGGGCATCCAGGGCTCAGACGAAAAAAAGGTTGCAACCAGCAAAATCTAGAATGTGGGAAAGAGAACAAAAGATCCATTTTCTTCAAAAGAATAAATCAAGGAAAAAAATTAAGAGGAGAAGAAACCTATAGATATATTTTAGAGACACAGCAATCCAATGGAATCAATTAACTTTATTTCAACCTGCTTCAACTGTAAAAAAAAAAAAAACAAAAAAAAAACCCCAGAAGAATTAACCAAGGAGATTGGAGATTTGAACACTGGCTGGCTAGTTGATGTTATTACAGAATTGTAATTAAATTTTTATGTGTCATTATAGTATTGTGACTATATATATATTTTTAAGGAGTCCTTGTTTTTTAAAGATTTTAATGAAAAAGACACCTACAAAGAACATAATAAGACAATTAGTATTTTCTCAAAATAAACTGGAAAAGGAAGTGGCTAGGGTAAAGGTAAAACAAGACTGGCCATGAGATATTTGTTGAGGCGGGGAGAAGGGTACGTGAGGATCCATCACATTATTTTCCATACTTTATACTTGTTTGACATTCTTGGTAAGAAAGTTTTGTTTTGTTCTGTTTAAAGGATATAATCAACTATACCCTCAAAAAAGATGAGGTCAAAGGAAGACTGAGAATTGAATACTGGCAGTGGCAAATGTGGAGGTCATTGGTGACACTGAGAAGAGGGTTTTCAGTGACACATTGGTTATGACAGTGTAACTGGAATGAGTTCATGAATAGAAGACAACACCCTAGAGATGATTCTAAGGAGAAAATAAAAATGGGAGACAGCTGGAGTTTCCTGGTGTTAAAGATGCTTTTTCTTTTTACTCATTGGAGAGAAAAAGTGTATTTCTCTGCTGATAGAAATAATACAGAAAAGAGGGGGAAACTAATCACACAGGAGAGTGGAGTGACAAGCAGAAGCAAAGATCCTGAGTAGGTGGGAGGAGCTGGGATCTAGCCCCAAAGTGGAGAGGTTGGTCTTGGTTAGGAACAGGGGACAATTCATCTATTTTAATAGGCTCAAAGCACAGGTAGAGATAGAAACAAGGTGATAGATTGCCGGTAGAAAAATGAGGACGTTCTCTTTTAGTTGCTCCTGTTTTCGTAGTAGAATATAAAGGAAGGCCATAAGCTAGGAGTCAGGAAGGGGTAGGGGAGTGGTTAGATGTTTGAAGGCAGAAGTTGTGAAATCATCACCTTGGACAGTGGTAAGTGAACTAACCGAGAGAACACAGTAGGGATGTCAAGCAGCACTAAAGGCTCATTTGAAATTTGTGATCATATAAAAATTAAAAAAAAAAATTTGTGATTATAAATTTAAAGCAAAATAAATCATATTTTATCTTTAGCCATGTTCAGCTGTTCTGATGGAAGACTGCACAAGCCCAAGATTGGGTTTTAACCAGGGTTGGGATTTTGTCTTAGAAGTATGATGGAGGGGGCTTCCCTGGTGGTGCAGTGGTCGAGAGTCCGCCTGCCAATGCAGGGGACGCAGGTTCGTGCCCCGGTCCGGGAGGATCCCACATGCCGCGGAGCGGCTCGGCCCGTGAGCCATGGCCACTGGGCCTGCGCGTACGGAGCCTGTACTCCGCAACCGGAGAGGGCACAACAGTGAGAGGCCCGCGTACCGCAAAAAAAAAAAAAAAAAAGTATGATGGAGGGAGAGAAGGACAAAGGAGTTGAGAAATGCAACAGAATTATTATAATGATGGATTACTGGAAATAAGCAGGGTAATACAGGATTTTAGGATGTAAGGGGAATGTTTAGGTTTGCAGTAGGGTTTAAAGAATTGTTGGAAATTAAAAAAACCCAAAAATATGGTATAAACATAGGAGGCAATAGTCAAAAAGTAGGATGCTTATAACTGGGATTTGAAGGTGGTAGTTAGTAATGGCAAGGCAAGAGTGAAGAAAATGATCTTTGAAAGTAAGAAGAGGTTGAATTGGATTGATTTTTGATGTAGAAATCACCAAGAAAGATGAAAGGAGTTGAAGTAGAGAGATGACAGTGAGTCGGATCCTAAAATCTTCAGTGGAAAAGGAGGAAGATCAGAGTGCAAAAGACTACAAAGGAGCATGGGGTAGAGTTTAATCTCGTGACATGTATTTCAAAGCACCTGGAGTTTTTAGGGAAGAAGAGTGGCCAAGAAGGGGCAAAGAGGAGCAAGAAGAATACCTACACCTCCCCTTGGCTCTGTGGTATGTGGGGTACAGAAGACAAAAGAACCATTACTGTAGAAGGGCTGCAAAGGAATCAGCATCCCCAGGGGAGGGCCAAGTGTCAGCAAGAATGCTAAATGAGCAGTTATCATCCAAATCACAGCCTAAAGCTCACCACGTAAAACATAAAAATTATAACCCTGCCGCTGCCACGAAAACAATATTGTTACACTCACTCCTTTTTTTAACTTTTTTAAAAAATTAATTTATTTATTTTTGGCTGTGTTGGGTCTTCGTTGCTGTGTGTGGGCTTTCTCTAGTTGCGGTGAGCGGGGGCTACTCTTCATTGCGGTGCGCAGACTTCTCACTGCGGTGGCTTCTCTTGTTGCGGAGCACGGGCTCTAGGCACACGGGCTTCAGTAGTTGTGGCTCGCAGGCTCTAGAGCGCAGGCTCAGTAGTTGTGGCGCACAGGCTTAGCTGCTCCACGGCGTGTGGGATCTTCCCGCACCAGGTCTCGAACCCGTGTCCCCTGCATTGGCAGGCAGATTCTTAACCACTGCACCACCAGGGAAGCCCCTTGTTACACTCACTTCTAAGGAAATAGTTTTATTTGGCTACTTCAAAAGGTAACATAAAATGTTCAGTCTTTACTTACCTTCCTGTTGTAACTGAGCCAAGAAAAGTGCAAGGTATGTGTCTGATATTAATTCTGGACCCGTCAAGAGAGAATTCAAGTTGAACCACTGGAAAAAAAGTTGTCAGTGTTTAAGTTAGTGCACATGTAAGTAATAAGGAAGTTTCACATGTTAAGAATAGATATAACCCATCTAAACTTAGTAAGACTGTCTAAAGACTGAAAACATGTCAAATCAAGATTTTTTTAAGTAATTAAATAATGTGATTCTAAAAAATTGAAATAGAATGTTGCAAATTTATCACTATTAAATGTTTTAAAAGTTTGCTTTAAGCCATAAGCTTTAAATCCCTCCTCCAAAAAAGAAAAGAAACTGATAGCCAGTATTTTAAAGTATCTTTATTGATAGCGACAATTAAATCTTTTTTCAAAGGAACAGCCCAACAAAATCCTCATCTAATCATATTATATTGAGGGTGGAAGAAAAAGGAAAACTACCCAGTTTTCCCACTGCTGATAATCTTGGTCAAAATAGTTCAACTGAGAGAAAGCCAGACATTCCAGGAAGAGAATTTATAATTGCCAACTCATTTTAAAAAGTAAGCCATTACTGCATGTAAGTAACATCATTTGGTCACTACTTCATGGGCCTCCTAGTTTAACCCACAAGATACAAAAGTTTCAGAAGTTACTGTCAGCAACATGACCAACTACTTTTCCTGGATTTTCACAGAGATAATATTTTTCTCATCTCATCTTTTTCTTTATACAGGGACCTCAGACAAGAGTCTATAGGGAAAAATACAATTTTAAACAAAAATACAAATTAGAACCAAAGATGATAAGCCATACTTTGACATTTCCTGTATTTGTCAAAGATAATTTGAAATGTGTAAATTCAATTTTGAAGAACTAAAATTTTAAAAATTTCTCAAAATAGGGGACTTCCCTGGTGGTCCAGTGGGTAAGACTCTGCGCTCCCAATGCAGGGGGCCCGGGTTCGATCCCTGGTTGGGGAACTAGATCCCACATGCATGCCGCAACTAGTAAGTCCACATGCCACAACTAAGAAGCCCACATGCCGCAACTAAAGATCCCACATGCTGCAACAAAGATCCCGAGTGCCACAAAGAAGACCCAGCGCAGCCAAAGTAAATAAAGAAATACAAAAAAAAATTTTTTTTCTCAAAATAATAACGTAAGTTTACATGCAAATCAATACAAAGGAATTTCTAGAATTTAAGTCTTCAGATCTTGAAAGTGAAGAATACTTGATCATATTTTTAAAGATCTAAATAAAACCCAGAGGTTAAATAACCTTGGCAGTTGTCCTGCCCTGGTTTTTCCCAGAGTTGATTCCCACCTGGGTCAGTCTTTCCTGCATCACACCACACCTCCTTACTTGCTCTTTGCCCCCCCCCAGGAAGGACCTTAAGAAATAATCAGTTATGATGAAGCTGCTTCTAGGCAGCAGACTTAAAAGATAATAGCAGGGCTTTTGTTTTTGAATTATCTTGTATTGATTTAATTCAACTTTCTTGATTTCATTTCCTTTTTTGTTTTGTATTAGTTTATTTTTTAAAACAGCTTTATTAAGGTATGACTGACATCCAGTGAACTGGCCATATTTAAAGTATACAATTTGAAAAGTTTTAACATATGTATATACCCATGAAGCCATCACCACAATCAAGAGTGAACATATTCGTCACTGCCAACTTTCCCGCGCCCCTTGTAATCCTCCTCTTTCACTGCTCCTTGCCCTCCTCATCCCCAGGCAACCACTAGTCAATCTGCTTTCTGTCACTATAGATTAGTTTGCATTTTCTACACTTTTATATAAATGGAACAATATGGTATGTAGTATTTTGTGTCTAGGTTCTTTCACTCAGCATAATTATTTTGAGATTCATCCATGTTGTTACATGTATCAATAATTCATTCCTTTTTACTACATTAGCCTGTTTTCAATAATCCTCTTTCCGGACTTCCCTGGTGGCACAGTGGTTAAGAATCCCCCTGCCAATGCAGGGGACACGGGTTCGAGCCCTGGTCCGGGAAGATCCCACATGCCGCGGAGCAACTAAGCCCATGCGCCACAACTACTGAGCCCACGCTCTAGAGCCCACAAGCCACAACTACTGAGCCCACGTGCCACAACTATGGAGCCTGCGTGTCTAGAACCCAAGCTCTGCAACAAAGAGAAGCCACTGCAATGAGAAGCCCGTGCACCGCAATGAAAAGTAGCCCCCACTTGCCGCAACTAGAGAAAGCCCACGCACAGCAACGAAGACCCAATGCAGCCATAAATAAATAAATAAATAAATAATGCCAAAAAATAATAATAATCCTCTTTCAAAGTGTCAAAATTCTAAGAAAAAGGACTTTAACTCTGTTTCAAAAATGGTATCGTGTATACAAAGATCACTGGCAATTATTTTAAAAAAATAACCCTTTAGGTACTTTTCTTGATCTTAGAAAAAGCCTTGCTCAAGACACATTCCATGTCCTTTTTTTAGAAAAAATAGAAATGATTTATGCAGATACATATATTACATGGCATTTTGGAATGCGAATAACCTTGTTAAGCAAAAGCAAACACGACTGGAAATTTTTATTCATGCTAGACACTATTTCAGGCTTTGTGACCTTGCTATGCTTAATACAAACCCATGAAAATAGTAGTTAACTGACAGAGCATCTTTACAACATAAAAACTCATAAACATATTAAAAGTAACCACGGCTGTATTGTCTTATTAAATAGAGAATTTTACTTATGTCCTCTCTCTCTCTATTGAAACCAGGCCACATACACACATTACTGGTGAGTTTCATTTGCAACTGAAGTGAAAGGGACAGGCGCCTTAAAGACGAAGGCACAAATCCCTTACACTTCAGTTGCAAATGAGCTACAGAATGAGGAAAAAGACAGGGGAAGAGGGGAAGCATTACCTGTTTTCCTAATTTTCTAACTGTAAACCAGTGCTCTTTATAATTGCATATAAATGATCTTTCATTTCTAGAAACAGGAAAGAAAACATACATAATATTAAGTTGAAATACTAGAGTTCATATTCATTTAGTTTGTCTATTGGAAAGTATTACACAAAACCTATGATGATTTAGGATTATATTCACAGTTTTAAGTATCATTGATTTTTAAAAAATTACAAAACAGTATGAATCTCTGTGCAGATAAGTGATGCCGTGCAAAAACGATGGCACCACACCCCATTCAAGGATCAGCTCTGCACTGCCAGACACTGAGGGGTCAGGAAGGCTCAGTGGGCAGATGTTCACAGACAGCCACAAAAGGTGAACTAGGAAAACCTGAGGGATCGAAACGGGGAATATCAAAACAAAAGCATGCAAGATGTATTTTTCTCCTTTAAGAAAGTATAAATTTAAAAATCAAATGTAGGAAAAGCAAAATAAAATCTTACATGGGATCGATCCTGAGCCTCTGATACTCTGGACTGTTAAACAGGATTAGTTCTAAACCCCAAACTTTCAAGGCATTGCTTATAACCTGTTATAAAAAAATAACAACTTTTAAAAATTCCAAATTTAAGTAGTGTAGCCATGTTAGTTGTATACACAATTGTAGTTCATATATAAATTTCCCCAGAAGGTTATGGTTTTTAAAGTGTGTGTATGTGTGTCTAGATATATCACTAAGTCCATAAATAATATACAAATGTAACATTAAAAGAGTACTTTTTACACTAAGTTTCTGGAATGTTCCAGAGAACCACACAATTCCTAGATAAAACTGCCTCAAAACTCCAGATGTATTTTCTATCCAGTAAGTGCTACTCTTAAAACTAGTCCACTGCAAACATGTGATAATTTGGCTGCTATGGGTCCTGCTTTAGAAAACTGATAGTCAACTCACTACCTGATATGTAATAATGATAATTTTATGTCTATTAAAATGAGTTATTTCTGGGGATTTAAACTGAAGCTTTCATAAATTTTAAACTTCTATTATCATGGGTTTGTGATTTGTAGGAAAAAAACAAAAGATAAACCTGATTATTTCAAACTGAGGAAAAAAAGGGAAATTTCTGAAAATTCACTACCTACCCTCCAAGGTAGCCAACAAAGCAGGAAGTGAACCAGGCACGAATACAGACAAAAAGTTTATGCTATGAGGTGGGCAAATGTGAACTGGCACCAAAAGCAGCGCTGCAGGGACTTCCCTGGTGGTCCAGTGGTTAAGAATCCACACTTCCACTGCAGGGGATGCAGGTTCCATCCCTGGTTGGGGAAGTATAATAAGATCCCGCATGTCACGGCCACGTGGTACAACCAAAAAAAAAAAAAGAGCAGCGTTGCACAAACAGGAAATGGCAAGCACTGGGCCTGCTCAGGCCTCTGCTCCAGGCCGTGCAGTAGCTGTCACCTGTAACGGTCCACAGTAAAGCACTGGCTGGAAACGCTTGTGCCTGAGGAGTCCAGGAGGACAGTACAGCGGAACACAAGCAGAGATATCTGCAGAAAAAGTTCCCCCAAGAGAAGTTCTAAAGAACTCTGGATATGCCTCACAGGTGTTAGAGATGGAATGAAAGATCCACAGATGAAAGAATCAATCTCACAAGTACATATATATTCACCCACAGAATTCAAGGGGAGTGATAAGATTTAAAAAAGGAAAAAGGCAAAAGCCACAGACCATAATGAAGGAATCCAATCCTAGTGGGCTGATTTAAATGGAAGGTAGGAAAGTGTTGTATGTTCTCAAATTTACACAGAAGATGGTAAGTTTGGAATACTGCGACTTACTGGAATTACGGTTATTAGCATCCGGATGCAAATTAACAACCTCCTTTGAAGAAGCCCTCCTCTAAGATGAAGATCCTGTCATCCTAATTGTCATGTTTATCTGCATAAAAATCTAGTACTCTGGTATAGAATCTTAGACACAATCTACTGGAGGAACTTCTGAAGGTCACATCATTACAGTGACTATGAAAGACTGTGAAAAGCATACCCTGAGCTTAAACAGTGCCTGGGACATAAACAACACTTAGTAGATGCCTGTGACTACTTACCTGAATAGAGAAAAAGCCACTGTCATCCATATTTCCAGAAGGCTGCTGTTTAATTTGGATAGGTAGTTGGGACAGGGGTTGAGAGTGGGAAGAGAAGGACAGTGTCATTAGTGTGCATATTTAAAGTAACATCTTGTGCATTCCCATCTACAAAGTCGAGAGCTGATTTATAATTAACAAGTCAGATCCCCATAGGAAGAGTGGTTCATCCTTTTCTAAACAGCACCCACATTTCTTTAAGAAGTGTGATTTAGTGAGTTTAAAATCAGTACCTGCAAAAATGTGCGATAGTCTTCACTAGTAACTCCTCCTTCTGCCATTCTCATCCTCTCTTCCTCATCTAGCTGGTGTGCAATTGAAGATAATTCCACAGGGCTGAAGTATTCTCCTTGTAACAGGTTATTCAAGCAATGCTGAGCACAAAGTGAACCTTCTTGCTAATATTTCCAAAAGAAAAAATTCAAATGGGATTTGTAAAACAGATTTGTACAGTATCTTCCCCGAAACAGAAATTTAATCATTCACTTAACACAGCCAAACCGAACATTTTTAGCTTTAGACAAGCATGATTAACACAGGTACATGCATTTTCATTTGTTAACATTTATTTTATAATTCTACCATTAATGAAACTACAATTATTTAGCTATATGATCAAAAATTTAAGAATGATTTATACTAAGCAAACATCATCTGTCAAATACACCAAATCCCATTTTTATTAAAAACTACTCTATTATAATAAACGTTTAGCCTCCTTTGTTTTCAGTGGCTAAAATAAATACATTTTTGGAGATTCCATGGTAAATTACTAATGCTGAAAGGGAATTTTACTCCCTAGAACATTTGTTCTTTTAACAAGATAATCTCTAATCCATCTAAATGTTCGTTCATGGAATTTCAAATCCGTGAACAGATGAAGAATCTCAAGAATTGATATAGTAAGAAAAATTCTGTTCCATGTTTATGAAGACTTATAGCTACAGAGCCAAGGTTCTCTTCAAGAACTCTGCAGATAATGTACACAGTTTTGGTGCATGAGCAAAACTGTCCAAAAACCACCCCTGGAGTTCACTTCTGGACAAACAGCAAGGGGGCTGCATCCAAGCTCAGTTCTCCAATTGGGAACTGGGATCACTGGCTTCCTGTTATGGGGGTGGGGAGAAAACAACTTCCCACAGGCCCTTCACGGGCTGGGCAGCTGGCTTTCTCACACAACTGGCACCCCAAACCTAAATCCAGGCTTCCTCCAACTAAGCAGACTGTGTATCACCCCTCTCCCCTCAACACTACTGCTTTCCTGTTTCCCTATAAGAAGGGAGACTAATGGGTGGATGAGGTCCCTCCCAATGAACCCAACCCCGGGTTGGTCTCTCTGTTGTATGATGGCAGATGGGAGAACACCTTCTTCTCCTGCTAACTCTGGCCCTCTAAGGTCTCCATTTACCCAGTCAAGTCTGTTCATTAACCCAACCTGTCTGACATCCTGCAGTTTGTTTCGAGCTATGTCACACAATAGGTCAGACCCCAAAGACCAACACCTTGCAAGATACATCTTTTTCCTGAGTTAATTTTCTAGGAACAAAATTCCGCTTCTGAAAAAGATACAGGATATATGTATATAATGGAATAGGAATGCAGCACTGAGACAGTCGGAGTGTGAGAAAGGGGGCTGAGACAAGTTTATCTTCATATTTTCGTATAGAATAAGTAACTTGAAGAAAGAAGACACTATCCATCCCTCAAGTCATAACTACGATGGTGAGAGAGTACTTGTCTCCACTTCTTTTTTCTTTTACTGTATTCCTCCTGCCAGAGAGCCAGTCTCACTGAACAATATAATGTGAATTGGAGGGACACACAGATGTCTACTTATATTCTATTGAAAAGTGGGCAAGACAAACAAGAACTCACAAGAGGATAGCCAAATGGATAAAAAACACAGAGGGGGGCTCAACTTCATTAACCATCAGAGAAACCTATATTAAAACTACCAGTGTGTTACTACTACACACTCCAGAATGGCTAAAATGTTGGAGACAATTAGAGACATCAAAACTATTATATACTACTGATGGAAGTGTAAATTAGTTTAACCACTTCGGAAAACTATTTGAAATATCTACTACAGCTTAACATCTACCTACCCTATGATCTAGCAATGCCACCACTAGGTACATAACATAAGCAACAGAAATGTAAACCTGTGTTCATCAAAAGACATGTATAAGAACGTTCATAGAAGCACTATTTGTATTGGCCCCCAAACTGGAAATTACCCAAATGCTCATCACAGTAGAATGGCTAAATTGTGTTCCATTCACAAAGGACTACTATGTAACAATGACAGTGAGTTAACTACAACTACCTGCAACAATATGGATGACTCGATCAATGTTAAACAAAAGAAGACAGACTCAAAAGAGTACACTCTATATGACTGCATTTGCAAAACTTCAAAAACAGACAAAACCAATTAATCGATGACGTTACAAATCAGGGTAGTGGTTACCCTTGCAGGGGTGGAGGGAGAGTTAGTATCCTGGAAGACGAACGATGTAAGGGGGCTTATAAGATGCAGGTAAATGTTCTGTCACTTGATCTAAGTATTATTTACACACTTGTGTTCACTTCATGAGAATTCATTGAGCTATACTCTTATGATCTGTGTGCGCCTACACGTGTTATCCTTAATAAAAAATTCAAACAACGATAAAAAAAGTCTCTACTAAGGTACAGCTACTTCACATTAAGAGCTACCTAATACAGTGACCAGACACTGGATTATCTTGGAATTTTCTGTTTGCTGTCAGGCTACATGCTTCAGTTTGGGGCTCTCAGACTATGGTCACCATATGTAATAACATACATAGAAACAGTGAATCCAAATATTTGATTTTAAAATTCTCTCTATAAAAAATTAGCTTTAAAATACAAAAAATAAGCACTTGAAATTAAACCTAATGGAAGTAATACTGTATTGCTTTAGGAAATTATATCAAGTTCTGTACTTCTAAGATGATTTAATAGAAGGAAAGAACAAATTGTACAAATTTAAATAAAATTATTTTTTAAAGTCACAAGATGAGTCAAATTCTACATGGACCAAAAAAATTGTAAAATGGTCCCATCTAAGATTATGCATTTCCCTGCCTGCCCATCCCACCCCCTAAACTATCCCCAACCACTTCATTCATTCATTCATTCAGCTATGCCAGGTCTTAGTTGCGGCACTCAGGATCTTTGCTGCGGCGTGCGGGCTCTTTAGTTGCAGCATGCAGAATCTTTTTAGTTGAGGCATGTGGAATCTTTAGTTGCAACACGTGGGATCTTTTGGTTGTGGCATGCAGGCTCTTAGTTGCGGGATCTAGTTCCCTGACCAGGGATCAAACCTCGGCCCCCTGCATTGGGAGCATGGAGTCTTAACCACTGGCCCACGAGGGAAGTCCCCGCAACCATTTCTTTTCTTTTTTTTTTAATTTAGTAATTTATTTATTTATTTTTGGCTGCACTGGGTCTTCGTTACTGTGTGCGGGCTTTCTCTAGTTGCAGTGAGCGGGGGCTACTCTTCGTTGCCGTGCGCGGGCTTCTCATTGTGGTGGCTTGTCTTTGTTGCGGAGCATGGGTTCTAGGTGCACAGGCTTCAGTAGTTGTGGCGTGTGGGCTCCACAGTTGTGGCTTGCGGACTTCTAGAGCGCAGGCTCAGTAGTTGTGGCTCACGGGCTTAGTTGCTCCGCGGCATGTGGGATCTTCCAGGACCAGGGCTCGAACCAGCGTCCCTTGTATTGGCAGGTGGATTCTTCACCGTGCAACCAGGGAAGTCCCCCAACCACTTCTTTCTCATCAAACTTTAACCAAAGTTGGACAGAAGTTCACTTTGCTATAGTCAAAGTTCAGTGGTATTGAAATTTCATGATTTCAAGCCCAGACTTTATTGTGTTGGGATCCAAGGATGAACAAAATGCATCTTCAGTTTTACCAAGATATCTCACAAAACCACCAAGGGTAACTTCAACCAAATCGTTCCCTCACTGTCCCCAGAGTCTTCAGGACCTCCCTGAAACTAGTTCAAATTCCCAGAGACACTACTGCCTCCAACTGAAACTAGGCATAAACCCAAAGGTGTGCTCAGAAATGGCCTAACTGGGGCCACACAATCAACCTAGCAGCACTTGTTCATCTCATCTTAGTTAAGAATAAGGTCCCACCCCTTATTATGAAGTTCGGCAAGCACAAGCACCTGAATAACAACAGTGGCCAGCACTTGTCCAGCACTACATGCCAAGTAGCATTCTAAGCACTCATAACGCTGAGACAGACACTTCAAAACCCTCAAATACAGCGGAGGAAGCTGGAGAACAGAGATGACAAGTAACTTGCCCAGGATCATACAGGTAGTAAACGGAGAGCTGAGATTCAAACCCGGGCAGAGGTTTCAAGTCTGTACTATTACCACTTCCTTAAGCCACTTATTTGGAACTTGGTGATTCTTAAAACTTCAAATATCCTGAAGATGGTTAAGAACCACCAATCACAAAAAAAAACATAACGAATGTCATAAAGTCAAATCTCAGCATCTTTCCAGTATTTTCACTAATTTTAAATATAATCCCAACAAGTTTGGCTATCATTCACAGCTGTAGACACATGAAAGTACCAATTCAGATGGCACAGTAACCTCACCAAGAGCAGTCAGCAACAGAAGAGATAACAAAAACGACAGAAATCAGGCACCAGAACTAAAAAAAAAAAAAAAACCCAAACAACAAAAAACTCCAGCAGTTGGTGGCCATATAGCACTAGGGTTTAAGTTAGGGATTGGCAAACTCTAGCCCTTGGGCCAAATTCAATCTGCCCCAGGAGCTAAGAATGGTTTTTACATTTTTAGATGGTTGGGAAAACACACACACACACACACACACACACACAAGAATATGTGAGAACATAAAAGACCTGCAAAGTCTAAAATATTTACAGAAGGACTTCCCTGGTGGCGCAGTGGTTAAGAATCTGCCTGCCAACGCAGGGGACATGGGTTTGATCCCTGGTCTGGGACGATCCCACATGCCACGGAGCATCTAAGCCCATGCACCACAACTACTGAGCCTGCGCTCTAGAGCCTGCGAGCCACAACTACCGAGCCTTCGAGCCACAACTACCAAGCCCGCACGCCACAACTACTGAAGCCTGTGAGCCTAGAGCCCGTGCTCCACAACAAGAGAAGCCACTGCAATGAGAAGCCAACACACCGCAACGAAGAGTGGCCCCCACTCACTGCAACTAGAGAAAGCCCGCACCACAATGAAGACCCAATGTAGCCCAAAAAAATCCTATTTTAAAAAACAAAATATTTACAGAAAAACTTGTTTACTTTAGATAAATAGCACCATATACATCTTAGATGCTCAAGGAACACTCTTGATTCATTCAAATATTTATTGAGCACCTGCTATGTGCCAGGCACTGGGGATATATCAATAAACAACTGTTGAGTTTACATTTTAATTTAACAAAGGGCACTCCAAGAGACAATTCTGAAAATGGAGAAACCAAAATTCCAAGAGGAAGTGGTTGCAAAGTCCTTTGTAGTCAGATAACCCTACATGCACAGCTTCCCTAGGGCCAAAGTTGGTTCTCCGGCTCTCCAAACCCAGGACCTAGAGTTAAATGTATGTGGAGGAGGGGAAGGGAGTGCTCTGGAAAATGTCATGTTGAGCTCAGACATTCCCAGAATGGACAGTGTATGAGATGGACAATGGGCCCTATGGTTACAGGTGCTTTCCATACTATTGAAATATGCCTGAAGAACTTTAAGTCTTCATTTGCTAAGTACCTATAAGTTGATAAGGGTAAATGGGTTCTTGAAGTAGGTTTAAGTCTACATTCATGCTGCTAATTCAGAGTGACTGCTTTCAGGTAAGTAGATTTTCATTAGGCTAGCATCCAGCTTCTTTTGATCCCATGGTTAAGCAGCTACCTTCACTGAACTCTATCCAAACTAGGTACCAATCATTATTGTTAAAAAAATATATTGTATAATTCTCAGGAAGTGATGTGCACAAATTTAAAGTCTTCAGTGTTGAACCATCTGGTCCTACAGCAAAGCTTTTGAAAATCAGTCATAAAAATATGCCCACTCGAGGTTCTCTTCATCCAGTCTCCTTAGCCAAGCAGCTAAATTTCTCTTGTCCAGGATTCATATAACATGTCAGTTAAGTCAAAAGATTGGTGATAACCATACCACTGAGTCCTTCCTCACCCACACATAAAAACTGGTCTATTCTAGTACCAAACTTTCTGAAATGTTTTCTATAAAGAAGAGCATTCCGTAATAATTTGGTTAGATTTATACTGCACTTCCTTTGTCTTTGATTGCTTTATCTGATTGCTGTGTGTGTATTTTTAAATGGACAAGTATTTAACAAAACAAAACCCCTTCGCTCCTACTAAATAACAGCCTCACCAGCAACCCTTTCTAAATACGAAACTATTATGAAACAAGATAGGTGACAAAGTTGTCCTGAGGAAGGTTTCACTCACACCCAAATGGTTTGATAACTGCGAGGAAAGACGAGTTTCTCCACATGCCACAAACATTATCTTCAAGCGCATGGTCATGGAAGAATCAAAGCAAAACAGGCTAGGCAGACAAAAACAAAATTATTCCTGCCCACTCTTAATACCTAATAAGAAAGCTGACCTCCTGATCCGGAAAGATGCCACTACCAAAAGAAACGAAACCCAAACATCTCATAACAAAAACTCTTGTGACGACTTCCCAGTTCAGGGGCGCACTGGGTTTCCTACTTCACTTCCCTAAGGGTCACGCCCTCCGTGGGACGAGCCAAGGTCCCTGCCCCCGGGACGCTCACGGACCCAGTGCAGAAGGATCTGAGTGTATGAGAAATTCCAATTTAGAATTGAGGAGCCCAGAGAAGGAAAAGTTAATTCTTCCAACGGGTAGGACTGGGAGAGTGGGGTGGAGTTGGGAAGGGTAGAGGGACGTGTCCAAGAGGTGACTAGCTAGAACCTAGGGAGAGTGGGGGAGAGGAACTGGAGGACTCCCACGGAAAGTGGTGAGAAAGCGCGGAAGCCACCTCCTCTCTCGTGCCGCCGGCCCTGCCCTTATTCCCTGCGGGCTTCCCAGACATCCCCGGCCCGGGTCTCCTCCGGCTCCTTCGGGCACGGGCCTTAGGGTGCAATGGGAGCATCGGTGAAACTCCCCTCCAGGTGAAGCTCCTCCCGCCCGGCGAGATCGGGATGGGGGCATCTCGGGCCCCACCCAGCTCCCCGGGAGGCAGCGATGCCGCGCCCCACGCCCGCCACCGCGCTGCAGACAGCTCCCCACCGAACGCGGACACTCACTTTTTCATGGAAGATGGACTCCATGTTTATTTGTCTGGAGCCAACGGCCCCCGCGCCGAACCAACCCCCTCCAGCTCCGCCCCCAGCCCGACCCCTCCACCCACCATGCCCCGCCCTGCCTCGTGCCACCCCCGCCCACGTGTCTCGTGTAGACCAATCACCCCCGAGAATGCGAGTCACGTGGATCGAAGAGGCGTGAACGCCAGGGCGGTAAACTCCGGGGCACGTGACCTTTGTAGCGCGTCCTCGCATCTCCTGTTGTCCCCCCGGCTGGAGGATGATGCAGCGCCCCCTGCCGTGTGGAGGATCATCTCCGCTTCCCACTCATTGCGGTGGATTCTTAGACTTCAGGGGGATTGGATAAGGACCACGCGAATTCTATGTTCTTTTTGTTTTCTATTTTACCTTGTACTTTCTTTTTATAACATTTGCATACAATTATTTAATATCTTTCTCCTCCTCCTGCGCAGAAATTCTCATTACATCCCTGAATACTGAGCACTTGTGTAAAAATAAGAGTTAATATTTACGTAGGGCTTACTGTCGGTGGGCACTCTTGTAAGTGCTTTGCATATATTAACGAATTTAATACAGCAAACTTTGATGTAGGCGTTATTCTTATTTTATACATGAGGAAGCTGAGGCATGAAGAGATTAAGAACAGCACAACTAGATAGGTAGACAGATAGTTTGGCTGTAGAACGGAGAGCTGTTGGCGTAAAAAAGGGAAATGAAACCACAGGAATGGATATAATCATCTTGGGGAAAAGGAAGAGACTGAGAAGAGGATCTCACAGAGCCCTGAGGGTAGAGAAGGCATAGCCTAGGAGAAGGGAGGAAAAGCAGGAAGGTGTAACGTATGGAAGCCCCAGGAAGGAAATGTTTCAAGGAGCAGTCAGTGTCAGTTGCTGCCCAGAGGTCCAGCAACATAAGGACTTACAAGAGCCAACTGAACTGTGTTGCTATGGAGACCACTGGTGACCTTGGTGAGTGCAGGTCCAGAGGGACAGAAGGGGCAGTGGGAGGGAAGGAAAGGAGACTGCCAGCGAGGTTCTCAAGGGGAGGATTCAGTAACCATTTATCCAATGTCTCTGCATATACAGTCCTGTATTGGAAATACATTCCTGTATTGGACATAGTCTGTGTTCTTAAGAAATTGTGGCCTAACTGGGGAAAGAAACCATGGTCTCATGAAGCAAAAAATATGCAAACCAGTTTTTCTGATTTTTTTTTTTTAAAGAAAATGTGTCTGTATAGAGAAACATGTATTTCTTTTTTCATGCATATGCATTACAAATCTCTGGAAGAATATACAGAAAACCCAGAGGTTACATGTTTGAGTGGTAAGGGAACTAAGGCAAATGGGGAAAGAGTGGGAGGGAGACTTTTCACTGTATACAATTTTGGTCTTTTTTTTTTTTTTAATAAATTTATTTATTTATTTATTTGGCTGTGTTGGGTCTTCGTTGCTGTGCGCAGGCTTTCTCTCGTTGCGGCGAGCGGGGGCTACTCTTTGTTGCTGTGTGCGGGCTTCCGGGCTTCTCATTGTGGTGGCTTCTCTTTGTTGTGGAGCACAGGTAGGCATGCGGGCTACAGTAGTTGTGGCATGTGGGCTCAGTAGTTGTGGCTCACAGGCTCTAGAGTGCGGGCTCAGTAGTTGTGGTGCATGGGCTTAGTTGCTCCGCAGCATGTGGAATCTTCCTGGACCAGGCCTCGAACCCGTGTCCCCTGCATTGGCATGTGGATTCTTAACCACTGCGCCACCAGGGAAGTCCCTAGTCTTGTTTTTTTGAGCTAATTAATGTATTACTAATTCAGAAAAAAATGTGAGTTTATTCATTTCCTGAGGCTGCTGTAGCAAATTACCACAAACTTGGTGACTTAAAACAACAAAATTTATTTTCTTATTCTTCTTGCAGCCAGAAGTCTGAAACCAAGGTGTCAGCAGGGCCATGCTCTTTCCAAAGCCTCTAGTGGAGAATCCTTTCTTGCTTCTTTCAGCTTCTGGTGGCTCCTGGTGTTCTTAGCTTGTGGCACCCTAACTCCAATTTCTGCCTCTTTCTTTTCATGGCCTTCTTCCTTCTGTGTCTGTTTGTGTCCTCTCCCCTTATAAAACACCAGTCATTGGATTTAGATTCCATCCTAATCCAGAGTAATTTCATGTTGAGATACTTAACTAAATACATAAGCAAAGACTGTTTCCAAATAAGGTCTTTGGTTCTGGGTGGACTTGAATTTTGGAGAGTAATGATCCAACTCTCTACAGTGACTAATTGCTTATTAGGATGTAAATGACCCCAAAGGACCTTATAGTTTTGTTCATTTAGCATGTAGAACAGTGCTTGGCAATATTTAGTAATGTTGAATTACTACTAATCGTTTCGTTAGGCCTTCCGACCTATTGAGTATGTGATTAATAGCAAGCATCATAAAATGAAAAGATCAGTGCCTGGAAGTCAGAATGCAAATTCTGGATGTGGCTTTGCCCCTGAAGCCATGTGTGAGTTGGGTATTAGATTTGTTGCATTTCCTATTCTGGTAACTCCACTTGATATTCGGCACATCCCAAACTTGAACTTCATAAGTTAACTTGTATTGTTCATCAAAACTCAATGACCGGGTTTCCCTGGTGGCACAGTGGTTGAGAGTCTGCCTGCCAATGCGGGGGACGCGGGTTCTTGCCCCAGTCCGGGAAGATCCCACATGCCGCGGAGCAGCTGGGCCCGTGAGCCATGGCCGCTGGGCCTGCGCGTCCTGAGCCTGTGCTCCACAGCGGGAGAGGCCGCAGCGGTGAGAGGCCCGCGTACGGCAAAAAAAAAAAAAAAAAAACAACTCAATGACCACACTCTCCAGGAAGCATCCCCGGCTCTTCAACTAACTTAAAAGTTCCTGTCCCTCCTCTGAGCTCCAGTATGTGCTTGTATCTTACTTGGTACGTTTTACATAGTATCATAACAGTTGGTTTGACCATACATCTTTGCCAATACCCTATAAATGTCTTGACGGCAGGGCCCATGTCTTATTTGACTTTGTATATCTTGTAGTCAATGCCTTTCAAATGAATTAGTGAAGCTAGCATCTGAGAATCATTCTTGATTCTTTTCCCCCCATTCTTCCACTTCACATTTTGTTCCAATCAGTCCTCAAATGTGCATGTTCATGGCTCTTTCTTCTCTGTTTGCTTTGCTACTGCTTAGCCTTCTTGGTCTCTTGTGTATTCCAGGTCCAGGATCTCTGAATTGGTCTTCTGATTCCAGCTTCAGTATGTTTAATTCATAGTGCTGTCAGTGATCTTTCAAAAATGCAAACCTCACCAGTTTATCTTTGTCTTAACAAATGGAATGTTACTACGTATCAGGCACTGGGACTATAACCATGAGAGAGACAAACAGTCCAACTTTCACAGAGCTTATATTGGGGGGATCCTTAAATAATTACACGATATTACTCTATTTGAAACGTTTCAGTGGCTTCCTATTGCTGGATTAAAAGGTTCTTTGTGCTCTGGACCTGTCTGGCTTTATCTCCTGGGATTCCCTCTGCTCCAGTCACACCAGCTTCCCTTGACTTCCGGAAAGTCCTCTGAAGAAAAGTCGTTTGTGCCACCGCTATACCTTGCACCTGCCTACATTAAAACCCTCATTACAACACACTGGACTTACTACTTTATATGCCAGTGGACTACCAGCTTTTGAGGGTCAAAGGAGTCTTACTCTTTATAACAAGGGTTGGTGCATAGAAGTGAATAAATGTACAAATTTTGGGGGCACAGACAAGTATTACAATAGTTCAGTAGGAGACAGTGATTACTGAGCCAATCAAGGAGTTCCTGGAGACAGAGGACATAAAATAGATGCACTTCCAGGAGACTTCTATTTCACCTTGGACAGTTCAACTTATCTCTAAATCTACCTCATTGAAATTTTATGTTAACAAGCAAGATGACACAAAGTTATATCTATCTTCTTGAACATGGTCTCTTTTAAACTGGCCTAAATTTTGTTACCCCAAATAGTTTAACAGAATTTCAAACAACTGAGATTTTAAAATTTATGTGTGTCATCTTAAATGTCCTGAGTTCTGAAAAGAATCAGTGATAAGGGAGTATCATTTCATTGTAATTTCACTTCTCCTAAATTCAAGCTTACCTGAAACAGAATTTGCTTTCCAAGAAGAGGTAGTTGAATATAACAGATGACTTATGTACATACCCAAGAAACCATCACCATAATCAAGAAAATGATTACTCCAGCCCCTTCCTGGACCACTCCCTGGCAACCACTGATCTGCTTTGTTACTATAGTTTGCAGTTTCTAACATTTTATATAAGTGGAATCACATAGTGTGTGCTTTTTGTCTGGCTTCTTTCATTCAGGATAATTAATTTGGAATTCATCTATGTTGTATCAATAGATCATTTCTTTTTATTGCCGAGTAGTAATATTCCATTATATGGATTTAATACAATTTATCTATCCCTGTGTTGATGGACATTTGGGTTGTCTCTAATTTTTGGCTATTACAAGTAGAGCTGCTATGAACTTTCATGTAGATATCTTTGTGTGGACATATGCTTTCTTTTGGCATATATGCATTTCTTTGAGGTAAATACCTCAGAATGGAATGGCTGGGTCGTATGGTAGGTGCATGTTTAGCTTGAAACTGCTAAACTGATTTCCAAAGCGGTGCAACTTCTGGCAGCTACATTTTCCATTCCTGCCAGCAGGGTGTAAGTTCCAGTTGCTCCACACCCTTGCCAACACTTGGTAAGATCAGTCTCCTTAATTTTAACCATTCTGATAGGTGTGTAGTGGTTTCTCATTGTGGTTTTAATTTGCATTTCTCTAGTGACTTCTGATTTGAGCATCTTTTCACGTGCTTATATGCCATTCTCACATGCCTTTTTTGGCGAAGTGTCTGTTAAAATCTTTTGCTTTTTAAAAATCGGGTTGTCTTATTAGTAAGTTATGAGTTTACATATTCTAAATATAAGTTCTTTGTTGTGTGTATGTTTTGCAAATATTTTCTCCTAGTCTATGGCTGCATTTTCATTCCCTTGTGTTTTTTGAAGAAGTTTTTAATTTTGATAAAGTACAATGTCTTGGTTTTTAAAACTGGTTCATGCTTTATGTATTGTATTTAAGAAATCTTTGCTAAATTCAAGGTCACTAAAATTTTCAGCTATTGATTTCTGCCAAATAAAATCCTAGCATCATCCTTTTAGAGTGCCTTTGAAGAACATGTTTGAAAAAATTTTTCTGAAAAATTGAGCCATATGATTCAGTGATTATTTTTTAATTACTAAGTGTCTGTTATTTGAAATGGGAAAGATTATTTCAGCACAAAAAGAATCACACTTCAAATTAAGTAATGAATGTGTTTTTATTTCTCTTATAATTTAAAAACTGTGAACATTCTGTAATTCAGCAGCAACCTTTACTTCCAGGTGACTTCTTCACTGGGTCTTAATTCCCTGCATGGAAAGAAAAAAAAGGAAGAAAAAGCAAAAGTGTAAATAAAACTTCTATGAGAGGATAAAAGGGAAAGTCAGAAGAATATGGATCCAGTATTTTATATTGTATTAAACTGACCCATTTAAAAGTTTTTATTAGATTCAACATATTCATTCTATTCTCTCATGATTTTAAACTTTTACCATCTCTTCATTTTTCCAGATTAAAGAACTGTAATTTCTTAGTCTATCTTTATATGAAAGCAGTTATCCTCTCAGTGAGTTCATTTAATGTTTTTTATATTCTTTCTAGCTCATTTTATCTTTCTTGAAATCCCTGGCTGGAACCTCCTCTACACAACGCCTTTGGCTGCTACTTGGTTCTCTTGTCCCTTGAGCTTCCTCCTGCCTGGCTGCACAGTCAGTGGCAGACACCCTGTCTTGCTAACTCTAACTCTGATGCCATCTCCAGAGACACAGTGGGACCAGGCAGCTGCCAGTTGCTATTTGATCACCCAACCACCATGTCTAAAGGTCTCAACCAGTGTTGCTGAGAACACAGCACCAAGCAACAATTAGTGCCATTGTTTTCAGCTACATCATGGCCTAAGTAAGACAGTGTATGATCATATATGTTAAAGTACATAGAGGAGGCTTTGGCAAGCTGGTTTAAGACTGTTTCTAGGTTAAAATGTACTCTGACTTAAAAAAAAAAAAAAAAAAGACTTTCAAAGATGTGAAATAGCCTGTTCAGAAACTAAAGACTTATTTACATTCCAAAAGTAATCATAGAGTTTTGTCTAAGGATTAAGCAACAAACAAGACCTCAAAATAATATCACTTAAAACTAAATCCTCAGGGGGGAACATTACCCCTTCTGTTTATTTTGGCACAAATGACATTAAGAAGAATACTTCTAAAACCTGACTGTTGGTTTAATAAAAAAATACAAAAACTAACCTTTTATATAACAGACTCTTGTTCCGGAAGGCAATTAGCTTTTCATCATTCTTTCTGTCTAGGTAACATCCAACGACAAATCCCACAGGGACAAGTATATGTACCCAGTGGTCACGCACAATCTGAAGTAAGTTCATCATGAATGCTATAAAAAAAAATGACCAGAAATATAACTGCCTTTGAAGTATCTTTTAAATCACATCTGAAACAGGAAGGATACAGATGTTAAAAGCATAATAAGCCTCTTTACATTTGTTTGGCATCAGAATGTAGTATACTACTTAAAATCTACTTGATGAAGATTATATAAGTACAATGATTAGTATAAAAATTATACTGCACTGAAGTCAATTTACTACCTTTTATTTCTAGCTCCACCAGTGATCTAACACAGGAATGGAGAGAGTATTAAAAAAATTCTACCTGCAAAAGCTGAATATTTGCACCCTCCTAGTATTGACTTAGAACCTTTACATTTGTAAAATATTTTTAGAACCTCTTACAATGTTAAACCAAATATAATAGTATTTTGTCAGAAGCAGAATTCTTTCAAGCTGTAATTATTGAAAACTATTATTTTAAAACTAATTTTTGAAAGGAAATGAAAACATATGAGAAATTAAAAAAAATCATATTGAATAATGTCACAACAGATCTGAATATCAATTAAATGACTCTACAAAACATATGGGGACAGAGGAACTTACTTTTGTAGAATGACTACTAGGTACCAGAGCCATCATATAGTCTAATATATAACACGAAATACTGTTATCCTTATTTTACAGGTAAGAATACAGTTTAACCCAAATAGGTATTACGTGTAGATCTGGAATTCAAACTCAGGTTCATTCCAAAGCTCTAGCTCCTTCTATCATATCCAAATGCCTCTTGTAGAGAACCTTCCCCTAATTGATATTTATGGTACTTAAGACTTTTTAAGTGTTAAGAAGAGCTTCTAAAAGGCAGAAGAGGAGGACTTCTTCATAGAAGATCTAGAAGTCATCATATGGAAAATGAATTTGCAGTAATTCAATAAAAACACAGTTGAATCATCAATTTTCTGTAAAAATTTGTATCTAAAGTTGAAATAAAAATACATATGTATGCACATGAATCTATAATAAATAAATCCTATATTATGGCTGAGAAGACAGGACAGATAATACATTACTGCTAACAAAAGGGCTTAGCACTGAACTCTGCTAGGATTATGTAGACTGGATTCCTGCTGCTCCTTCTAGGATACTGGTTCTCACACACATTCTAATTCTTTATTTCTCAAGCTTTACTATCTAAAGGCACTGGGTTAGGAAACAGACATGAAGTTAAGTCACACAATGACTACATACTGTCTTTCACAGAGTGTAATATTACACACAGCAGATTCCAGTCTGAATATCACTGATCTAGAAAATTATGATGTAAGTAAATGAGATGTTTGAAATAACTCCCCAGCTGATTTGCTGCAAATAGTTCTTGGACATATACATGTAAATGTAACCAATCTTACCTTATTCCTAGAAGATGGTGGTTCTCTTAGCATTGTACGTTCCCTAAGTAGCATTATTTGCATTGAGATCCTTAAATACTGTTTGATAAACATTTAGGTACTTTTTGTGATTCCGATCAAGTTAGCCACTTGTTTTATAAACTTGAGCCAGTCAAGTATGGGAATAACAATGCACGCCTTCATCAAATGATGTAACCCGGAAAGCACTAAACTACAAAATACTAGACAATATAGGTTTCTAGAGAAGTCTGGGGGTCATCTATTCTCCCACCTGTCCTTATTAGGTTCCTCAAGTTTCTTAAGAGGTGTCAATTCTAACACTCAGCACAGCTGACTGTGAGATAACTGTATTTAACCAACAAAAAAAGTAATTGCTGACTCTCAGCCAGAGACTTTTTAAATAAGCCCATGGCCACCTGTGGGCTATAAGCCATTACTGTTGGCACTCCTCTAACAGGGCCAGAAGGCAATTCTGTCTGGCTTTACTCTAAGCAGAAGAGATGAGCCAAGACCTTGAGACTCCTGCTGTACACAGGCTCTCACAGAGACTCTACAGGATTCAACTACCATGATGGAAGCCTGATTCCATCCCAAAGACATAAATGGCAAATCTTAGCCCCACAGGCATTTCATATTACAACTGTACAATCTACTACTAAATGGACTTTGGGACCCAGTGGCACTCAGCATAATTTGTCCTGCGTATGTCACTGCGAAGACAAAGGGATGACCAGGGAAGACAAAGACTGATGGACATAAAAAGTGAGCAAGAATGATTCCCTAGAGAAAGGATAGGAGGGGGAACGTAGACAGGATCCTGATCACCGGCTCAAGACAGTAAAATGGCTTCATCTGACGGGCAAAGGGCAGCAAGCACCTGGGACAATCTCTAATGAGACAGGTCTAGGCTTGGATAAAGAGTGACATCCACATGGGTGCCCTCAACGTCACTGTACATATTATTAGTGTCTTCTTTATATGAAGACCTCTCAAGAAAAATTTTCTTTTTACTTCGGAACTGGGGAGTAGCTATGCTATTCCTGAAACAAAACAAAACAAACTCGTTTTTATCTTATGGACTTAGGGAATTGAGTAACGGATGATGTATCCTTTGATACCAAAATGATCCAAAACTTTTCCCCTACCTTTAGAAAGAGCTGACTCTTAGAGTACTCTCTGTAAGGCATGGTTCTTAATGCTTTTCACAATCACCAATTCATGTAATCCTCACATTACTATACATGTATTAACTAATACAATGTCCCCAATGCAGTAGGAATATTTTTTTCAGATGAGGAAATCCAGGGACAATCAACTTGCCTAAGGTCACAGATGCAGTAAGTGGCAGACGGGTATTAAAACCCAGGCAGTCTGGATCCTTGGTCCAAGCTCATTGGTGCTTTACTGTCTCTTACAGTAAGTATAAAGGTCAACATTTATATTAACCTTACTTTCGGCTTTATCTCGTTTTTCCTAATAAGGACATAACTTGGAGATATCATGAGTTTGGTTCCAGACCACCGCGATAAAGCGAATATAACATAG
The DNA here is from genome assembly GCF_005190385.1 of Monodon monoceros. NCBI lineage: Eukaryota > Metazoa > Chordata > Mammalia > Artiodactyla > Monodontidae > Monodon > Monodon monoceros. The sequence continues at coordinate 162,333,592 of NW_021703778.1, forward strand.
AGATAAAGCGAGTCACAAGAATTTTTTGGTTTCCCAGTGCACATAAAAATTAGGTTTACACTAGAGTCTACTTAAAGTGTGCAATAGCATTATGTCTAAAAATACAATGTACATACCTTAACTAAAAAACACATTATTGTTAAAAAATGCTAACCAACATTTGACAATGCAGGGTTGCCACACACCTTCAGTTTGTTAAAAAAGCATTATCTGTGAAGCGCGATAAAATTTGATATGCCTGTATTACCTTTTCTTCAACCCAATTTTCTTCCGCTTAACTTCTAAAAAGAAAATTGTATATAGTGTGCATTTTTGTAAGCCCCTCTGAATTCACGCTGGAATAATATAGACGACTAGACATTAAAAAAATTAATTCTACTCTAATTAGTCCCTACAGCACTTTATATGTAGTGATCAAAAAATGTCGACTTAACCTATAAAAAGCAGTTCTGGATGCATGGAGAAACGGAACTCCTTGAGGTCTGGAACCTCGTCTTAATGACGTATACGCCCGAGAAATCAAGCATAAGCATTACTTTTTTAAAAATTAAGTTTTGAAAAAGTGTGTATTTTGTGGAATGGTCGGCTCAAGACGGTTGGAGACTTAGAAGAGAGCAAGGTTAGCTTCCAATCCTGAATAACGAGGAAGGCAGAACTCTGAAACTTGGACCAATCAGGAGATGCTCGCGAAGAAGCAGTCCCTTCCCCGCTGCAGCCTAGGAGCCGTGAACCTAAAGATATTTTTCAGTTAGGGCAGCCTCAGAGTACCCGTTCCCAAAGGCGCCAGGCGGGAACCGTGAGCGCAGCCGCCCACATCAAAGCAATCCCTATTTCCTCGCCTTTCCCTTTCTCCTTCGCTGGAAGCCTCGGGAAGGTGGGCCGCCGCTTTCACGGGGAGGCCCAGACCACCCCCACCCGCAGGTACACACTGCCGCTGACGGCTTTCCTAGAGATGCACCCTCCCCGCCTGAACAAAAGGGGCTCTTGCTGCCTCGACCTCCCGAGATCCCGGACCCACCTGAAGCCTCGAGAACAACAACGAGACCACGACCTAGGGCGGCGGTGAGCCCAGCCACCAGCGCCGGCGGAAGCTGCGGCCTCGGTACCCACCATTCGCCGCGCCCGCTCGAAGGGAGGGGTGGCTCCGATAAATTATTCCTCTTCTTCCTTCACTGCTTGACTCTTCTCATATTTCTTTTAGCTTCAACACATTGTAAATTCTTTAAAAATAAAACTTCGGCCCCAGGTGACGAGACTCGGTGTAAATGCCACCTCCTTCCTCCAGCTTAGTCCCTCCCACCCCCGAAGATGGTATCACCCTGGGTTTCCCCGCCTCCGCGGATCGCGTCCAGTTTCAAAATGGCGGCCGCCATTGAGGGGCTTCTGCTGCCTGATCGTCACCGGCGCTGCTGAGCCAACCTCATCTTTTCTCGCTCTTGAACCTGGATGCGACTAAGGGTTGGGAAGGGCAGTGGACGGCGTTGGGGGAGGACTGACGAGGCAAGTGGGGGCGGAAGAAAGCAGTGCGCCTTTGGATGGGGGAGGGAACGTCTCGGCCCTCGGGGAGAGCCTGGCTCCGACTCCGACCCGGTCTCCGCCGCGGACGTTCCCCCAGGGTTGCGGGTGCGACTGTCCTGGTAGTTTCTGGCAGAAGTGTTCAGCGAGGGAAAGAGAGTGACTTCTCCAAGTGTCTAAAGCTCTCGGTCTTTTGTGGCAGTTCCTACGATTCACTCCCAGACTCTCCTTTCCTCCTTTTTGCTGTTTCCCTCCGGCCTTTCAGTCTCTCGTCGCTGGAGGAGTTAATCCGACGCCAGCTTTGGCTTCTTAGCATTGTGGCTACCTTGTTCTCAGCTTCCTCGCTCGGGGTCTTCCCGTCATTTCGGGTTGAGAGATCACGAGACTACTGGGCACAAAGTAGGCGTTCTTTTTAGTTAATCGACTCCAGAGACCTTTAAGACATTACAGTGCTTTGTTAAAACAGCCTCGGCCCTCCGCACCCCCCCGCCCCAGCATCTCCTTTGAGCGCTTCCAGCATCATTACTGTATTTACATGCTCTTCAGTAAACAGGAGATCAGAATAATTTTAACTCCGGCAAGGCTGGCTTCCTGTGACCAGGCGAGCCAGCATTATCATTGCCCATGCCCTAAGTTTTAATTTTAGAACCCCTTTGACCGTGTTGTGAAACCCGTGCTCTCCCGGAATTGACCAGGAGGAGACTTTTCTCACTTGAGCTCCAGTGCTAACCCAGACTCTCGTTTTCCCGTAGATTTTGCATGGTTCCCCTCAGTTGTCATCAACATGCACGATCGTTATTGAGAGAGCAATCAACAGATAGATAATTAAGGTGAAATGGTATCCGTCAGAAATCACTGCCCGGAAGGAATTTATAATATGGTGAAGGTTCATTCCTTTCAGTACACATTTATGTTGCTTTGAGCGCTGTGCTTGGTATTGGAGTTAAAAAGATTCACTTTTACTCTTCCCCCATACATTTAACGTCCATTCAACATATATTCTTTGTGCCCACTTGTGCTAGCTAAAAATAAATAACATTGCCTGGAGACACCAAAATAGCTTTATAAAGGAGTAGATATTTGAGCTGGGTCACGAAGGGTCAAAAGGAATGTACTAAGCTCAGGAGAAGGTCATCCCTGGCTGCAGTACAGAGATGCAGAGACTTGAGAAGTTTTGGCATGCTTAGGGAGAGCGGGAGAATGAATGCGCTTGAGCATGCAGTGTAAGGGCGGTTGGTGAAGCAACAGGGAGATTGAGGTAAACTTGTGAAGGACCTTGCTTTCCAAGGAAAGTGTTTAGATTTTATTCAGTATTTAGCCGGAAGTCAAGGACTGCTTTGCACAAGGAAGGGGCATGAGGAAATTTGTTTTTTAGGGTGGTCTCTCTGATAGCTGTGTGGAAGATCAACTTGGAACAGGAAAACTAGATGAGAGGAAATTGCAATCATTCAGGTAAGGTAATGAATGCCTCCTTTGAGGCAGGATAGTAAAGGATGTCAGACATTTCTGAAATATCAAATAGGATTCAACTGGTGGCAGCCAAAATGGTGATAAGAGGGTGACTTCAGAATTTTTAGTCTAGGAGACTAAGTGGTTGGTGATACCATTAAATAAAGCCTAAGACATGTACATAAAAATAGTATGGTGCCAACTTGCACTTTAGGAGTGGCAAAGCACAATGCTCTACAGTCCAAAACATTGATTTTAGATTTTAGAAATCTCTGCTATTACAGTAGCCTCTAGCTACATGTCGCTATTGCACACTTGAAATTGTGGTTAGTTCGAATTGTGGTGTGCTGTAATTATAAAATACACACTAGATTTTGAAGGCTCAGTACCAAAAAAAATCTCAATAATTTCTTTAATTATTACATGTTGAGATGATAATATTTTGGATATATTGGGTTAAATAAAAGTAATTTCACCTGTGAAACTTCAATGTGGTTGTGAAAAAATTTTTTAATTATATACCTGGCTTGCATTATACTTTTGTTGGACAGAGCTGTTCTAGTCTAGACTAATGATAGAGGGATTAGTGAGGAGGTGGGATTTGAGCTGGGCCTTAAAATGATAGTCAATGGTGATGTCAGAGCAGCTTGCCGGCTCCCTCCATTGCCAGTTAAGGCATTCAGGTTCTGCTTTTTCAAGCAGTAGGAAGCCTTCAGAGATTTCTGAGCAAGGGATCCTAAGTGCAGGGGTGTTTTGGAAGATTAATCTGGTAGTAAGGTATACGTTGAGATGAAGGAAGGAAAGGCTGGAGGCAAAGAAACAGAAACCCAAATGTAAGGTAATGAGGCCCTGTATTAAGGTACTTCCAGTAGGAATGGAAAGGGAATGATAAATGTACAAGGCATTCTCAGGGGGAAATAATCAGGAGTTGGTAATAGTCTGTTCAAGAAGTAAAGGAAGGAATAAAACAAGGAGTGTTTCAAGCCTTGGTTATTTAGATAACAATTAAGAAGTCATGTCATAGAGTTATAAGGTACATTTGAGTCTAAAGAAATTTAGTCTCAAAATAGAACCAGCAAAGTTGAAAGGAGGAAGTGTGCTGCTAAATACCTAAATACTCTCCGTTTTTATCTCTTTGCTTTCTCTATCTTCTATATCTAATCATGTACCCCAGCTAGTTTTTCTAAAATACAGAACTACCTGTATCACGTCATCTTACTTGATAAGTGATCTTAAAATGTCTCTCTGTTGCCTGTTCTCTGTTCAACAATTAGAACTGGGTCCAAAGTTTCTAAGGTCTTTCATTAGCTGGCCCTTTTCTATTCATTAGGACTTTTCTTTCATTTTTTGCTTATATGAAAGTGCCAGGCTACTTTTGTCACTGGTACTCTTAAGTTTTTGTTTTATGCCTTTGATCATGTTATTCCCCTGTTTGAATAGCGTTTTCTCTTTGTCTCTTTCTGCCCACGGCCTACCAGTCCTTACCTATCGAATAATTTATGATCCCACCTCTTTTCTGATTCTCAATAACATAAGCTAATGTCAGTTTTTAAAATCTTATTTCCTAAGCAGCATATTTCAGCCCCTGATTAGAGCCAATTTCATGTTATTTATTTTTTATTTATTTATTTATTTTTTGCGGTACGCGGGCCTCTCACTGTTGTGGCCTCTCCCGTTGCGGAGCACAGGCTCTGGACGCGCAAGCTCAGCGGCCATGGCTCACAGGCCTAGCCAATCTGTGGCATGTGGGATCTTCCTGGACTGGGGCACGAACCCGTGTCCCCTGCATTGGCAGGCGGACTCTCAACCACTGCGCCACCCGGGAAGCCCGACAAATTTATTTATTTTTAACAAAGAATCATATAGGGACTTCCCTGGTGGGCCAGTGGTTAAGACTCTGCCCTTCCACTGCAGGGGGCACTGGTTCCATCCCTGGTCAGGGAACTAAGATCCTGCATGCCTCGCCACACGGCCAAAAAAAAAAAAAAGAAGGAGCATATGTTATTCTATTTGCTCAAGGTCTTCACCTTAGGGCAAGACATAGACGTTAAATACTGTAATTAAAAACAGAAGTAAATCATTATACCGCATTCATGAGACTCTTATTTCTTTATTTTTTAGATTTTAAAGAACTCTTTCTTTGAATTCATGGTGTTTCATCCTATATACGACTGAGATACCAGTAAGTAAAGACTGTCTAATAAAGATACAGCTTTATTATATTACAAGCAATTGTAATAAAAATCTTTTCATCTATTGAAATCTGGGTCTGTCTGCAAAAACGTTTTAACATGAGCTCATTCAGTTCTACCTGCAAGAAGCTTTGTATTTTCACTTCATACTGTAAATAAGGAAAGTGGGGGGTAAGGTAGATTTGAGTAGGAAAAGTTTCTCTTAGGCCATTAATATAATTGTGGTACAGGGAGATTCAAGTCCTATCTAAAACTGTACTTATAAGTATTTTTAATTTTTCATCAGATAGAGAATTAGTATCTTTGTATATCTCATACCTTACAAATAGGAACACACCAAGTCAATATATTTTTTAAAATTAATTAATTAATTAATTAGACTGCGTCAGGTCTTAGTTGCAGCACGCAGGATCTTTGTTGTGGTGCGTGGGCGGGCGCAGGCTTCTCTAGTTGCGCTGCGCGGGCTCCAGAGCACACAGGCTTCTCTCTAGTTGTGGCACGTGGGCTCATTAGTTAGCAGCACGCAGGCTTAGTTGCCCCGTGGCATGTGGGATGTTAGTTCCCCGACCAGGGATCGAACCTGCGTTCCTTGCATTGGAAGGCGGATTCTTAACCACTGGACCACCAGGGAAGTCCCTAAGTCAATATATTTTTAATTTTAACTTCTTTGTTTCAGTAACTATTTGTTAAACAACCACTACGTGTAAGACGTGCTAAAATAGTAAGGATACAAAAATAGATCAAACCTAGTCCTGCATTCAGAGAGCTCTCCCAAGCCAGAGGAGATACATGTAAATAGGTAGCTGTTAATGGTGTGGTAACAGCATTAAGCTCATTTAATACCAGCCATCTTCATTTATTCATTTAAGAAGCATTTACTGACCACCACTATGTGTTAGGCACCGTGGGGTGTTGGAATATAACTATGATCAAAATAGACCAAGTCTCTACTTTCATGGAGTCATTATTCTGGTGTGGAGGTTAAGAGGAGAGAAGGGGATGGACCAAGTGAGTAAGTAAATAAGCAGCAAGTGCAGGTGGGCACTAAGTATTTTGAGGAAAATAGAAGGAAGATACACATTATAGGATGTAACTGAGGTGGGGATGGACTTTAGGGTGGTCAGAAAATGTTTCTGAGAGAATAAATTTGAGGCAGGGAAAATAATAGCTCAAACTAGTTAGAGATCTTGGTGACAGTAGAGATAGAAAGAAATACTTGAGAAATTATTATACTTGAGAAATACAATAGAAGTAAAAATGCAGGACTTATTGATGGATTTGATGTGAGCAACAAGTTAAGGAAGGAATCAAGGATGATGCCATCAGAGGCCAGATGGTCTTAATGCTGTGGGATTGGGTAAGATTGCCTAGAGAGAAAAGAGAAAAGAAAGTCCTGCTGAAAAGCACTGCCTCATTTAGAGGTTGAGGGGAGAAAGAGGTATTAACTAAGGTGAGTGAGGAATGTCCAGTTAGATATAAAGAAAACCAGGAGAGGGTTGACAGAGGAGAAGAGGAAGGTGTTTCTGGGAGGATGGAGCTGTTACTTTTGTTGATTGCTGCTACGATTTCCAGTAATTTGGGACCACAGAAATGTCTGTTGGCTTCAGTTGTATAGAGGTTTGTCAGTGACCTTGATGAAAGCTCTTGTAGTGATAGGGTAGAGAAAGAAGTCAGATTTAGTAGTGTGAATGGGAGGTGGGAAAGTGGAGACACATCTGTGGACAAATATTCTGAGAAATTTTGCTGTGAAAGGGGAGTGTAGAAATGATGAAGCAGTTGCAGGGGATTGGAGAATTAAGAGAGGGTTCTTTTAAGTTGGGAAATTCTAGAGTATCTTTGTATGCTAATAGGAATGGTACATCAGTGATACGTTGATGATACAGGAGAAGGAGGAGATGACTGAAGAAGTTATCTTTAAAAGAGAAACGAGAGTGGGATTCAGAGCACATACAGGGGATTGGCCTTGGATGAGAGCTGAGCTATTTGTTCCTTATGATAGGAGACACAACAGTATACATGCAGATAGGTTAACAGGGTATTTGGAAAATGAGGGGTTACTGTCTGATTACTTTTATTTTATAATTGAGGAATGAGGTGAGATTATCAACAGAGAGTAGGGTGGAGAGAAGGGTGCGTGATACTTGAGCAGAGAAGAGGAGATGTGAAATGATGGTCTCAGAGATGGAAAGTCAACCTACTAAGAAAAATCAGATTGATAGGTAGGACACAGTGCCTGTTTGAGATCTTTGGCCATGAATTTGAAGAGCAAATAGCATAGTTTTGTGATTGTTTTTTTTTTCCCCTTCTGGCAACATTGAGCTGCTGGAATAGACAAAGTGAGTGATTGGAATCAATGAGGGTTGGGATTTTGCCAGCCTCGTACAAAGAAGGATTAGAGCAGCAAGATACTTGAGAGTATTTTGCAAAATAATCATGATGGATCGCTGATCAATGGTAAGACATGAGTGGAGACAGGAGGGGGTCATGGACAGTGAAAAAGTAGTCAGTGATAGAGATACCAGTGAGGCTAAAGGATTTTTGCAGTGGGAATTCTAGAGTAAGGAAGAATTCTAGAGTAAGGAAGGTGGGAGTGAGAGAGGGAGATAGTTGAAGGTGATATTTTGAAAGTGCTGCAGCTTATTGGCCATGATAAGGTCATGGTTGTGACTGTGGTGGTGGGTAGCTGAAGTGAAATGAAGATTATTGGAGTTGAGAAAGTCAAGGAACTAAGAGGTCAGTATTGAAGCTACTCAGAGGAAGACTGAGTCAGGAACTGAAGTCCTCAGTGAGTGAGGTCAGATTAATAGACGCCAGCAGTGAGGAAGAATAGGAAAGGCTCACAGTGAGCTGGCTGGGCAGCATGACCTTCAATGGGACTGGAGCATTGTGAGGAGGAAGGAGAAGACAGGTTGGAAGCTGCAGTGAGGAGGAAGGAGCACATCCTTCCTGCTTCGGAGGTCAGGGAGTACAAGAGGAAAAAAGGCCTGTTGAGAAGCCTGCAGGAGAAACTAGGTTTCTGTGAAGATTTGCAGGTGAGGAGAATGTTCAGAGAAGAGGTTGAAGTTCCAGGTTAGTGCAGTAGTTCCAGAGGGCATACTGAAAGGATTTCGGAGGGAGAAGAGGTAGTGGATTGGGTCCAATTAGATGTACACATCAGTGATTATGGATAACCTAGGAGTCTTGGATGTTTGGCTGTGACCAAGGTAAACAAGGATGGGAGATATGATATGGCAGGATTAGCCCCCTGACAGCCTGTTAAGAACGGTGGGCAGTTTACCTTAGTTTGTTGAGATGACCTTGGGCAGATGGCGAGGGATCGTGAGATATGCAGTGACCTCTCTTACTTGCGTAGTTAGCCAGGAAAGGCTAAAGCTAAGATCTGAAATGTAGCTGTGGAGTTGTACTTTGCTAATCAGTGTTTTTAATAACCTCTGTTTAATAGCACACAAATTCTAGGTCCTAAATTCCAGTACATGTGTTCATGTTGTATCTTCTTGAAATATGTAGTAGGCATCCTGACTATATTCTATCAAGTATGTGTTGAGCACCTACTATGTGTCAGGTTCTCTTTTAGAAATTACAAACATAAGGTGCTACCTCTGTTTTTCAGTTGCTCACATTCCAGTGCAAGAGTTCTTAACGTTAAACTCCCTGAAAAATACATGAATTTTTACATGTATATGGGCCTTTTCGTCGTTTTTTAAGGACTGGGGGGAGAAGGAAAGGTCCATAGCCCTTTATCAGATTCTCGGGGGTGGGGGGTCCCTTTATTTAAGAACCACTGGTCTACTAGTAGAGAAAGACCCATAAACTAATAACTGTAATGTGGTGTAATTACTGCCATCGCAGAGCAAAATAAAGGAGGAAGAAATTTACCGTGAAGAATAAGTTCACTAATTTAGTATACATTTATTTATTGAGGAACTTTGTAGCCTCCATTCTAGGTAATTTACACATTATTTGAAATCTTCCAACATCCTTTTTATGTATATATTAATACTCATGATTTATAGACTAGGATACATAAGTGAGGAAAAGTTAATTAACTTGCCCAGAACCACATAGGAGTAGATTCAAATACGGGTCTGTCTGATTCCAAAATCTACTACTTTTCATTAAACCACACTGGGGAGCCACAGAAGGACTCTTTGTAAACAGGAGTGTGTAAGATTATGTTTGTACCTTTACGCTTAGCAATGATGGAAATAGGTCTTTAAAATGACTTTTATGTTTAACTATGTTTTTATTTCTATTGAAAGAACCTTTTGGATTGTTGTTATTGGACCGAAAAAATGACATCTATTATCAAATTAACTACCCTTTCTGGGGTCCAGGAAGAGTCTGCTCTTTGCTATCTTCTCCAAGTCGATGAGTTTAGATTTTTATTGGACTGTGGCTGGGATGAGCACTTTTCTATGGATATTATAGATTCCCTGAGGAAGTAAGTTGCTGTTAATATTTCCACACTTTTAGTAAATCAACTTCTCTTTTTTACACTGTTATACCATTTTGATGTTACACAGTATTTGCTTTTTTGCTCTAATTTAGTTGATAGTAAAATATTTAGTTTTACTTATGCTGAAGAGCCAAATACTGACTGTTTTTATTTGTGTAGTTTTGATTGACTCAAGCTGTGTTTATTGAAATTCAGCAAAATATTAAGTTAATTGTTACTTGCTCGATGGAACTCAGTAGAAATTTTTGCACCCTAATTTTAGAAAAAGAGTAAGATTAAGTTTATAAGAATTTGAAGAGAGGAAAAACCTTCCTTGTAAAAGTTCTTCAGTCAGATCACATTAGCTTATTTTCTATTATCTTTTGATGCAATTCCTGTTATCTTTTGATTCAATTTGAGAACTGATACTTAGAATAAAGACCGTGAGATACAAAAGGATACTAATCCATCACAGAAAAATTTAGTTACATTAGCAGTATTGTACTAATTATGGAAGGAACCAGGACTTAAACATTTAAAACACTTAGAACTTGTAGCAAAAAATTTTTTTCTTATTTTTTTGTTGATGAGAACATATTATTCATTGACTAATTGAAGTTTTACTATCATGAATATACTGTCAGTCACCATGCTAAAAAGCTGAGACAAAAATCCATAATAAATATGTGGCCTCTTAACTATCCTTTCCTTAACAATTTCTTAAATTCTAAGCTGAGTTCTTGAACTTAAATTAATAGTATACAGGATAGCCACTTGAAATCAGCTTATGTGTGGTGTCTACTGTTTCCCTTTCTTTTTCCTTTTTTTAAAAAAATGTGTCTAGACACTATATATTTATGTGCAACTTATACCATAGTTTTGATCTCTATGTAGGACAGGGGTAGTAATAATTGAAATTCATAGGTAACATAATTTTAGCTCTTAGTTTTTTTCTTTTACCCCAGCATAGTCTTCGATTCAGAGTACTGAGAGGAATCAGAACTGGCAAATTAATTTTGAGTATCCTGCCTTTACCCTTGGGAACAAGACTGAGAAATAGTCATTTTGATTGTGTTCTAGGCATGTTCACCAGATTGATGCAGTACTGTTGTCTCACCCCGATCCTCTCCATCTTGGCGCCCTACCGTATGCTGTCGGAAAGTTGGGTCTGAACTGTGCTATCTATGCAACCATTCCTGTTTATAAAATGGGGCAGATGTTCATGTATGATCTTTATCAGGTAATTTAAGCAATTAAAAAAAAATTTTAACACTCCTGCAGTGAGCATTTTTAACCTTTTATTTGTGTTGTTCTTTTAGTCCCGACACAATACAGAAGATTTTACACTCTTTACACTAGATGATGTGGATGCAGCCTTTGATAAAATACAGCAGTTAAAATTCTCTCAGATTGTGAATTTGAAAGGTAAAACCTGTTTCCAGTAGCAAATAATTGGACTAATGGTGTTTAAACTACTGAAAAGTACAAGGGGAATTTGTCATAAAAATTATAGGCACTATTGTCTGAAGAATAAAAAATTAGCATTTTTTCATAGGGAACTATGAAATTCCCCAAAGTCATTTGAATTTTAAAATATTCCAGACTATATTCTAACAAAATGTAACAGCTCAAGCCTTTTCACATTTAATTTGGGAAACACTTATTTAGTGTTTACTGTATATAGTGCACAAAGGTAAATGTGGCCAGATTCTCTTCCTAAGAGCTCACAGTTAGGTTGAGGACAGTAGATCAGATGTAGGTTGAGTAGCTCAGATGACTAAATGTAGTGACTGAAGTAAATGAAGTGCTGTGGCAGCACAGAGTAGAACATGCCTGAATTCTAGAATTGAACATTAAAAGAAAATTGTCATTTAATTAGGTCAGGAAGTCATATATTCAGTATACATTTTTCATCTATAGAGAGAATTATATTAAAACATTCTCATAAATTTGAACCCATAAATATGAAAAAATGGCACAAAATGGACTCTGAAGATTAGCCAGGAAGTAACAATGGTCTTAACAGTTTTCCTTGTACTTGTTTTCTATACGATAATTCTTTACCATAATGAGATAAGAATTGTCAATTTAGAGGTTAGCGAAGATGGAAACACTTGATAATTATGTGCACAATAGAAATATTAAAATTTATTAGTTCATGCTAAGTTACTAAATAGTAATGGCAGTCTCTAGCCTTCTATTTATCAGCACAAATATATCTGCAAGAATATATAATAAAATGACAAGAGTGCCTGCATGAAGGTATGGGGTAGCTGGGGGACAGGCGGGTGAGACTTGCATTTCACTGTATGCCTTTTTACTTTTGAATTTTGTATCATTGCATATGTTACCTATTTAAAAATAGCTAAAAATAAGTAACCTTTCTTTAGGGTTGTGAAAAGAAATCTGAGTACTGTCGTTATCTTGTTGACATAGGTAAAGGACATGGCTTGTCTATCACACCTCTACCAGCTGGTCATATGATAGGTGGAACAATATGGAAGATAGTCAAAGATGGAGAAGAAGAAATTGTTTATGCAGTTGACTTCAACCACAAGAGGGAGATGTAGGTATATCAAGACAAAAGCTAATGGAAATGCAATTCGTATTATTTCATTCTTTGGAGGGAAAATTAGAAACAAAGTTATTTTTTTAACTAGAAATCTAGAGCAGTTTAAAAACATCAAACAGTGAATGTTTTCAGAGTTATTTGCCTTGTAAGGGAAAAAGTTTGATATGAGATAAAAGACATTGTTTTGAAATTTACATGCGAATATCCACTTATAAAACAGATTTCTCTCTGGAGATGTTGCAAAGGAGATTAATTTTTGTACAACAAATTATATTTTATATGTTCTTGACCTGCTATTTAGAGGAACTTTGCAGGTGGGGTTTTTTTGTTTTTTCTGTTTTTGATAAAGTCATTAATACCATCTAATATAACTATATTTAAAGTCAGACTCCCTTTAAAAGGGGACACAGTAGTTTAATTTTAAAACTTCATTTTGTACTTATAGCATTTCTATAAAATTGTTTTGGCTTCTTTTGTAATTTCTGTACATCAAGTACATAGCTATTCTATATTAGATTACAGTATCCTCAAGATCTTTTGTATCTTATTAAGAAATATTTAAGACTAATAAGTTGAATTTTAGGCTCTTGTAATCACAGGTTAATGAGGAAAGATGGGTATTTGAGTAAATGGTATTCAAACATTTTGGGAAAAAACTTGGTTTGTGGTTTTTTTTTACCGCATAATGAAATAAATTTCAGTTGGATTAGAATTAAATAGAAAATGAAACAGTATTGGTGAGTCTGATCTCTTGATTTGGAAAAGACTTTGTAAGCAGAGAGGCAGTGGACCAAGTTGCAAAGGAAGACTGCTAGATTTGATTACATACAGGTTTAAAATGTCTGAAACAAACTAAATTAAAGACCTATAAACGAGGGAAAATATTTACATCAAGTTGAGCAAAGACTTATTTATAAGACCAGGTATTAATCAATCAAAAAGATACCAGTTGCAAAATGGACAAAAGTTATAAAGTCAAAAAAGAGACAATTTAAATGATAATGATTTTTTAAATTAAATACTGTTAAAATTGTTTTTAAATGGTAGTATTCTTCTGGGAAATATTTAGTGAGTTGGTCATTCTTTCTGGTTGAACCTTTCTGGAAAAGGGAGAGCTTTCTGAAAAAGGTTAAACCTTTCTGGAAAGCCATTTAGCAATATCATATATTCTAGTAAATACATTTCTAGGAATGTGTCCTAAAGAAACAACTAGAAATGCAATTGAAGCTTTTTGCAAAAGTTTTCTTTGATAGATTATTTATAATGGCAAAAAAAAAAGTAACCTAAATATCAATAAAGGGAAATGACCAAATAAATATTGTGCAAACACAACAGAAAGCTTTTATAATTGTTAAAAATCAGATTTAGAAAATGATTTTAATGTCATGGGAGAAAAGTAGGATATAGAACTGAGTATATAATCATATACATGGGATATCACCTTTGTAAAACACATATACCTATATACGCATAGAAAAATTTATTTGTGTACCTAGAAGATATACCCCAAAATATTATATCGATTATCTTTTTTTTTTTTTGCGGTACACGGGCCTCACACTGTTGTGGCCTCTCCCGTTGCGGAGCACAGGCTCCGGATGCACAGGCTCAGTGGCCATGGCTCACGGGCCTAGCCGCTTCGCGGCATGTGGGATCTTCCTGGACCGGGGCATGAACCCGTGTCCCCTGCATCGGCAGGCGGACTCTCAACCACTGTGCCACCAGGGAAGCCCTCCATTATCTTTTGAGTGATGGTACTCTGGAAGAGCTTAATTTTCCTTTTTTGAATTTACCAGATTTTCTTATCAAGGTGTATACTTTTATAGTTAGAAAAGGAAAAAACCTTATAAAAGAAGTTATTTTTTAGGTAAGAAAAGCTGTTGTTTATTTGAAATGATATAAAGTATTCCTCTTCTTCAACTTCGTTATAGCCACTTAAATGGATGTTCCCTGGAAATGCTAAGCAGACCCTCTCTACTTATCACAGATTCATTTAATGCTACGTATGTGCAGCCGAGGAGAAAACAAAGAGACGAGCAACTTCTGAGTATGTATTGCATACTGTCCTTTGTACAGAGCTATGGAAGTGCATGGTAGTATGAATTACTGTTTATTCTGTTCTGTTTGACATTTTTCTTGTCATATGAGATTGGCTAACTCTAGTATTTTTGAAAAAATATTATGTGACCATATCAATATTTTTACAAAAAGATGCTTTAATTGGTTTGAATTTAACTTCTGTGGGATAGGTATAAAGATTGGTTTCTTCCTGCCATTCAGCACATAGCTAGCTCTCACTGGTATATGTCTAGGGAACATCAAAATATATAAAGATCTCGTATAAATCTACTAGAAAAACATTTACACTCTAAAAGAAAAATGAACAAAGGAGGTAAGTGAGGGTGCAAATAGTCTGCTGATTTTGGTGTTTGGGTGTTTTATGCTCTAATCTAGTAGTCTTGATTCTAAAGAGATGTATCTCGGCCATCCCTGGTTGCTTCTGCTTCGGCTTGAGCCCTATTACCTTACATTCTTTTTTTGTAAGCTGAATGGGAATTCAACAGGGAAAATTGGATTCCACTTTCAACATGTTTGATACCACTGCCTTCATTTTTCTACTTAAAAAGTATGACTTATATACTGTGTTACTCTTAACTTTTAAGACGTTTTCAATTCTTGGTATTTTTTTGTTGTTTGTTTGTTTTTGCTAGAGTTTGATTTGACTATTTCCAAGCAGACTTTCATCTAGAAAGTCTTTTATTGGAAGAGGGAATATTATTTATCTTTTATTCTACAGGCATACATACATACAAAACATGTATATATTAATCTAAACTATAAATGTGTGTGTATAAATTTGGGAATTATGTTTTATAATGAAGTTCATTGAGGTAGGCAGGTAAGACCAGAGTGACCTGGAAACCCAAGGCTGATTGCATTTGCCCTAGTCACCCAATTTTCCCAGTATACTATACAAATGTCATTTTCTATGTATACTGTGGGGGAAAGGGTTGGAAACCACCGATTTATAGTTTTTCAATGGAAAAAAAAATTGAGAGTTAATGGCATTCTTATAAATTATAGTCTTCATAGTAAAAACATGGAGATAAAGTTATCTTTAATTTTATAGCAAAGTATTGTTATGTTCTGTAAGGATTTTACATTCTTGTTTTCTAGCAAATGTCCTGGAAACACTTCGAGGTGATGGAAATGTGTTAATAGCAGTGGACACTGCTGGCAGGGTTTTGGAACTTGCTCAACTCCTTGATCAAATTTGGAGAACTAAAGATGCAGGATTGGGTGTTTACTCATTGGCACTCCTAAATAATGTCAGTTATAATGTGGTGGAGTTTTCTAAGTCCCAGGTTTGTTTTCATGTTATCATTTGTAATAAAGATGTTTGCTACAGAGATTGGGCTTAGGGAAAACAATGTGTTAATTGCCCTTTGGATTTTCTTTTTCTCTTCGTGTTGATGATAATAATGTTGATGATGATGATGATAAAAACTAAAAATCAACCACTTACTGTTCTGTACATTTTGTGTATTATTTTCATTTAATCCTTATATATCCTATGAAGTAGGTTCTGTTTTTGTCCCCATTTTACAGACTGGGCAACTTGGTTCTCTAATGCTTAGTATCACAATCTGTAAAATGACGGCAAAAGTAGAACCTACTTCATAGAATATAATTGTTAGAATCTGTTTTTCTCTTCCTTTTGGATAAGCTCTTTCTCTTGAAGTAGCAATGTCTGGGGTAAGATATTCATTTAGAACTTATATACCGCCTTTTGAATAAGATTTAAGGTGACTTATAACTGAAACATAATGCAAAATTAGATTTCTAGGGATGAATTTCTGGGAAGATCTGATGGGGAATAGAAACAGACAATAAGCTGCTTATTAACATGGTACAAATATAAGCAGCCATTGGTGGAAAAAAGACTTTAAACAAGATGGAATTTGAACTCCTTGACTATTGTAGGATACATTGAGGCTATAATACAGTATTTTCTAATTATTGTCACCTTTCCCCCCCCATATTAGGTAGAATGGATGAGTGATAAATTGATGAGATGTTTTGAAGACAAAAGAAATAATCCATTTCAGTTTCGTCATCTCTCTCTATGTCATGGTCTTTCTGACTTGGCTCGAGTACCTAGCCCTAAAGTGGTACTTGCCAGCCAGCCCGACCTGGAATGTGGATTTTCAAGGGATCTCTTTATTCAGTGGTGCCAGGACCCTAAAAACTCGATCATTCTAACTTACAGAACTACTCCTGGGACTTTAGCACGTTTCCTAATTGATAATCCTTCTGAAAAAATTACAGAAATAGAGGTAAGTGCTTGTATCTGAACTTTATCTTTTTTCTTTTTTGGCCGCACTGTGTGGCGTGTGAAATCTTAGTTCCCTGACCAGGGATTGAACCCATGCCCCTTGCAGTGGAAGCACGGAGCCTTAACCACTGGACTGCCATGGAAGCCCATGAACCTTATCTTAAAATTGTTTGGGGGGTACATTATACAAGATGTTTATAACATTGACCCAAAATAAAACTTGAAGTTGTTTCAGGATTTTTATCTAACAGTAGAGAAGCTTTAATAGCACATATTTCAGAGCTCCTTAATTGGAAACTCTCAGTATTGAACCCTTCCATGGTACCCTCTGGAACCATACCCAGAGAGTATGCATATATGCTGTATTCTTATTTGCTCTTTGAAAAATTCCTTTCACATCCTTCCTGTAATTGAAATCTGGCTATTTCCTAATGATTTCTTTTTCCTGTAGCCTTCTCTTTCATGCTTCGTGTACTTTGGGCGGGGTAGGTATCCTTGTTCTGTGTTGCAGCTTGCAAGCCATTTCTCTTCCCTCTGTAGTTCATGCCGTCAGACTTGAAAATACACTGACCCCTCCTTGTTTCAGACACTGATCTCTTGGTCATTCTCTGTTGTTCATCGGTGACTTTAGACCCTGGTTCACAGTCTTCCAGTCCACTCATACTCAGGACTCTATTCTTGATGACTTTAGCATCCATATGTATGATTTATCCAGTTTTTGGCCCTCTCAGTTCCTTGACACCTTATTTCTTAATGATCTTTTCCTCCACTCCACCTCAGCCATCCCTTCCCATGATCATGCTGTCCACTCCCATGGTCATACCTTTAACCTTGTTATGATCTCCAGATCTCTCCCTCAAGCATCCCACTCTGGTCTCATAGCTGACTTTCTCTAGTACTCTCATGCCAACAATTCTTTGGTCCCATTGGGACTTTCAATTCATGAACCTCACCACTTCTGCTAATCATCATTGTTCCATCTTCTGGCTGTGTTGGGTCTTCATTGCTGCGCACAGGTTTTCTCTAGTTGCGGTGAGCGGGGGCTGCTCTTCGTTGTGGTGCGTGGGCTTCTCATTGTGGTGGCTTCTCTCTTGTGGGGCACAGGCTCTAGGCGCGCGAACTTCAGCAGCTGTGGCGCATGGGCTCAGTAGTTGTGGCTCACGGGCTCTAGAGCGCAGGCTTGGTAGTTGTGGCGCATGGGCATAGTTGCTCTGCGGCATGTGGGATCCTCCCAGACCAGGGCTCAAACCCGTGTCCCCTGCATTGGCAGGCGGACTCCCAGCCACTGCGCCACCAGGGAAGCCCCATATGTCTAGGGTTCTTTGCCCTCTCACCTTGTTAGGGGTATTTCTTCTGTAGTTATTCTTTTTCTCTCCATTATCTATCACCTTTTCCCTCTACTTGGTGACATCCAAAGTAATTTTTACTATTCCTCCTCTACTCCCAAACTTGTTCTTCTCTGAGTCTTCCTCATGTCATGGACTAGCAGTGCTTTCCACATATTTATTCAAGCCCCAAATACAGAAATTTTAAAAATGTTCATTGAAGTGTAATATATACTGAAAAGTTTGCATATTGTAAGTGTACAGCGTGATGAATTTTCACAAATTGAACACACCTGTCTAGCTTATACCCAGATCAAGAAACAGACTATTACCAGTACCCCAGATACCCCCTTTCTGATCCTCCCTATCCTTCCAAGGGTAACCACTATCCAGGCTTCTAATGCACAGATTATTAAAATTTATTTTCAGTTCCTTACTTTTCTCTCACTACCCATATCTAATCCAGGAGCAAGTCCTATTGACTCAACCTCCAGATATATCCTAAATCTGTCTACTTTTCTCCATCTCCACTCCCAATCATCCTAGCCCATGGTAGTGGTGTTGCCTGGACTGTGCAGTGGTTTTCTAATTGGTTTCACTGTTTTTACTTTTATACTCCCTTAATCCTTTCTTCTCATAGCGGCCAAAGACATATCTTTCCCTTTCACTCTGTCTCAGTCTCTCATTTTATTGTGGTAAAGCCACATAACATTAAATTTACCATCTGAACCATTTTTAAGGGTCCAGCACAGCAGTGTTAACTATATGAACATTGGTGTACAATAGATCTCTAGAACTTTTCATCTTGCAAAAAGTTCTGTGCCCATTGAACAACTCCCAAAGGCATCTTTTAAAAATTCATCATTTCATGTCATTCCCTTGCTTAAACCCTCAGGTGGCTTCCTTCTACTCTTTGAATAAAATTCACACTCCTTACCTGGGCTTTCAAGATCCCACTGATCTGATCTCCACCCACTTTTCTGACCATATGTCATTCCATTGTCTTTATGCTCAACACTGCTTCACTGCATCAGGGTCTCCTGCCTCTGATGTTCTTCCCAGCTTTGCACTTGGTCACTCCTTGTCATTCAAGTCTCAGTTTAAAGGTCACCTCCTCAGGTAGGGCTTCTCTGACCACCAGCCTACTACTCAGTTAGTTGCCAACCCATCACATTACTTTATTTTTCCTAGCTCCCATTACTATCTGATATTTTCCTTTGTTTGTTGTCTTCCTTTTCCTACTACCAACTAGAATACAAGTTCCATGAGAAAGGGATCTTGTTTTTTTGTATCCCTAGCACCCAGAACAGTGCTTGGTACATTGAAGGTCCTCAATAAATGTGTTGGTTGAATTCATGAATGACCAAATAGGTGAATAGGCAATAAACCAGATTTCTTATCATGTTAGATAAGAGTTTACTATGTATGGTATTTTTTCATCTACATTTATCATTCTCTAGAGTCAAATCTTACTGATTTAAGAAGAGCAAAAACAGTAAATGAATAAGGATTAATGAATTGGAGTACATTTGATTAGGAAAAAGGAATAACTTGGAGGTAATACAGTGAAGGACTAGGGAGAAAAACATCTTAGGGTTGACTATTCTAGAAATGTGTTTTTGAATATAGTCATTAACTTTAGATACCTTAAGTGAAAAATAAGATGGAGAGTGAAATTTATTATAGCAACAGGCATAAAGTAAATCATGAGGTCAGTGTTCTGTCAGAGTTTATTTGTGGTTAA
This sequence comes from Monodon monoceros, assembly GCF_005190385.1. Lineage (NCBI taxonomy): Eukaryota > Metazoa > Chordata > Mammalia > Artiodactyla > Monodontidae > Monodon > Monodon monoceros. Next base: position 162,353,160 of record NW_021703778.1, read on the forward strand.
GATAGAGATCTATGTAGATGGCTGAGAGTGTGTACTACAGGAAAATAATGACTCTTCTAAACTGAACTTATTTCCAAGTAAGCAAATGTGGGTGCCAGGTGTAACGTGTAAATCACTCTTTCATCCTATATAGTAGAAACACTTGATTTTGGTTTAATTTTTTTTGTTGCTTTTTATTTTAACATAATTTCAATGTTAACAGAAAAGTTATAAAAAATAGTATACCCAGATTTCCCAGTTGTCAACATTTTACTGGATTTGCCTTATGACTTCTTTTTATACATATAGACACAATATTAGATATTTTTTTGAAAGTAAGCTGGAGGTATTCCATCATTACCTCTAAACACAGCAGTGTGTATTACCTAGAAACAAGGACTCTCCTGCAAAACTGTTGTATAATACATCCATTGAAATAAGGAAATAAGCACCGATATGATACTACCATTTCATCCACTGACTCCACTTGACTTTTGGTGAATGCTCCAACAATGTCCTTTATAATTATCCTTTCCTTTTTTTTTTTTTTTTTTTTTTTTGCAGTACGCGGGCCTCTCACTGTTGTGGCCTCTCCCGTTGCGGAGCACAGGCTCCGGACGCGCAGGCTCAGCGGCCATGGCTCACGGGCCCAGCCGCTCCGCGGCATGTGGCGGATCTTCCCAGACCGGGCCACGAACCCGTGTCCCCTGCATCGGCAGGCGGACTCTCAAGCACTGCGCCACCAGGGGAAGCCCAACCCTTTCCTTTTTTGTTCGGAATCCCATCCAGGATTACACATTGCATTTAGTTGTCATGACTTGACATTTTTGAAGCATATATGTTCTAGATTTCTTTTTCTTTTTACATACAAATATCTATATGATTTTTTTTTAAAAGAAATGGGGCCAAATTATCCACATATTTTTGAACAGTGAAAGTAGATACAGATTTACTGTATTTAATACTTGGTATTAATAAATTTTCAAATGGTTTTGAATAAGTGAATGAATTCTTTTTAATAATTCTTTAATAATACATTATGTATACGTACTTTGATTATTTAATCCAGTGGTTCCCAAAAGTATGGTGTAAGGACCCCTGGGGACTACCTGAGATGCTTTCATGGAGTCCACAGACTGTTTTTCATGATAATATTAAGATGTTATTTGCCTTTAACTGTGTCTACATTTATATTGACGAGTGAAAGCAATGGTGGGTAAAGTGCTGGTGCCTTAGCATAAATCAGGGCAGTGGCACCTGTATTAATCTGTACAAACTGTATTAATCACTGCATTTTTCATTACCACACACTTGTAGTTCAAAAAAGTCAGTTTCACTTAAGAATGTCCTTGATGAAGCAGTAAAAGTTACTAACTTAATTAAATCCTTCTAGTAAAAAGGTTTTTTTTAATAATCTGAGTGCCAAGATGTGAAATATACAAAAGCACTTGTGTTGCATACTGAAATATGATGTTTGTCCTGAAGAAAACCACTTGTGTAATTGTTTGAGTTGTTGAGTTAAACTAGCCACTTTTTTTTCCCTGAAACACTGGTTTTACTTGAAGTAATGACATAGTTATTCAGACTTGGCTATTTGGCAAATATTTTCCCAAAAATAAATAATTGAGCTTGTGGATCTAAGGAAAACAATTGACAGCATTTCTTGCCTCAATCTGATAAAATTGAAACTTTCAAGTGAAAATTAGAATTTTGGAAAACTTACGCCCGTCACTGTGAGACTGACAACTTAAAAGAATTTTCTGATGAGATTGGTGGTGATATTTGCAAGTGTGATTTTTAAAAATATTGTCAATATTTGTAAGATCTGTGTAACTTAGTGAACTAGTATTTTCCAAATAACTACTGCATGAAGTTGCAAAATAATGTACAAATAAAAGATCCAGTCAAAGTGTAAGATAAATCAGTAAATTTTAGTAACAGAGTATAAAAGTTATCGGCATGGTTACAGATTCCACATTACAACTAACCTTTAAGAAACTACCACTTTCTGAGTTTTAATGTAATATCAAAGAAGAATATTCATGAAAAGGCTATTTAAAAATTTTTTCCAACTATTCATCTGTGTAAGGCTGGATTTTCTTCATATACTTTAACCAAAACAATATATTGCAAGAGATTGAATGCAGAAGCAGATGTGAGAATCCAGCTGTCTTCTATTGAGCTAGATATTAAAGAGACTTGGCAGAAATGTAAAATAATGCCATACATCTTACTAATTTTTTTGCTTTGGAAACTATAATTATCTTTTGTAAAAAATGATGTTAATGTTAACATGTAATGAATGGTTTTATTACTTTTTAATGGACAGATAAATATTTTTTAAATCTCTCAGTTTTAATTTCTGATATGGTAAGTATTAATAAATATAACCCACAAAACCCAAAAATTATTTGAGGTTCTCAGAATTTTTTTTTTTTTGGCTGTGTTGGGTCTTCATTTCTGTGCAAGGGCTTTCTGTAGTTGCGGCAAGCGGGGGCCACTCTTCATGGGGGTGCATGCCTCTCACTATCGCGGCCTCTCTTGTTGCGGAGCACAGACTCCAGACGCGCAGGCTCGGTAGTTGTGGCTCACGGGCCTAGTTGCTCCGCGGCATGTGGGATCTTCCCAGACCAGGGCTCGAACCCGTGTTCCCTGCATTGGCAGGCAGATTCTCAACCACTGCACCACCAGGGAAGCCCTCAGTAATTTTTAAGAGTCTAAAAGAGATCAAAAAGTTTGGGAACTACTGATTTAATCATTCCATGTTGATGGATTTTAAAGTTATGTCCAGTTTTTTACTATTACAAGCATTGCTGCCATGTACTTTTTTTCTTCATGTTTGTGTGATCATTTCAGTAGGATAAATTCCTAGAAGTAGAAATGCTGTGTTAAACGACAAGCACATTTTTTGTTTTAGATGTTGACAAACTGCCTTCTAACATAGTTGCACTAATTTTCCCAGAGCAGATGAAAGTACCCTTTCCCCATTAGTAATTAGCATTGCCAATTTCATAAATTAAAAGATGGTATTACATTTAAATTTTTTTCAAAAATCATTAGTAAAGTTATATACCTTTTTTTGGCTATTATTTTTCTTATTTTATAAATTGCTTGTATATCACTTTGTCCTTTTTTGATCTTTTTCTTAACCGATTTGGAAGCGCTCTTAGGACAGAGTAGCTTCTGATAGTCAAATAGTGCTGCAAATAATTTTCTCAGTTTCTTTAAATTTCATGAGATTTAAAATGTCAGAATATTTTTTTCCCTGTCACCATATTTATTCACGTTTTCTTTTGGGCTTTATGTCATGTGTAGGTCTCACCTACACCAAATTATAAAAATACTTCTCTGTATTTTCTTTGCCTGATTGGTGATTTTTAGCCAGTTTGATTTAAATTAAACCCATCCTGGAAATGTGACAGCTCAATTTTAGTCCTAATCTAAATAGGATCTGTAATTGCACATAATGGAAACTTAAATAATTTCAGAGGAAAATTTAGTTTAAAGATGATGAATCAATTTAGAGATGTGATGTATCTCACACCCCACTGCCTTAACCCCCTAATATTGATATTTCCTTTCATCTGCTATTTTTCTGTAGTTGAGGAAACGTGTGAAACTTGAAGGGAAAGAACTTGAAGAATACTTGGAAAAAGAGAAACTAAAGAAAGAAGCTGCTAAAAAACTTGAACAGTCAAAAGAGTAAGTTGTTTCCAGACAGATTAGAAGTTTATATAAGTAATTTGATAACTTATTTCTGGACAAAAACGTTTAATTGAAAATATTTAAATTTTCTTTTGACTTTATTACTTTTATTACATCTTTCCAGTGGTGCTAGAATACTAAATCCTTTCAGTGCTAATGTTAATTTACTAACTGGCTGTTAATGCTCTATGTCACAAAATATCAATCCAGTAATATTATCATTATCATTGAATTAATAGTGAATGTTAATTCATTAATAATTTTATAAATATTAATTAAAAGTCTTTTGGGGACTTTATGACCTTTACCTTTTCCCAAACTCCCTTAGGGCAGACATAGATTCCAGTGATGAGAGTGACGTTGAGGAAGATGTTGACCAGCCATCAGCTCATAAGACTAAGCATGACCTGATGATGAAAGGTGAAGGTAGTCGTAAAGGAAGTTTCTTCAAACAGGCTAAAAAGTCTTATCCTATGTTTCCTGCCCCAGAAGAAAGAATTAAATGGGATGAATATGGAGAAATTATCAAGTATGTGAGCAAAACAAGTTTTTCTTTCTTACAGATTGGAGGTAGTAACTGTATTGTCATTTTAGCTCAAAGAATTTGGTCTTTCTGGTCATCATGTACTTAGTTTCTGAGTATCTCAGCTTGTAGTTTGAAATATAAAAATAGAAAGGTCGAGGAACATATAAGAGAGTTAATAATAAAGGAAAACTGGTAGTTTTATTACTTAGGTATGTGAAATGTTTAAAATGATGATCAGGACTCTTTCATGCCCTCCCCACTTAAAAAGAGGTAAGGGATGTGCATTGGAGAAAAACATATGATAGGAAGAACTTTTGATGGCTAAGGTTATGTTAAGTTTGGGAAATGGTTTATGTCTCAAGTAGTGCTGCACACATGTGTTAGTTACAAGAGGAATAGGAGATAGTGTGAGTGGAACCATAGAAAATCTACCAAATCTATACCCACTATTAGAAAAACAACTGAAATCACACATTCTAATCACAGATTTGAAAACACTACTATCCTGAATAAAGATCAGTAAATGTCAACTGCCTTTTAGCATAATGCACGCTGTCTTTCACAATTTGGTTTCTCCCTACTTTTCTATTATATTTCTCTATATTTCTCTTACAGCAGTGTGTGTTCTCCACTCTGGTGGTTCCAGTCTTCTCTCAGTTTCCCCCTGCTCAGCTTTTTCATGTCATGCCTTTACCCATGTTCTTCCTTCAGCCTGGTTCCACCTTCCCATCCCAAGCTTTCAGGCTGCTGAATCTGGCCTCACAAACCACTGGAAAACTTTCCTGTCTCTCCCTTGCCACCGCAACACAGTTAGTTCCCTCTCTTTTACTTTCTTTGTAAATATCTTGAGCCTATGGTCTTAGGTCATCCTTGAATTTAATTAGGAAAATTCTACTGTTTACTTGGCCCTCTAAAATAGTAGGGAGAAAAACTAACAATCTAAACAGTATTGGTGAGTTTGCTTACCATTTCACTTAATTAATGGCCAATCTGTTTATCATATGGACAGTGCTCTTTAGCTTCAATTTTCTTATCTGAAAAATGGGGGTAAGAATACAACAAGGTTATGCTTTTGAAGGCGCTTAGCACAGAACCTGACTCATAGTAAATGCACTTTAAGTGGTTGCTACTACGGTTGTTATGTGGATTACAGTTCGAGATGTTGGGCTCCTGCAGCAATCTAGATGTTGGGCGACAGAGGCCTGGATTCTCAGGAGTGTGAGGGGATTTGGGGGTAGGGCATGATAAATATAGAGATTAGAGAGAACATTAAAAAAAGTTTGCTTTTTAATTTTAATGTACAACTCTCTCTGGTATTGGAAAATAGTTGTGCTAGTAGTTTGTTGAAATAAAGATGAAGGCTTTTGAGGGAGCTAATGGTTTTGTATCTCAGGTTTCTCTGTAATGTGCAAAAATGGAGAGTCATCTGCTTTCATCGGGCAGGGAAGGAATAATGTGGGTGTCTTAAGGAAACCAAAGGAGATCTGAGATTTATAAGGACTGGAAATTGACAAGAGAAACCACAGAAATTGAGAAAAAGAATTACTGAAACAAATGCAGGGCCAGGTTGCAAGAATACTTATGATAGCCACTAAGGTCTTCTAATGACGTGTGTAGGTAGGGCCTTTTCACTCACCCACATGGTGTGTTTTAAAGTGTACTCCTTGATGGTCATGAAGAACGTAATATATGCAATCATCTGATAATTGATATTGTGAAGTTGCGCTGACTTCGGATCAAATGTGTATTTGAATCTTGATATATGTGAGGAATCTAAAAATTATGCCATCTACTAATTAGTTGTATGTATTAAATAATATTGGCTTGCTTGTTACTGCTTCTAATTAGAGACTTTTTATTTAGACCAGAGGATTTCTTAGTGCCAGAACTTCAAGCTACTGAAGAAGAAAAAAGCAAATTAGAGTCTGGCCTGACAAATGGAGATGAACCCATGGATCAGGATTTATCTGATGTTCCTACTAAGTGTATTTCTACAACAGAATCTATAGAAATAAAGTAAGTGCTCTTGTTGCATTTGGAGCATAGATTAGGAGGTAAAATTTCAAGCGCTTGAGTCACATAATTTACATTGTTTCAAAAGTGAGATTTCTGAATATCCTCTAGTAAGTTTGTGCTTTTAAAATGTAATTTTTTTCTTCTTGTGAAGTATGGTGTTCTTTTTTCCCTTCATTAATGATATTTGAATGCCAAAATGAATTGGTGGTGAGGAGGGGGTTAAACTTTAAATTGTACATGTATGTGAAAAAACATTCTTTCTGGTCTTTCTAGTAAGTCTAGTAGCAGGTGAGCTTGTATAATTCCAAGTTTAATTTTTCTAAACGCTTGTTTAATAAAATAAACTCCTTGACGCAAACATCTCTGCGAGTGCATTAACATCTTAAAAATACCACTATGTCTTAAAAATACCACTATGTCTTAAAAATAACCACTGTGCCTTAAAAATAACCACTGTGCCTTAAAAAATTGTGAACCTTTTTTTCTCTATTTAGTGCAGTTAACACCAGTAAATGATCATTTTGGAATATATTTTTTAAAGTTATCAGAGAGCAAAGTGGCTTTTTGTCTAGTGGTATCATCTAGTATACATTCTTGGGTATGGCTAAGAGCTCAATAATACATATTAACAATATAACACATGTATTCCTCAAATCCTCATTCTACATATTGATACATTTCTTTCCTGATGATAAAAGCCATTAAAAACCTAATTTTAGAATTAACTTACCAGAAAAGTAAGCTTGAATAATCATGTAATTACAGAGCCAGGGTTACTTACATAGACTATGAAGGACGCTCTGATGGGGATTCCATTAAAAAAATCATCAATCAAATGAAACCACGACAGTTGATCATTGTCCATGGACCACCAGAGGCCAGTCAGGATCTTGCAGAGTGCTGCCGTGGGTTTGGTGGGAAAGATATTAAAGTGTACATGCCAAAGCTACATGAAACAGTCGATGCCACTAGTGAAACTCATATCTACCAGGTGAGTGTGCTGGCATTTGAGCCACATAGAAGTAAGTACTTTTCGTTGCAGATTAGGACAGATAGATTAGGAATACAGTGGTGAGCGAAACAAATGTGGTCCTTTGTCCTAGCAGATTTTATAGTCTGTGGGGCTTGTACCAAGGAAATAGCATTTATCATACTGTTATACCTCTGATGGAGGAAGTACAGGATGCTATGAGAACATAAAGAGGGAGATTCCAACCCAAATTTGGGAGGTTTAGAAACAGTTTCCCAGAGGAAGGGATAACTAGGCTGAATCCCGACGGCTATTTAGATTGGTTATCAGGGTGGTATATAGAGTGGTAAAGAGAGGGAGAAAAAGTGTTCCAGGCAGAGGGAACAACATTTGTGAAAGTATAGAGGTGAGGGGAATGGGGAGTGTTTAGGAATTCAAAAGTTTTCTAAAAATTCACAGATGTTAAGGTTCTATTCCTAATTGAAAAAAATGGAGACAGGTATAGAAAGCAGGAATGGCACAGAGGAAGGCTTGATTAACTCATATCTGGTAGTGGGAGATGGTATCAGGTAAGGCAAGAGTGGTGTCTATATTTGTTTGGAAAAAATGGATTGGAATTCACCAGGCAGCAGCGTCATTCTGGGCAGAACAAGAGGAAGCAGCGTTCCAGCAATATGGAGGTGTGAAACTGTGTGGTATATTGAGGAAACCCTAGGCCATTCAGTACTTCTGAAGTAGCATCAGGTCCTAGGGGATGAGACTGATCAGTGGTTCTCCACCCAGGCTACACATCTGGAGAGCTTTGGGGGAGTCAAGGGGCTCAATGTTCTGGCCTTAGTCTCACCAGTTATATTAGAATCACTGGAGGTGGGACCCTGGCATTAATGTTAAAAAAAAAAAAAAAAAATTCCCGTGTGGTCCCAATGTACAGCCAAGGTTAAGAACCTTAAGAAAGTAGACAGGGGCCCTATGATTTTACAGGCCATTAGGTCATTACCAGTTACAGTGAAGATCAGATGAATGAAAGATTTTCAAATTTTAATACACAGTACTAGAGTTCGAAAATAATAATAGATCATATTTAATTGTTAAGTTATACTCTTTGGGCATTCTTTCTCTCCCTCCCCTTTGCATCATATCTAGGTGAGATTAAAAGATTCGCTTGTCAGCTCCCTTCAGTTTTGTAAGGCAAAAGATGCTGAATTAGCTTGGATAGATGGTGTCTTAGACATGAGAGTTTCCAAAGTGGACACAGGAGTTATTTTAGAAGAAGGAGAACTAAAGGATGACGGAGAAGACTCAGAAATGCAAGTGGACGCTCCTTCAGATTCTAGCGTTATAGCACAGCAGAAGGCCATGAAAAGTCTGTTTGGAGACGATGAGAAAGAAACAGGTGAAGAAAGTGAGATCATTCCTACTTTGGAACCCTTACCACCTCATGAGGTAAAAAGCTTGTGCTGCTTCTCTCTCTCCTTTAATTTGTCATCCTTTGAATGTTTTTTTAAATGTTTTTAACCATTTAAAATATGTCATATATAGGCTCATTTTGGAGTTTAAAAAAATTAAGATGTGTCTCAGTGTGCGTGCATGTGTCCTCTATGGCTAGAGAATGATAACGATAGTAAGGAAACCTTTAGCAGATCTTCTTATAAGATACATAATTGTTTCATGATTTGTTTTTCAGTATGGATTTTTAAATATTAAGTTTGATGATTGTGAGGGTCATCTACCTGCTTCCAGTCAGGAGATTTATAATTTTCTAAGAATGTTATACTCTTGTACTCCATTTTTGTGTGTTATTGATTCAACTTAACCACTTTTGGTTTTGATACAGTTAGAAATCATTTATTTCCTATAGGTATAGTTTTAGTCTAGTATTTTATTTACGTGTTCTCAAGAGATAGCTAGTTAACTGGCAGAGCTTCCAGGTAATTAACTTACAGCAATATTAAAACTATATTATGAGAGTCTGACACGACTGTCAAGTGATGTCTTTGGCCCTTCTATGCAATAAAGAATGGAGAGACGGCCTCTGTCATTGGATTCCCTTCAAGTACAACAAAATTGTGGGGAGGAATTAGGAACTTTCTTCTCTCTGTGCTAAAGCCGGCACTCGTCAAAGCAACTTCAGAGCACATGTCCTCTATGGCTAGAGAATATATTCAAAGCAGCGGCATTAGGTTGAACCGCTTGCCTTTCTGATTCTAAAACCCACGCATTCACTGTGAGGGAGGAAGGAAAGTGGAAGTGGGATCAGGGGAGAATTATCCTCTGAACTGTATACAAAGGACTGGGATCTGGAAAATGAATTTTTTTGTTCAGTTCTGCCTACTCGCACTCTAGTTGACCCCCTTAGGCAAGTGGGGGAGTGAAGAGCATAACATTATCAAACGGCGTTCTGTTATTGTGAGGCACGACTAATAAAATTGATTGTGAAACATTCAGAAAATGTGAAGGGCTTTGTAATGTAAAATAATGAGGTAAAATTCAGACTAACAACTTGGAATGTGATTTATAGTCTTGAAATGATCTGTCAAAGGAATTCAGGGGATAATAGGAAATATCTTAGAGATCATGTGTTATTTCACTTTATTCGGTACAACTGTGTGTCTGGTGTTTTATTTGAAGTTCTTCTTTCCCCTTTAACCTTATCTAAGGTTCCTGGACATCAGTCAGTTTTTATGAATGAACCAAGACTGTCGGACTTCAAACAAGTTCTTTTAAGGGAGGGGATCCAAGCTGAGTTCGTAGGAGGTGTACTCGTTTGCAACAATCAAGTAGCAGTCCGTAGAGTAAGTGTGTTTTTAAGAAGGGCTGAATTGAACAGATGCTCCTGATGTTTAGTTATTTTGAATTCTGTAATTCTTGATTGAATTAATTTTACAAACTGGAGATCAGTAATTTATAGTGAAGACATCACATTTATAGTGATGACCTTGACGGCTTTTAAAAGTGACTCTCAAAGACGTGATATATAATTTTATTGTAAATTTTTATTATTTGAATCCTGTGACATTTATGTGTCTATGTAAAATTCATGACTTGAATATTATATCCATATTCTGTGAATCAGAGCAGTCCATTTCCTAGTCAGTCATAGAGCAATCTAGTTAATATATTTTGGTTATTATGTCTGCATGTTAATGGATAGAAAGTCTGCTAAATAACTTATTTTTTTTTACTTGGTTTCTAGACGGAAACTGGACGCATTGGATTAGAAGGCTGCCTTTGTCAAGATTTTTATAGGATAAGAGACCTTTTATATGAACAGTATGCCATTGTGTAAAGGACATGATGTCAAGAAGTATCTGTTTGACCTTTCTAAGAAAAAAGGATTCTTACTCTAAGCTTTTGCATTTTCGTTTTGTAACATACAAAAAGAATCTGCCAGAAAAACTTAACATGCATTAGATTTTTAAAAATGTAAATAGAAACCATATTGCTAATGCTGAAATGAGCATGCTACCTTTTGGCTTTCAGAGTGAGAGATCCTTACAAGTGTGCAGGCCCTGGAGTTGAAGGTGATTGGCTTCCTTTAGAGACCCCTTATTCTAGAAGGGCTTGTTACTTGAATAAAACAATGCAACTTAGCAAACCAGTTCATGGCCTTAGAGAAACATGTTTGCATGAATTCTTGCAAACTGTTTCTTACATTTTCTGGAATGAAAAATGAGAATTTATCTTAAATAGTTGCACTATAAGAAAACCCTGATGAAACAGTTTTTTGAGCCTATGTATTTAAAAAACGAAAAAAACAGAGTGTGTGCTGTAATTCTTTTGCATTCCTGTATGCAGTTTTCTTCACAGGGAGCTTATCTGCTCCATGCCTACGTTTCCCAGTACTTCACTCTACTGTGAGATGGTACACATTTGACTCAGAAACCAGTTTTTATTTCTCCCATTTCCTTTTTTGTCAAGACTTTGTTGTTGTTGTTGTTCAGCTTGAATTATAACACCATCATTTGAATATGCATAATTCAGAAAAACTCCCTGACGTGCTCTAGTCTTAAAGGTCCTGCATGCATTTTAAACACATCTTAAGTATCAGCTAGGTTACTGTACTGGAGACTGTTTTGTTTTTTGCTTTTAGGGAAACAAATGTTGAACCTCATATTTTTATAAGGTAACAGTATAATTAAAAGGTGTAAAGGTCTTCATCTCTTAGGCTTGCTTTCTCCTAAGGTTGCCCAAGCAGTGGTTGGATTTTATACACATTACTACAGAAATAATACTGAAGTTGAATAAGGCCATCCATTCTATGTTCATCTCTTTCTTGGGGCTAGCAGCCCTGATACAGTATAAACCACTTGTGTTTAAGAGTAAAAACAGTATATGCAGTTCTCATTGACTTAAAAATGAAAGTCATGTCACCCTATTGTAATCTGTGGGTGCTTTTTTAGAATGTAGCTTAATCATGACAGACCTTGATGTTTATTTCTTATTTAAACCCTACTCTTTACACTTAAGCATTTTTAGAAGGGTCAGATTTCTTGTTTAACTTATATGGAACTATGTATAATACAACCCAGTGATATCAGACAAGAATTAATATTTCACTCTATTTCAAATGCTTAGAAAGCTCTTATTGTGAGTTAAATTGCTAATGCAAAGTTTCCAGCCTTCTGGTACTGAAAACCAGACACACAAAACAAGTTACAGACGATGAAGATAAAGAGTATGTTTTCTTTGCAGAGCTTTGAAAAAAAAATCACTTAAACTCTTACTACTGAATAGAGTAAGCCTAGAATCCTATTTATATTCCAGGGGAAAGAAAGTCTGCATTTGTTTCATGGCTTAAAGCATCTGGTTATACATATTACATTGCAATAGTGATATTGAAAAATTGTCTCTTGCCTAGCGTTTTTATTGTCCTATGAACAGGAATTAAATTTTAAAGTACTGCTTGAAATGGCTGTGCTAACTAATGTCAATGCAGGAGCAATATTTTTACCTGTTTCTAGGTGACAGTATTACTAAAATTTCTAAAATGAAGTCATTTGTTTAGTCTCAGTTACTTAAGAAAAATATAAATTTTAAAAAGGACTCTGAGGTAAATCATGAACTCAGAGGCACTTTCAGATCGTCATTGTGCAGAGGCAGAATAAACACAACGGACCATCAGCTGATATCTATAATTTGGTTAAAAAGAAATTTTGTTGTAATATTTGTAGCAGTGGGATTATAAATGTCAAGCATCATTGCAAACTTTCTATATTTTCATGAACCAGTAGGTGGCCTGAAACAGAAGTGAGAAAATCAATTTTCTAAGGAGGGCCTTTGCCTTTTTAAAAAAATTTGAGATACGATTCACATACTTTTAAAGTTCACTCTTTTACATTTATTTATTTTTTTTTAGTATATTTACAGAGTTGTGCAACCATTACCACCATCTAATTCCAGAATACTTCATCGCCCCGAAAAGAAACTCCGTACCCGTTAGCAGTCACTCCCCATTCTTGCTTCTCCTCAGCCCCAGGCAAGCATTAATCTATCTTCTGTCTCTGTGAATTTACCTATTCTGGACAGTTCATAAAAATGGAATCATACAGTATGTGGCCTTTTGTGTCTGACTTCTTTCACTTAGCATAACTTTTAAGATTCATCGATGCTGTAGCATGTATCAGTATTCTTTTTATGGCTGAATAATATTCCATATGGATATACTGCATTTTGTTTATCCACTCATCAGTTGAGAGACATTTGGTTTGTTTCCACTTTTTGGCTATTATGAATAATGCTGTTATGAACATTTGTGTACAGGTTTTTTGTATGGGCATATGTTTTCGATTTGGGGAGGCATATACGTTAAGCGTAGAATTGCTGGGTCATACGGTAACTCTGTGTAACCTTTTGGGAAATTGCCAGACTGTTTTCCAAAGTGACTGCACCATGTTACATTCCTATGTCCTCGGCAACACTGGTTACTCACCATCTTTTTTATTTTAGCTGTTTTAGTGTGTGTGAAGAGGTATCTCATTGTGGTTTCGATTTGCATTTCTCTCATGACTGATGATTTTGAGCTTCTTTTCTGTACTCATTGGCTGTTTGTATATCTTCTTCGGACAAATGTCTGTTCAGATCCTTTGCCTATTTTTAAATTGGGTCATTTATCTTTTTATTGTTGACTTAAAGAGTTTTTTATACACTCTGGATACTAAATCCTTATATGTATGATTTGCAAATATTTTTTCCCATTCTGTTTGTTTTTTCACTACCTTGATAGTGTCCTTTGAAACACAAAAGTTTTTAATTTTGATGAAGCCTTAATTTATCTGTTTTATTCTCTGGTCCCTTGTGCTATTGGTGTCATATCTTAGAAACCCATTGCTTTTTTTTTCCTGAGAGCTTTATGGTTTAATATATTTCTTACATTTAAGTCTTTGATCCATTTTGAGTTAACTTTTATGTATGATGTGAGGTAGGGGTCTCATTTCATTCTTTTGCATTTAGATATCCAGTAGCCCAGCATCATTTGTTGAAAAGACTATTTCCTCATCAAATTTTCTTGCCACCTTTGTTGAAAATCAGTTGCCCATGAGTGTATGACTTTGTTCTTGGATTCTCAGTTCTATCTCACGGATGTATACATCCATCCTTATGCTAGTATTGTTTTGAATACTGTAACTATGTATTAAATTTTGAAATTGGCAAGTGTACATCCTCCACCTTTTTTCTCTTTCAAGATTGTTTAGGCTGTTCTGGTTCCCTAACATTTTCATATGAATTTTAGAATCAGTTTATCAATTTCTGTAAAAAAGCCACTCACTTTTAATAGGAAAAAAAAAAGTACTTGAAATTTAGAGCTTAAAATCTTAGAATGTTATGGCTGAGAGGGACTATAGAATTCATCTAGTTCAACACGCTTATTTTAGTATTGAATGAATGGGCCTATGGGAGGTAAGGGGTTTGCTTGAGTCAGATAGCTGGTCAGAGACAGAGTTGGAATTGGAACCTAGCCTTCATAGAGTCCGTTCATTTTATATTAAATGAATGAATCTAGAATCCTTATAGAATCCATTGATTCAATACTAAAATAAGTATGTTGAACTACATGAGTTCTGCGGTTCCTCTCAGGCATAACATTCTGAGATTTTAAGCTGTAAATTTCAACTCCTTTTTTCCTTGCACTGCTGTGCTGCTTCGCTTCCTTAGTTATATTCACTTTGCTTAGGGGGAATATGTTCAGTTTATCTGCTCTAAGAACAGCATCTGGCAGCTGTTACTTAGGACAACAGCCTGCTGAGAGAGAGACTGCTTCCATTCTGTGTGATGGCCAGTGAAGGGGGGAGGGCGGGGAGAGAAAGGGTAAATGTCACCTTCTGTACTTTTCTTTGGTTTTAAGGTTCTAGAGTTTTATCACACGGTTATTGTCCTTTAAATATTGATGAACTCGTTACCACTTAAGTCAAAGGGTGTAAATAGTGGTTAGTAACTCAGTGATTGAGAGGTTGATTGTTTGCTTGTTTGTTTGCGTGGTGGTGGTTCTCTGCCACCCCTAACCCCTTCTTTATTCAGCCATTTGATAACTACAAAGTGGATGGCTAAGTGACGATGCAGTGCGAACTAGAGAAGGAATCTTCAGATCTGCCTACCTGGGCGGGGATCAAAGAAAGGTTTTTTTCCTTCTTCTTTTGCTTTTCTTTCACTCTAACCACGTGAATTGTGTTTGTGAGAAAATACCGCAAACTGTCACAGTAAAAACCCAGGACTTTGCTGGAAGTGAGGGTATCTTGGCGTCTCTCTCCTGTTGGTCCCCCCTCCTCCCCGCCCCCGCCCCATTCCCACACAGCTCTATTTTTTTGGTGCTTTTTCCTTCACTACTCAAGCCCATTTCATTTTAGTTCTTGAAGTCAAAATGTGATTTCGAGGAGCAAAATAGGAGTTTGGAGAGTTTTAAATCTCTCCTCATTGTAGTTGAAGAGAACCGAAAGTGTATGTGCTTCTTTTGTGAAATTGTTAATGGAATTCTATGGATCCTACTCAAACATTTGATACTGAGTGATAGTTTCAAGCAGAGAGTACACAAAGGATTCATAAGGACGTACTACATCGCTTTCTGAGGTTATTTTAATGTTCAATATCCAATTTATTGTGTGCATTTCCTTTTTGACACAATTTTTTTTTTTTTAAGGCACCACTAATTGTACATTCAAAACTAGTGAAGTCCTTCAAACAAATCTCTATGGGAAGCTGTTTTTATTCTAAGGGTGCTGCCTGCTGTCCTTGTTTTAAACATTTTTGGAGCTCTCATTTCTCTTCAGATTCATTTACCGAGCTTATGAGAAATGTAATTTATCTTAGAAACACATGTGGTCTTGGCCCAACATATGCCATTACCATTGGACTCTAAATGACCCCCCCCCAATATTTAAAAGCTCTTCTTTTATGGACAGACATTTGGTATCATAGGAGATTTTTTATATTAAAAAGTTATCTATTAAATACCAAACTATAATGAAAATAAAAGCAGTGGAATATACCAGAAATCATAAAGATGCTGTCATTCCCAACATCAGTAGGTCATTGTTCAGGTTAAATTTCCTACTCAAGTATCAAAGGATGTATGTCTCTAATGAGATTATGGAAATCCTCTATCAGTTATAAGGAAAACAAATTACCTAAATGTATAGGATTCAGATTCTCAAGGTTTTTCAATATCTCCCATATGTAATTTTTTTCAAGGAGACAGACTATTGTAGGAAGAAAGAAGTTATGTTTAATGAGAAAGATTCAGAACATTGTGCATTTTTAACTATTAAGCAGAATCTTATATCTACATTATTGCCCATTAAAAAAAACTTCTTTCACATTTATTTCAAATATTCTTTTGAATAGTTTTACCTGAGATAAAGAAACCATTAAGCAGAGATTTTTCTAGTATAAAAACCAGTGTAATAAATTCGTAATAGCTAAAAGACCACTGTGTGTGTCTTATTTTCTAACTTATTATTTTGAAATAATTTTAAACTGACAGAAAAGTTACAATAGTTTAAAAGATCCTATATATCGTTCCCCTAGGTTCCCCTGTTGTTAACATTTTGCCGTATTTATTTATCATTCTATCTATATATACATATTATTTTTTGAATGGTTTGATACTAAGTAGCAGTTATGACGTCCCATTAGCCATAAGCACTACAGTGTGTATTTTTTAAAAACAAGGTCTCTCCTGCATAACTACACTACTTCCATCAAAGTCAGGAAACCAATGTTGATGAAATTCTACCATTTAATCCACAAACCCTGTTCATATGTTACCAGTTAGTCCAAAATGTCCCTAAAATAACCCTTTCCTTTTTGGTCTAGGATCCAGTCCAGGATGATGTATGTGTTTAGTTATGTTTTCCCTTCAGTCTTCCTCAATCTGGAAGACTTCCTCAGTTTTTCCTTTTTTAAAATTTATTTTGTTATGACCTTGACATTTTTGAAGAGTGCCGATCAGTTACTTTGTAAATGGCCCTTCCTTTGAGTTTGTCTGATGTTTCCTCGTGATTAGATTCAGGTTATGGGTTTTTGACAGGAATACTAGAGAAGTAAATGATGCTTTGTTCCTCTCTGCATTATATCAGGAAGCACATAGTGTCAGTTTTCCCCATTGCTGGTGATGTTAATTTTTCATGGTTATGTTTCCAAGGTTTCTCCACTGTCAAGTTAATAAATATTTTGTGGGGAGCTGCTTTGAGACTGTGTCAATATCCTGTTCTTTATAAATATTTATCCTCTAGTTTTAGCATCTGTTGATGATTCTTACCTGAGGAAATCGCACAAGATGCCAAAAGGCGATTTTTTGATTACACTGTGGCTTCTACATTTATTTGACATTCTAGAGTAAGCACATTCTCTTCTCCCCCATTTGTTTGTTCATTATTTATATCGGTGTGGAACATGGATTCTGTTTTATAATCTACAAACTATCGTGATTCATTTTGATGCTACAGTTTTCCTAGATTTGGCTAAGTGGGAGCACTTTTAAGCTGGCTTCTGTGCTCTTTTGACATGGTCTCAGGTTCTTTTTTGTTTGTTTTAATTGTGGTAAAAAACATAACATTAAATTTACCATCTTAACCTTTCTTAAGTGTACAGGTTCAGTAGTGTTACGTATATTCACGTTGTTGTGCAACAGATCTAGAACCTTTTTATTTTGCAACACTGAAACTCTATACCCGCTGAGCACTAATGTTCTCGCTTGCCTTCCCCCAGCCCTTGGTAATCACCTTCCTACTTTCTGTTTCTATGGTTCTGATTGCTTTAGATACTTAATGAGTGGAACAGTACAGTAGGTGTCCTTTTGTGAGTGGCTTATTTGACTCAGCATACTGTCCTCAAGGTTCATCCATGTTGTAGCATGTGACAGGATTTCCTTCCTTTTAAAGGCCTCATAATATTCCACCGTCTGGTTGTACCACATGTTCTTTATCCATTCATTTGTCGATGGACATTTGGGTTGTTTCCACCACTTGGCTCTTGTGAATCATGCTGCAGTGAACATGGGTGTGCAAATATCTCCTTGAGATCCTGCTTTCACGTCTTTTGGATACATATCCAATGAGGCTGCTGGGTCATATGGTAATTCCATTTTTAATTTTTCGAGGATTTCCATACTGATTTCCATAATGGCTGCACATCCCCATGGTTCTATGAGCACTTCCTAACTTTCAGTCACCACAAGATGTTCCAGGCTCCATCTTGCATTTTCACTACCCCAGTCCTGGGATCAGCCATTTCTCCAGAGTCCTGGTTCACTTTAGTGGAGATTGTCACTTAGAACCAAGATTTGGGTGCTCACTTGTGCTCATTGCCACGGTGCTATCTTTGCTACCAGGTCCTCAGTATACAATTAGGAAATATCTACATCTATGCTTGTTTCCTCATCATCCATCCCTCTATGTTAAAAACCACAAGTTCACACTGATCTCCAGTTCCACCTCTACTCCACAAGGTTTATTCTAGCCTTCCCTCTCTTCATATTTGTACCTCCTTTACCCTATAGTAAAAACAGGGGCTCCCATAATCTTCAATATAGTCACTTATTTGTTCACTCCCCTGTAATTAATCAATTTTTGACCATGGGGCTGGCTGATTTGCTTGAAGCCCCCTGCACACAGCTGCCACAAGAACAGAGTTTCCTTCTATTCCTCGCGCCATGGCAGCACCTGCCAATTGAACCCCATAGCAGGTATTTTAAAGAAGGCACCTTTGGCCTCAACAGATGTTCTGTTCCAATTTACATGATGGTCCAGCAATGGTGAAATAAGCACAGATTCTGAGGGTTTCTACTTTGAATGGGACTTTACTTTGGGTATTTGTCTTGGTTATTTTGCTACAATATTTTCCTCATTATTTCCTACTCTAGAGTTAAGCCAAAGTAATGATCACTGTGGAGTGGGGTTAGTGGAGGAGAGGATGAAAAGGAAGGAGGTGGAAACCCCATCTCAGGGGAGTAGCGGGTCTGGCAAGAGGATACCACACGTGGCGATCACAATCCAAAATGCTGTCTAAGCAAAACACATTAGCAGTTAAAGCTCTTAAGATGTGTGTTAATATTATTTTATAACTGTCCTTGCAAAAAATACTTTGCCTGTCATTTCATCGTTTGGATCATCCACGCCCTTAACTCTTAAGCTTTAGGAGTGTCATGACCAAGTTCACTATACTGAGTGCTGAGGTGTTCTTTTATTAAACAGTCAGTTATTCTTCAATCTTAACAACTTGGAGTGGGAGGAATAATATGCCCCTGGACAAACGATTCCTCAGTAAGCTTAAGATGGAGTCCAGTTATGTAACAAATGTGGAACCTGTATAATAATTACTAGAACTTAGTCCTACCAATGGGAAAATGGAGTCTATGGCCATAATTATTTCCATTTTAGAGATGTGGTTCACCTAATGGGAATAATTGCACAAGTGCTTTTTTACTAAAAAATAACTGAGCCCCTATCGTAGTAGCTGACACTGAGTATTTTCTATGTACCAAATACTGTGCCAGGTACTTTATATGCATTGTCTCATTTAACCATAATGATCATGGTCAGGATGGACACTGTCATTACCCCATTTTACAGATGTGGAAACTTAAGTTTATGGTCTGTTATTAGTCTCCCAATTCTGACACATAATAGGCATTACAGGTATATCATTAGAGTTCTTTAGTTTTTTGTTGTTGTTGTTGTTTTTTGTTTTTTGTTTTTTGCGGTACGCGGGCCTCTCACTGTTGTGGCCTCTCCCGTTGCGGAGCACAGGCTCTGGATGCGCAGGCTCAGCGGCCATGGCTCACGGGCCCAGCCGCTCCGCGGCATGTGGGATCCTCCCAGACCGGGGCACGAACCCACGTCCCCCGCATCAGCAGGCGGACTCCCAACCACTGCGCCACCAGGGAAGCCCCAGAGTTCTTTAATTTTGAGTACCACTTTGTGTGGATTGGGCCAGTTACTTTAAATCTTAGCGCTTCAAATACATGGGGATGGTAATGGTACCATTGCCTAGGGTTGCATGAGGATTAAATAATATGAACCATGCAAAGCATGTGGCCTGTCTGGCACATGGTAAGCACCTCAATACATGTTAATAATTATTTAGTGCCACTTTCACATCCATCACCTCATTCAATCTTTATTACAACCCTAAAGGCTACCTATCACCTCATTTTTACAGAAAAAGAAACTGGCTCTGGGGTGTCTAAGTGGCTTATTTAAAGTCACATAGCTGATCAATAGTGAATCGGGTGCTTTTACCACTTGATCTACAAAAAGTGCTCTAATATTTATCCCTTTAGCTTCTAGAGAAGGATCCTTCAAAGTAACTTCTAATGTATTACTCACAGGTTACTCTAAATAACAGTGGAATTTATACCACATGACCTAATGTAGATCAAAGACGTTTTTATCTTTAGACATTTTATAAGACAATTTAAATGCAGCAGACTTTCTGATTTGGTCAAGGTGATAATGCATTAATCTAAAGATACTGAATCTTTTCTTATCTTTACTGGTGATGTTACTCCCTGTAGAATTATAGAAAACAGACTTCCCTTGGTCAAAATGAGAAAACCCACAAGCTGCATGAGAATCTTGGGATATATTTATCCAGGAATGCTTATATATTGATTCCAAAAAGCCACTTAACACTTTACTTTAAAATCTTTATGGATAAGTGGGAGAGATGGGGGTTGGGTGAGATTTAGTCAAGTGGGTTTCTAACCCTTCTGTAGCCATTTCTAAAAGCTGCTCATTGATGGACATGTGCTAGTCTGAATTAGCAGGCTCTGTCCTCATCTTACATGCCATTTTTATAAATTTTCTAGGTCAGGATATTGGTGGTAGGTTAAGACAATTTGCAAATGACCTGCCACTAGAAGAAATAGCTCTTGTATGATAAGATAACATTGGTACCTAAAGGGATCCTGACAAGTTTGGACAATGGGTGAAATCTGAGAAAATGAAATTTCACCTGTCTTTCTAAACCAATGGCACAAATATATAATGGAGAGAAAACCCTAGCCTAGGATTCTAAGTTTATAAAGAAGCTTTTCAGGGATTTCCCTGGCAGTCCAGTTGTTAAGACTCTGCGCTCCCAATGCAGGAGGCACGGGTTCGATCCCTGGTTGGGGAACTAAAATCCTGCATGCTGCACAGCGCAGCCAAAAAAAAAAAAATGGCATTTCAGTGGACTATAAGCTGAGTATAAAGATAACTGTCAAAAAAGGTAATGACTTAGGGCCGTATTACTAATAGACACATGGACTTTGTAATTACTCAGACAGTGTTTAAAATAAAGATGGTGATGGACCTGCTACTTCATTCTACTGGTAAGACTCCACTTAGTTCAGAATACATTTTTCTCCCTCCCCCCCTTTTTTTTTACTTTCCCTTCTACTATTTAATAAATGCACATGATAGGAAATTTGGAGGGTGCAGAAAAGCATAAAGAAACAGGAAAAAGCCCTATACTAAATGTAGTACTTTTATCATTTTGGCCTATTTCCGTCTCTTTCAATAAAATGTTTATGTAATACATATACAATTTTGCCCTTGTCTTTAGAGAAGAATTTCCCAGGTTTATAAACATCTTTTCTTTCCCCCTTTTTTTTTTTTTTTTTTTTGCGGTACGCGGGCCTCTCACTGTTGTGGCCTCTCCCGTTGCGGAGCACAGGCTCCGGATGCACAGGCTCAGCGGCCATGGCTCACGGGCCCAGCCACTCCACGGCATGTGGGATTCTCTGGGACCGAGGCACGAACCCGTGTCCCCTGCATCGGCAGGTGGACCCTCAACCACTGCGCCACCGGGGAAGTCCCTATAAACATCTTTTAATGGCTGCAAATATTCCATCATATGGCTGTATCATTATTTACTTAGCTCTTCCCAGTTTTTGGATGGTTTCCAATTTTTCTCTATAATCTGAAATGTATACAGATTTATTCATAAAGTCATGCATCATGGTGATGATATTAGTACTAGCTCATAATTGCAAACAGCCTAAGTACCACTCTTTACAGACATTAATATCTGAATTAGGTCCAGAGGAGAGTAATCAGCTTGTTGAATGGCCTGGAAACCACTGCAAATAGAAACTGAGAATATGGGTTGGAGTATGCAATAGGGCTCATTTTTTGGAAAAGAGGGTACCTTACAAAGAAATGAGCTAAGGATCTTACTAAAAGCATCCAAGTCAACTGACTATCAGGTAAGTTGCTGTGTTCTTCAGTTTCCCAGTAGTGACCTGGCTTTATGTACTCAATGTGCAGTCAACGCCTTTTCTTTGGAGAAGAAAAGTAACGTCTTCAACATTCAACAACTAAATGAGAGCGTCAGTGGTATACCCACCACCAACCCCCAAACATAACTGTTCCAAGAATTTGCTTCCAGTGCCAGCATCTTCTATGTGAATTATCTGTCTTTCCTTCTCTTGCTGCCTTTCCCCCTCCCAAGTTTCTCTCTCAAAACTTATGACATTACATTTGACCGTGACCGTCCTGGGGGAACCAGAAAAAATTTTTTTAAAGATTTGTTAGAACTGTCACTCTCTACATTATTGCTAGTAATTATTAAAAATATGTTTCACGGGCTTCCCTGGTGGCACAGTGGTTAAGAATCCGCCTGTCAGTGCATGGGAGACAGGTTCGAGCCCTGGTCTGGGAAGACCCACATGCCACGGAGCAGCTAAGCCCATGGCCACAACTACTGAGCCTGCGCTCTAGAGCCCACGAGCCACAACCACTGAGCCTGGGTGCCACAACTACTGAAGTGTGCCTAGAGCCCATGCTCCACAACAAAAGAAACCACCGCAATGAGAAGCCCGCACCACAACCAAGAGGAGCCCCTGCTTGCCGCAACTAGAGAAAGCCTGCGCACAGCAACAAAGACCCAATGCAGCCAAAAATAAAATAACAAAACCATGTTTCACAGTGGGAAAAGGCAGAGCACACGAGCAACTGTACCAAACTTACCCACAAACATCAGCCTCCTGCAGCCACTCCTAGAAGCAGCAGTGCTTTAGTCCTGGGTGAATTCTTCATTCCATGACTTTGGTTTCCTGAAAAATGAGGTCAGTATAAGCATATTTTTCTTCCAATTGCTCAGAAAGGATTAATATCTTTTGGCAATCCTATGGAAATTGATGAAGGACAACAGGAATATAAGCTGTAACAACAGTATGCTATACACTAATACACCAGGGAGAGAAAGGATCTGTGTTTCCATTGATCCAGAATGAAGAGGACTATTATTGAACACTTACTATGTGTCACACACTTGCTCTGTATTACTTTTATTTAACCCTCGCAGCAGCCAGATTTAACAAGTACCCCCCGGTACAGATGAGGAAGTGAAGACTCAACGCTAAGAATTTCCCAGGTGTCAATCACTAGTAAATAACAACTGTAGCCAGGATATGAATCCAGATTTTCTGAGTATTCCAAAGTCTACACTCTTATGATAGATTAAAGACTTCAAAAGATTGACTACAATTGTAGGCCTATCCCAACATGGCAACAAATAGATATTGAGGAAAGAGGAAGGAAACAGTTGTATGGATTGAAAGAATGCAAAGATATAAAACAAGTGTATTTCCTATCTTTCAGAGAAGGAAGCCTCCATGTTTCTCTGTCCATTGGGTTGAAACTTCAGGATCTGTTTATTCCCATGTCTTCAACTTGCTTTCCTCACCACTATTTCAAAATAGAAATAGTGGTCAGCTTAAAGCTGATGTTTAATCCAGAATCATGTGATGTTTCCCTTGTTTTAAATGTTTCCATTTTTTTAGTTTTTTAAGGAACCTCCATACTAATAAAAATGTTTTGAAAAAAAAAGTTTCCACAGTATGCTGCTGCTTCCCCTGTCCCATCTTTGGAGCATTTTTCTGTGGCTGATAGAGCTGCTCCAGACAGATTTAACATTTTGAGATGTCCTCCTTTGAAATAAAGTAGGAAAAGGACTGGTGTCAAGTGCAAATTCAGAAAGTAAGAAAAACTTACGAACTCAGGAAGCAGAGATGTACAAGATGATTAGTGAGCCTTTGGAGTTGTTACCTTTGACTCCTGTTTTAATTCCATTTCTGGTTGTGAAGGCACCAATAGCTAAGGAAGACAGGGAGCCTGACGTTTGGTGTGCCTTTACCGCAGGCACTGGCCTAAGCACTTTATTACTGCATTTTTTTGAAAAGCAAACCTGATTAACGCTGGACATCCATGTAAAGGGAGCGGTTGAGTTGATTATGGTGTTGAATTGATTATTCCACAGTGTGGAATATTTAGCACCCATTAAAAAAATAATTTTGATTGACATTTATGTTACATACTGACCTGGAAAGATGTTCACATTAATTAAAATGAGAAAAAATAAGTTGCAGAGTAATATATAAGGTATGACTGCATTTTTGTAAAACCATATATGCAAATGGCTGAGGGAGGATTTTAACCTAGGTCTGAATTGAAGATGAAAAATTTCCCAGTTTTTGATTCATGAGTTTTACTAATTCTTTTGCCTCAGTGAGTACTCCGTCTAAAAGGACACTGTATGGGTGTCACATGAAAATTCCCACCTCCCCATTCTTCAGCAATCCTCAGTGCCAGTGTACAGAGGAGCTGCAGAGAGGCAGTAGGGGAGGTACTGGGGAAAGAGGGGAGGAGGAAAGAGCATGAAGGTAGAGAGGCTGCATGGAAGCATTTCTCCTGGAGCATCACTGCCCTTGGCTTCATTGCCCTCCCATTTCTACTCTTGCAGCTAATGGACCCCTGTCCATCTCATTTCCAATATACGCTAAAGTCTGGACAAGTTCTGATATTAAATGTGGTTTCAGGTGACATGTTCAAAAAATCTGGGTCTTGTCCTCAGCTTGCCCACCCAAAATGGATGACAAGCATGATGAGTGAGAACAAATGAGTCTCAGTGTAGGAAGAATGCTGATTGGAGACTTGGAAAGCTGGGTACTGCCACTTTCTAGGAGACCCTGGCCAAGTCTCTGGTCCTCTGTGATCCTCACTTTATTTATCCATAAAATGGACCTGGGGTGGGATTAGTCTGCATAATTTACAAGACCCTGCCTGCATTATGACTCTTATCACCCAAGTCAAACATATTGTGCTGCCTAGGGCACGACGTTCTATCTTTTAGACCCAGGGCACTGTGGGGAATAGGTAATAAAAGTAAGACCTGGCAAATGAAGACTTTCCGGGGTCCCCACAGCTCTCATCCTCCACAAGGCCCTCCCCATACTCATTACCATTACAACCCAGTAGGTAGAAAAAAATATCACATTAATTCAGCCCACTGCTCTCAGCAAAGGGGAAAACTGCTCACGTAATTTTAGTACTTCCAACCAACATTCCTTTGTTGGAAGGATTTACTATAGATCTCCTCAGATCTGAATTGCAGAAAATCTTTCTTGTACAAATGGCTGTCCCCTGGAGGCATCTTCATATTGAAACCACATTTTGTTCATTATAAATTGGTCTTATTAGTAGTTTTCAATGGTGGGAAACCTAAAGGCTTCTACTTAACATCTAATCTTAAAAAGGGTAATTAGTTGGAGTTATTAAAAACTCACCATCCAACAGATTTTTGAAAACTCATACAGAGCTTCAGAAAATATTAATTCCCCTTTCTTCTACAAAATCACCTAAGCAAATGAGATATTCCTTAGAAATAAGAGATGTCCTATAAATTACGATGGAAGTGATAAATCTTTAATGCTCTGGATATTCTAACTCCCTATTCTCAGCCTGAACTAGGGGATAGAATCTAAAGAAGACACATTAAAATTTGAGGAAAATGAAATATATTTAATTCATTTATATCTATCTATAGAAAAAAATGAGTATCTCAAAGAATGGAAAGAGAAATGTAAAAGAGGGGCTTTTTTACTGTGAGGAACTAGGCTAAGAAAAGACATGATTTGGAGAAATTGTTTGCTAAAAAATACACTGTAAAGCAACTGAAAGATGCTTTGATTAGAAAAATAACCCTAAGACCAATTCATACCCAATGTAATGCTTATGGAATTGTTCCCATCCACTCTGGAGCAATCTGTGGCTTCTGGAAAAATCTGTGATCAGAAAATTTAGAAAGAGAAATGAGTAATACCTATCATTATGCCATCTCTTAATCTACTGAATGTTAACCCTCAAGATACCACCAAAGTGGGGTTAGTGCAAGTCAGAATCATTTATGGAAAGCTGACTACCTTCAGGCTGCGGGACTAGTCATTCTGGGGAGAAAAGAAATAAGGTCCCATCCCTGGCATTAAATAGTTATATGTTCAAGAGCACAGGTATGGCAGTCTCTTAGATAGATCAGAACTGTATTGATTGGATAGACACCCAAGAGCAGAGTGGTGGAGAGAAAGAAGGAAGTGGGGGAACACTACTGAGCTCCTCCTACTGGCTGGGGAGCAAAGGTGGAGCAGGGCCAACCTCAGGAAGAAATGGAGGCTGGGGCCTGGCTGGCTTTCCCGTTGCCTCCCAGCAGGTCTAAAGGAAGAGCATGCAGAGGCTTGATGGTTGACTTACTCTGGACCTGAGAATATGTTCTCTTTAAACGATAGGTTGCTTTATTGGGATGGTGGTGGGAGGTGAGCTAACAATGTGAGTCATAGTAGGACGATATAAGCTCGTATTTCTGGCAATGAGCATGAGTTTAGAGCCGAACAGCAGATGGCCCAAGTTCAGGTATCAGTTCAACCACTTTAAGGCATGTCAATGGATTTGTCTCCACCAATGTGCAAAGAGGCCATGGGCTCTGTGGTCTGAGATCTGGCTATAAGACCCAGGACAATGCCTCTGTACTTCACTTTTCTCAACTGAATAATGAAAATGATGAATGGAATAGACTTCTGTAGTTTTTGTCTACCCAGCAACCATTCCCCCTTCTGCTGATAACAACGCCAGGTTGCCTTTGAGAGACTCATCCTCTCCTGGGTCTCCTGTCATTTGACTGGAAGGGGAATGACCACGCCCCCGGGAGCAATTGACACAAGGCAGAGCCACAGAAATTGGTTCAGGGTTGGGAATGTGACTCAGGTCAGGCTGAAGAGGCCCAGCATCCGACTTTTATTGAAACAGTGGTGAGAAAGGACTTTGCTTTCCACTGGACTGCTCAACTGGTAGCATCTAATCCTGGGGTGGTCATCTCTGCTTCTTGGGGGACAGCCTGCCTGAGAATGAAGGCAACACAGAAGAAAGCTAAAGTTGGAAACAGAAGGGGTGAGGGCAACAGAGAGAGAGAGAGAGAGAGAGTGTGTGCGTAACCAAAAGTGGGGTCCGGCTGCTTGCTGCTCTAAAGCCAAGCTTGGTGGAAAGGAAAGTCTGCTTTATTTCACAGGCTGGCAACCTGTTGTGGGAGCTGGGGAGGGGGTGGACGCCTGTCCCAAGGCTGACTCCCCGCCGCTGACAATGGGGGGGGGTTTATAGACGGAGGGAGGGGGCTGCATGCAGAAAGAGCACAGTCAGCTCTGACCGTCATCTTGAAATTGGTCATCTGTGATCTGAGCAGCATCATCTTGACTGTTTTAAGTACTTAGTCCTCAGCGCCAGGGTCGGTTTGTTCCCATTTCTTTGAGGCCAGTTCTCAGAATTGTGGCAGCTGGTGTCATGGCAGCAGCCTGCTCATCATGGAGGTAACTTCTTCCACCTGGTGGGGATCTCAGTATCTATAAGACAGCTCACAGGATATGGCTCAGAATATGATCTAGAGCCCTCGAGGAGGAATTAAGGTCCTTGACTTTGCTTTAATGACTAAACTATTATTATTTGGTCTTGTTTGACTGTTTTCCTTTGTTTCTGCATTTTCTCACTTCTCTGATTAAACTTATTGTTTGGCTAAAGTTTTTCCACAGACAAAAGGCAGGCTGAGGACATGGGGGGCGAGGACCACAGGGTCCTGCTCCGTTTCAAGAGGAGGGAGAGAGCTGAATTCCTCTGAATTCACCCCTTGCACTTCTTATATGAACCAATGAATTCCTTTTTTTGGTTTGTTCATTTGGTTAAGCTGGTTTGAGCTGGTTTTTCTGAAACTTGCACTGGAAGAGTTCTAACTAAAGAGGGCCCACTCCATAGGACCAAACAATTGTAAGAGCCAAACAAATATTTGTTAGTTCTCATTTTTCTCTAAACCTAAATCTTCTCTGATCTCCAAACTGGAGGTAATACTTGCCCTGCTTACCTCGAGGGGTCGTTGAGGGGATCAAACAGGATAGATCGACAAGCCCTTTGAAAATCAAAACACTACACAACTGTACCACTGAATAATTTTTAGTCAACTCTTCTCTCAAATGAAGATTCTTTGGGGAATTCTGAGTAGAAATGTTGCAAAATCAGAGATTTTCCTAAATTTTTTTTAGTATTTCAAATTATGGTACCAAATTCCTTACTTTTTTTTTTTTTCCTTTTGTTTCTTGTCATCAAGAGAAGCACTAACCAGGCCCTGTAGAGGGGAAAGCAAGTTCGGTTTGGATTTCTAAAAGTTCCTTAATGATAGGGGAGATGATGAACTATTGGAAAGAGGTAGGGTGTAGCTTGGATTAGAATTTGCTAATGCTTGATCTGGAAAATTCTTTAGACATTGAATCCCTGGAGATAGGTTGTCATGGTTACATCTTTTTTTTTTTTTTTTTTTTTTTTTTGCTGTAGGGGGGCGTCTCACTGCTGTGGCCTCTCCCGTTGCGGAGCACAGGCTCCGGACACGCAGGCTCAGCGGCCATGGCTCACGGGCCCAGCCGCTCCGCGGCATGTGGGATCTTCCCAGACCGGGGCATGAGCCCGTGTCCCCTGCATCGGCAGGCGGACTCTCAACTACTGCGCCACCAGGGAAGCCCCATTGGTTACTTCTTTGAAGGCAGGGAATAGGCAGAGCATGGGGAACTCAGGCCTCCACTGCGTTGGGGGGGGGGCGTCATTACTCTCCCCCAACTTCCTGCCCTACACCACTCTGCTCTTCTCTGAAGGACCCTGGGAAAGCCAGGGCTTTGATGTCACAGGTAAGACATTTTCTCTTTAGAATTAATCTCTGATGAGGGAATCCTACACTGCTGGTGTGAATGTGAACTGGTACAGCCACTATGGAGAACAGTATGGAGGTTCTTTAAAAAACTAAAAATAGAGATACCCTATGATCTAGCAATCCATCTCCTGGGATTATCCAGAGAAAACCATAATTCAAAAAGATATATGCACCCCAATGTTCATTACAGCTCTATTGACAATAGCCAGGACATGGAAGCAACCTAAATGTCCATCAACAGAAGAATGGATAAAGAAGATGTGGTACATATATACAATGGAATATTACTCGGCCATAAAAAAAGAATGAAATAATGCCATTTGCAGTGACATGGATGGACCTAGAGATTGTCATACTGAGTGAAGCTGTCAGACAGAGAAAGACAAATATGATATCGTTTATATGTGGAATCTAAAAAATGGGTACAAATGAACTTATCTATGAAACAGAGAGTTACAGATGTAGAAAACAAACTTATGGTTCCCAGGGGGTAAGGGGTGGGGAGGGATAAATTGGAAGTTTGGGATTGACACACTACTACTATATATAAAATAGATAACTAATAAGAACCTGCTGTATAGCACAGGGCACTCTACTCAATACTCTGTAATGGCCTATATGGGAAAAGAATCTAAAAAACAGGTGGATACATGTATATGTATAACTGATTCACTTTGCTGTACAACTGAAACTAACACAACATTGTAAATCAACTATACTCCAATAAAAATTTTAAAAAAAGAAAGTACCTTGGTTACTGATATCTGCAAATACTTAGAACTCTTCCAAGTATTAAACAATAACAATATTCTTATCTTAAAAAAAAATCTCTGATGGAAAAGGACAACGCTAGTTGAATTTGCCTTTCCCTCCCCCTCCAATAAGGTCTTCTGTAGATCTTACAGAGAGAAGGAATTCCCAGCCTAATGCTTCCAGTGACAATGGTAAGGGACTCACCTGGCCGTTGCGTGTCTTAAATGTTTCAACGACTGTTCTTCAAGTCACAGCCCAGGAAACAAATATGCATCCCTCCAAATATGGAGCCATCAACCTAAAGTTGCAGGTAAGTGCAGGTTTTAGTTCCCTCAGACTTTTAAAAACATAAACTCTAGGCCCATTAATTCTGTTCCTATTATGCCCATATATGCCCAATTCATAGAACTCTAAGCATAAAGCAATTTCCCATTATCCCAATGAAAACATTTAAAACATGCTCAAACAAAACCAGCCAACCAAACAACCAAGGAAACAAAGACCAATGTTTTTGGCTAACTTGAATATATAAACTTCTGGATAAATAAATAAAATAGTTATGTATTTATGATTCAATTTTTTAAACATCTTTATTGGGGTATAATTGCTTTACAATGGTGTGTTAGTTTCTGTTTATAACAAAGTGAATCAGTTATACATATTATGATTCAATTTTTATTGTACCCTCCATATCTAAAAGTCACACATTATATAAAAAGGATATATTAATTTAGAAATTGGCTTTTTTGCCCTGTCTGGTTTCATGGAGCAATTTCATCCAAGCTCTGCTGGAGGTTCATTGACATCTGAATCTCTGTCCTTACTCGTTCGAGTCCTCTGACAGTTTACCACCTCAGCCCATGTTGGTAGAGATGCAAAGTCCTTTGAAACTGTGTGTGACGCTGTCATTGGAAACACAGGGAACAATTCCTCCTGTGGACACATATTCATAACCTCTGCATTATAAGTACTAAATGCCTTGCCTTTTTTCGCCCTTAAACTAACAAATTTATTATCTTAGTGTTCTGGAGGTCAGAAATCTGACAGAGTCTCACTGTCAAGGTGTTGGCAGAGCTGCGTTCCTTCTAGAGGCTTGAGGGGGAAAATCTATTTCCTTGCCTTTTCCAGCCTCTAGAGGCTGCTGCATTGCTGGGCCCATGGTCTGCATCTGCGTTGCATCACACCAACCTCTGCTTTTGCTGTCACATCTTCTCTGACCTCCTGCCTCTCTCTTAAAAGGTCCCTTGTGATGACTTTGGGCCCACCTGGATAATCTCCCATCTCAGGATCCTTCATCACACCTGCAATGTCCCTTTTGCCACGTAAGGTGCCATATTCATAGATTCTGGGGATTAGGACGCAGACACCTCGGGGCCATTGTTCTGCCGCCCACAGAGAGGGAGTGTAGAGGCTGCAAGACCTCAGCCTCCTCTGGGTGAGCTCATCCCCCAGCGCAATGCAGAGTTGCGTGTGAAAGCCCAAGACAGGGGGAGAGGCATCCAGGATGCCAGAGATTGGTGGGGACCCAGCAGGTGCCCAGCCTTGGTAAATGCATTGCTTTTTAGTGGTCTGTAAAAGAGCTTTTTTTGGGGGACTTCCCTGGTGGCTCAGTGGTTAAGAATCTGCCTGCCAGTGCAGGGGACACAGGTTCGAGCCCTGGTCCAGAAAGATCCCACATGCCATGGAGCAACTAAGCCCGTGTGCCACAACTACAGAGCCTGCGCTCTAGAGCCTGTGTGCCACAACTACTGAGCCCACGTGCCACAACTACTGAAGCCCACGCACCTAGAGCCCATGCTCCGCAACAAGAGAAGCCACTGCAATGAGAAGCCCATGCACCGCAATGAAGAGTAGCCCCCGCTTGCCACAACTGGAGAAAGCCCGTGCGCAGCAATGAAGACCTAACACAGCCATAAATAAATAAATAAATAAATAAATATTTTTTTTTAAAAAAAAGCTTTTTTTAAAAAACGACATTTCACATAATTGCAAGGCCCTTCCCCTTACGGACTAAATAAATCTGTGTTAAGTGTCTGTCTCCTTTGTTATTGTTTCTGTCAGGTGATTATCAGGAGCTTTAGAAGCATCCCTAATTAGCACCAACTTTTTTTCAGACTGATGTGTCTTCTCTAAACAGTATTTTAATATTTTAAATAAGAGAGCTTCCTGTAACATGGGAAGGAGAGCTTCCTGTAACATGGGAAGGAGAGCTTCCTGTAACATGGGAAGGAGAGCTTCCTGTAACATTTGTAAGGATCTAAGGCAGCTCCCTTTTCTGAGGGATAATTTTGGGGGGAATCTTGACGAATATTTGTATGTATATAATAAGAGCTTAGTCACCAGGAGAACTTATACTTTGCATTATATTTACCTGCCAATCATGAATCCAACAGCTGCTATGTGATAGGTGAAGAGGTAGGTCATTGATTTTTATTTATATGCCAGAAAAAAAGTATTAACATCCTCCCCATACTCCACCCACAAGAGAACTAATCCTTTGCTATGTGGGCAGCTCCTGGGCCTGGGCGGGTGGTGGTGTGCTAATGATGATGGGGGATAGAACTGCAGAATTTTTAAGGGCAAAGAAAATGTAGGTTGAGTTATTTCCAAAGGGGCAGAGATCTGCATACAAGAGAAAAGGGGTAAATATCAAAATGGGAGGAACTGAGAGAAAAGAGAAAGGCCATTGTGGACTAGGCTTTCTTGTTTTCTCTCTCTCCCCCTTCCCCTCTGTCCTTTGTTTTGGGAATTCTTGGGGAGAGAGAAAGGGGAGGGAGGAAGAGAGATTGAACTGCCTGAATGCAGTTTCAAGGCAGCTACTGGGTGATGCTGTAAGAGATACACCTTGTATCACATAGGACAAGTACAAGAGACATTGAATCCCATTTTGGAATTTTTGAAGAGACTAGCATAAATAAAGAGTTAAATTGCTTTCCAGTCATTTTGGGGTTTCTTCTGAAGGTGATAGCATGCTGAGATGGAACTGCACAGCAGCCCGGGTTTGTGTATTTTCACTTGTAATAGTAGGAAATTAAATTTCACTTGTGATATTAGGAAATTAAATATTAGTGCTTCACAGTTTTCAAAGTGCATTGTTATTCAACATCCATCTCGCTGACGATCTGCCTCAGAAATGGTTTCCTCTTCTGTTAATGGGGTCAGGGCAGGGACCACCCAGGTGATGAGTAGGAGGGTTGAGATTTGGGGGTCTCCACCCTCCTTCTTTGCTCCCCTCACTGGGGCTTGCCTGCCCTTCCAGTGTCCCTTCCCCGCCCTGCCTCCTGAACAGGGACAGGTCTTCCTGTGACCCTCTGCACTCCCTGCAATTAGAGGATCCCGAAGGGGCATGAGGCAAAGTTTGATCCCATAAACAATCCTTTGCTGATCAATGTGCGTCTCTGCAAGGCTGGCCCTCCCACTTCCTTTCCTTCCATGACCTCAGAGAAGTGGGACACATAGCAGAAACAAGTAGGATTTGTTGTCAGAACAGGTCTTGAAAACCACACGTCCTCATTTACCATGTGACCTTGAATACGTTCACCGACACCAAGGCCCTGGTTTTCTGACCTCTCAAATGAGGATTATAGCATATTTCATTGATTCCGAAAAGCACATTTTCCCACATTTTAACGCCTCTGAAATTGGGATGAGTCTTAAAATTGTTTGCAAGTCAAAATTTCACTAGTAGCATTTCCCCCTTCTTAGTGGCTTATAAAATAATGGCATGTCTTAGAACTGATGAAAAATGGTGTATTTACCTCTGTGGGCTACTGTGTGGGCTGGAAGTCATGTGCCTGTGACAGAAAAAAAATTCATCTGATATTCCAGCCCTCTGCTGCCAACCAGGAGCGTGCGTCCTGGACGTGTAGCCAAGGCTTGCTCTGACTTAAGAGTCTTTCTGGCTACTATGAGGCTATGAGGAATGAGTAAAGGCCGTGATCTGTTTGAGGTCATTTTTAAGTAGTGGAACCAGCCTGAGGACCTGAGCTCCCCACAAACTCGTTCCCAAACTTCTAGGCCCCTGCGTCGTGCAGGATTTGGGGTCTGTCAAAGGGATCATCCTGTAGGAAGCCTGGCACCTGCCCCTGAGTTTTCATCCTGAGGAAATGTTCTGCTGGCGGTGAGGTAAGGGCTCTGGAGTGATTCCAGGCCTGCGTGTGGCACAGGAAGGGTCAGGGAAGGGTCGGGGGACACCCTCCTGCCCCACAGCCCTGCTGGTGACTGGAAGGGAGCACTGTGGCCCAGGTTCCAGGCAGCAAGCAGCTGGGTTGTGAACCTGGTGCCTGGCAGAGCTGGCGCAGGACACTGGGGAACCCGAAGGTTTCTAACTGGACAAGCTGGGGAGTCCGAAGCTCAGACGTCCTGCCCCGCTCAGTGTGGAGGACTCTTAATCTGGAAGGGGTGATGGAGGCGGGTCTCAGGTAAACGGTACACACCTCAGGGACATGTGTCCAAGGCTTGCTCTGACCTAAGAGCCTTTCTAGCTACTATGAGGCTAACCTGGGGAATGTTCACCTAAGGGCTCTGAAGCAAGACTACAGGGTTAGCCTCGGACATTTCTGTGCCTCAGTTTCCGCATCTTTAAATTGGGGGTTATAATATTAACTACTTTATATTACTGTGAGGACTAAATGAGGTTATAGTTGTAACACACAAAAACGATGTCTGGTAAGTGCTCGATAAGGGCTACTATCCATATTATTTAAGTATATGAATAATTCTGATTTTATCCATTTTATGGGGATTATATAATTCGCCCTCAGAAGCAAATTTAGTTATATTATTTTCACAGCCTTGGGAGGAAACTGTTGCTCTTTAAATGTCCTATATATCAATC
The DNA here is from genome assembly GCF_005190385.1 of Monodon monoceros. Classification (NCBI taxonomy): domain Eukaryota; kingdom Metazoa; phylum Chordata; class Mammalia; order Artiodactyla; family Monodontidae; genus Monodon; species Monodon monoceros. Next base: position 162,387,435 of record NW_021703778.1, read on the forward strand.
ACATTTACCATTTCTTTCATTCATTCATTCATTCATTCATTCCTTATTCATTCACTCAACATTGAATTCTCACTGTCTCCCTGTCAGTGTCCATTCGGCTGGTGTCACCTTCACACCCACTAGGAATCCCCAGCTGACCTTTCCTCCTCAACCTCCTGCCTTCTGATTTGAATGGTCTCTCAAACATTAGAGCCAGGTAGTTCTGACGGGTCATAGGCCCAGACAGGTGAGGAGACAGAGGCCCAGAAAGGCAAGGTGGCTCACTGGGGTCGCACAGTGAGTGACAGGACAAGCACCCACTCAGGTGTCCTCCTTCCCAGCTCCCCTCCCCCCACCCCGCCCATCCTCTGCGGAACTGGTGCAGCTGGTCAGAGGGCCTGGGAGGGGGAGCGGGAAGCAGGGCAGCACCTCCCAAGTCCCAAGGGCCCTGCTCAAGCGGCTTCTCTAGCCCATAAGAGACCCTTCCCCCCACCGTCAGTGCTCGCTGTCAGCTAAATGTAGCACCAGCCCTTTGCAGATGGCAGCTATGGATGAGCCACCTGAGCCAGCAGTCAGAAGTGTGTCCTAATCCTGCTCTAATTCCCTGCAAATAATCTTCCCAGGCTGGCCTTAACCTACTTGCTGGGGCTGGAAGGCACACGAGGTAAGCCACTCGGCTTAACCACAGAGTGGCCAGGCTCAGGAGCCACAGCGCGCCACCAGCCCGCCCCACCCGGAACGTGGTGGGGGCGGCGCTGGCATCCCGTTTCACAGGCCGGGAAGCTGCAGCCTGTGAGGCTAAGGGCTCGTGTGGCCGTGAGCTCAGACTCTGCACCCTGAAGCTCGGCCATGGGAGGACTAAGCCAGCACCCAGAGGCCTTCCCCGGGGCTGAGCTAATTAGTGAGCGAACAGCCCCTGAGGGGAACATCTGCTTAGTTGTCCTGAAGTGACAGGTGCAGTGGGCCTGCTCATCACCACCACTTAAAGCCTGTGTGTGAACAAGCACCATGGAGCCCCGTCAGCTGTGGGTGGGTGGGCGGCTGGAGCACCTACAGCGGAAGAGCTGAGTCAGAGGCCTGAGGAGATGTCCGCTCATTCAACACACACTGATAAAGCACCTACTATGTGCCACCTTTACGAGAGGCGCTCAAGCAACTTCTCACAGCAACTCTAGGAAGTAGGTTCATTTATTGGCCCTAGTTCTTCAGCTTACAGATGGGGGAAATGGGGCACAGGGAAATTCAGTTATTTGCTGAGGCCATACAATGAGAAGGTTGGCAGAGGTGAGATTTGAACCTGCGACATCCGTCTCCAAAGCCCCCATGTTCTTAACCACCTTGCTGTACAGTCGCTGTTGAATGTCACTCTACATGGAACCCTCAGAGATGGCTAAGATGGAGATGGCCTATCCCCCCAAAGATACGAGCTGTAACAGTAACACCTGAAGCCCAAGGCACAAAGGCAAGGGTGCCCACAGCCAAGGACCGATGAAGCTCCCAGGATTTTGGGACTTCCCTAGTGGCGCAGTGCTTAAGAATCCGCCTACCAGTGCAGGGGAGACAGGTTCGAGCCCTGGTCTGGGAAGACCCCACATGCCACAGAGCAACTAAGCCCGTGCGCCACAACTGCTGAGCCTGTGCTCTAGGGCCCGCGAGCCACAATTACTGCCCATGCTCCACAACAAGAGAAGGCACTGCAATGAGAAGCCCACGCACCACAACGAAGAGTAGCCCCCGCTCGCTGCAACTAGAGAAAGCCCGTGTGCAACAATGAAGACCCAACGCAGCCAAAAACAGATAAATAAATTTTTAAAAAGCTCCCAGGACTTTAGAGAAACTGGGATATCACCTAATCTATTAATTAATTTAAATATTTTTGTTTAGCTTTACTTATTTCCTGGCTTGTTTGTTGGCTGTGTCCCTACACTAGAAAGTAAGTTCCAGAAGAGCAGGAACTTTGTCTTGTTGCGTCTGCATCCCCAGCACGTACAGTAGCACCTGGCATGTAGTAGGTGCTCAATATATATTTTATTGTTTAATAAATGTGGTAAATTAAAATGGTCATAAATTCTTTGCTAATCTTCCCACTGAAATGGGGCGGAAGGGTCTACTCCTCCCCACTTTGAACCTGGGCTGCACTTAATGACTTGCTCGACCAATGGAATATGGTAGAGTGATGCCCTGGGACTTCTGTAGCTCAGCCATAAGAAGCTTTACGGGTTCTACCTGGGGTTTTGGAACTCCTGCTCCTGAAATGCTCCTTTTCACAGCCTGTTCTTCTTGCTTCGAGAGGCACTGCGTGTAGGTGCCCTCAGTCAACGGCCCCAGCTGAGCTCCCAGCTGACAGGTAGCATCAACCACAGGTCACAGTAGTGAGCCAGTTTGGACATCCAGCCCAGATGCGCATTCGGATGACCACAGCTCCAGCAGAGGAATGTATGATTGCAACTAGATGAGAGGCCCTGTGTGAGAACCGCCCATCAGAGACCAGTCAATCCAATAACCCTGAGAGATGGGGAGAGGGGTGTGGTTCTGATGTGGGATGAGAGGGGAAGTGGCAGCACGCCCATGCCCATGATAAAACAGCATGTATGTTCTGGTCTCATTTATGTAACATCACATATGTATCTATAAGCCTAAAGAGGGGCTTGAAAGATAATTACTAGATTGTTAATGGTGGTTAGCTCAGAACGGAGACATCCACGTGACCTTGACTCTATATTTTAATGAGTTGTTCAGGTGCTTTACAATGAGTATATGTTATATCATTTCATATAATAAGCAAGGTTACTGAGGGTGGAGTGGGAGAAAGATAATAAATTAACCTCAAGGTTTTTCTGCAACACAGCCTTGAAGATTATCATGGCTATTTTCTTTAGGTGGTAAAATTAAAGGGATTTAAGTTTTCATCATCAGGATTTTATTCAGATCCTGGGTCAGGTGAGTTTAAGGAACTTGCCCAATGTTGCAAGGCTGGTATATCAGTCAGGGCTCTTCTTTGCCACAGAAACCAACAATAGCTGATTTAAGTAGATAAGAAATTTCTTAAAAGATCATTGTGGGGGCTTCCCTGGTGGCGCAGTGGTTGAGAGTCCGCCTGCCGATGCAGGGTACGCGGGTTTGTGCCCCGGTCCGGGAAGATCCCACATGCCGCGGAGCGGCTGGGCCCGTGAGCCATGGCCGCTGAGCCTGCGCGTCCAGAGCCTGTGCTCCGCAACGGGAGAGGCCACAACAGTGAGAGGCCCGCGTGCCGCAAAAAAAAAAAAAAAAGGTCATTGGGCACCTATTCATGATAAAAATTCTCAGCGAATTAGGAATAAATTGGACCTTTAGCACCTTAACAAAGGGCATCAAAAAAACCCTGCAGCTAACATTATATTTAATGGTGAGTGACTGGACACTTTCCCCCAAAGTCTGGGGAAAAGTCAAGGATGTCTGCTGTCATCACTCCTAGTCAACATCCTAGTCAGCACAAGGCCAAGAAAAGAAATAAAAGACATAAGGATAAGGAAGAACTAAAACTGTAGGCAGTGTGGTCCACATAGAAAAGACCAAAGAATTTTCAAAGACACTATTAGATCTAGCAAGTGAGTTTAGCAAGAAAGAAGGCTACAGGGTCAATATATTGTACAACGAGTTATTTATTTAATTGAATCTTTGTGGGCTAGCAATGCACAGATGGGAGAGAAAATTAATTTTTTAAAAAGGTACCATTTACAGTAGCACCAAAACTATGAAATACTTAGGGATAAGTAATGTGTAAGATTTCTAAGCTGAAAACTATAAAATATATTGAAGAGAGAAATCAAAGAAAACTTAGATAAATGAGATATACTGTGTTCCTGGATTGAAAGACTCAATACTGTCAAGATGCCAGTTCTCCCTAAATAGATCTCCAGATTCAGTGCAATCCCAATCAAAGTCCCAGCAGGCTTCTTTGAGAAACTGACAACCTGATTCTAATATTTATATGGAAAAGCAAAGGACTTAAATTGGCCAAAACAATTTTAATAAAGAACAATATTGTTCTTGAAATCGTAGTACCTGATTTCAAGACGTACTACAGTAATCGATACAGTGTGCTATTGGTGAAAGGATGATAGATAGATCAAGAGAACAGAAAACAGAACCCGGATATAGGCCCATACATATGTCAATTGATTTTTGATATAGGTGCCATAGTAATTCATTGAAGAAAGTATAGTCTTTTCAACAAATGGGGCTATTGGACATCTATATACAAAAACAAAACAACCCCCCCAAACCCTCAATCCATACCACACACAAATAGCAATTTGAAATGGGTTATAGATCTAAATGTAAAAGCTAATATAAAACTTCTAGAAGAAAACAGAAGAAAGTCTTTGATACTTTGGGTTAGGGAAATATTTCGTAGGACACAAAAGTGCGAATCATAAAAGAAAAAAATAATAAAATGAACTTCATCCAAGTTCAAAACTTCTGCTCTTTGATAGACACTTATGAAAATAAAAAGACAAGCCACAGACTGGGAGAAAATATTCTCAGAACACAAATCTGATAAAAGACTAGTAACCAGACTATATTTTTAAAACTCTCAAAACACGATAATAAGAAAATAACCCAATTAAAAAATTAGCAAAATATTTGAACAGAACACTTCACCAAAGAATATATGTGAATGACAAATAATCACATGAAAAGATGCTCAACAGTACTTATAATTAGGCAAATGGAAATTCAAACCATAACCGGATACCACTGTACACCTATTGAAATGGCTCGAATTTTTAAAACCTGACAATTTCACGATGCTGGCGAGGATGTGGAACAACTGGAACTCTTACACATTGCTGGTGGAAACGGGTGGAAATGCCACCTGGTACTGAAACGGAGCAGGACCCTATGGTCCTCGCCCCCCATGTCCTCTGCCTGCCTTTTGTCCGTGGAAAAACTTTAGCCAAACAGTAAGTTTAATCAGAGAGGTGAGAAAATGCAGAAGCAAAGGAAAACAGCCAAACAAGACCAAATGATAATTGCTTAGTCATTAAGCATAGTCAGGGACCTTTGGCTCCTCCTCAAGGACTATAGATAATATCCTGAGCCGTATCCCATGAGCTGTCTTGTAGATACTGAAGCCCCCACCAGGTGGAGAAGTTAACTGCACGATGACCAGACTGTAGCCATGACATCAGCTGGCACAATTCTGAGAACTGACCTCAAAGAATGGGAATCATTCTGCCATTTGCGACAACATGGATGGAACCTGACAGCATTTTGTTAACTGAAACAAGTCAGAGAAAGACAAATACTGTATGACCTCAATTATATGTGGAATTTGAAAACATCACCCCATACAAGCAGACAGTAGAATGGTGGTTACCAGGGGCTGAGGGGTGGAGAAAGCAAGAAGATGTTGATCAAAGGGTACAAACTTCCCTTCCCTTATTCATAAGATGAATAAGTTCTGGGGCTCTAAAGTACAGCGTGATGATTATGTTACCAATACTGTACTGTGTACTTCAAAGCTGCTGAGGTGAAACTGTAATGTTCTCACCGTAATAACAGCAACAACAAAATGGTCATTATATGAGGTGAAGGATTAACTAATGTGGTAAACATTTTGTAATATATACATGTATCAAATCATCACATTGTACACTTGAAACTTACACAATGATAGACGTCAATTATACCTCAATAAAGCTGTGAAAAACATACCCCAATAAATCTGCAAAAAACGGGGGCCACTGAGAGGGCCAGAGAAGCTGGTTTTGAGAGTATATGCCGTGAAAAAGGCTCAGAGTCATACTGGACTCTGGACTTAGCCTCAGTGAGTGTCCAGTCAGGAAAACAGAAAGCACCTCGGGTTTTCAAGCAGAACAAGACTTACTCCATAGGCTGAACTGATGGAATACACGGGGCCCAGGTCACGTGCCTGTACCTTAGCAGCAAGGGAGGTGAGGATTGGGAATATGTGGCATTTTCAACTTTTCAGGTGGAGGATTCACCATAAAATAAGGGAGTCCAGATGCTACAGGCCAAAAGGAATGACGAATGTCCACTCTAGCTAGTAAATATGAAAGTTGGGTTTCGAGCCCTTATCAACCAGGACCAAGGTCCTCATCATGACATGGCAGGTCTTGAGGTGGTGCCTGAATGCTGCTCCCAGGATCCAGTCAGTCTGGAATGGGTTAATAACTGTGGCCCCACTACCATGCTCTCTCCACCGTGAGAGTGGTGAGCTCGGGGTTTCCCCTTGGCTTCAGCTGCTTCTCTCAGCCCTACCCACACTGAGATCCCACCTGGGCCCTTCGGCACCATGTGTGGCTTCAGCTGGGAATGTCTTTTTTGGCTTAGGAGCAGCCAGGTCCTCAGAGAACAGAGGCAGGAGGGACACACCCTTCATGGTCGCACAAGATGGGGAAGCTGGAGCTTGGAGCAGCATCCGTGTCTTGATAGAACAGGAGGGAGGAGTGGAAGGTCAGGGTGGGTTAAGGAAGAAGAGGAGAGGTCAAGTTGAGGTTCTGAGATAAAAGCCCTTTCCTCCCCTCTGTCTACTTGCCCTGTTCTCTGAGAAAGTCTGGCTCCAGGCAACCCAGGCTCTCACTTACCTCTGCTCTCATCCTCTGTTGACCCTCCCAGGCTGCTCAGCACCGTCTTCTTCCCCCTTCCACCGATCTCTGGGTCTTTCTACCCACTTCTTACTAACCCACAGCACTTCCTGAATCTCAGCCTTGAAACACTCACGCACCTAAAAACACTACCTGCAGGGAATAACACAGCTGAGAGAAAGGTATGGACTCCCTGATTCAAAATCGACCAAGCCTGGGAGGGCATCTTGGGAAAAGGAAACACCTGCAGAGCAGAGAGGAAAGAGAAGGAAGCTGCAGGGAACACCTGCAGGGTTCTGCTGCTTGAACCCTCTAAACCTCAGTGCTGCCTCCTGGCCTGACAGATCCATTCAGGATGACCTCTCTCCTGAGAGACTGACACCAGTCGGAATCAAGCAGAGCGTCATTTCCCCCTTTAAGAGCTGTGTATTGGGCTGTGTCTATCCCTAGGCGTCAGTCATGCAGCCCAAGTTCTTTCCCACCCATGCTTCTGCCTGGACCAGGCTGCTTTCCATTCCTAGGACCACAGGTAACTAGGTGGCCACCACTGAATACTGTCTTGATGAGATTGGTGATGACTGTATGATTCCTCAGTGAAATGGGAAAACTCAGGCACGGGGAGCTGCCTTTTGGTGATTCTTCTTTTAACCACACAAGGCTGGCAAAGGACTCAGGAACTCTTGTAAGTTGCTGATGAGGGAGAACTCTTTGATCATTGTCACAGTGACTCATGCACAGAATGAGAGGGTCCACTGGGTAGGCTAGGTTAGGTTATGCTACAGTAACAACCCCCAAATCTGAGTGGTTTAACACAGCTAGAGTTTATTTCTGGGCCATGCTACGTGTCCAAGGGTGTGTCCCCAGTGGGTTCTGCTCATGTGTCCACTCAGGGACTCAGGCTGGTGGAGACTCCATCTTGACATGTGCTGGTGGGACCACTGCAGCAGTGAAGGGAGGGGAGTGGAGTGAACAGCTCACCGGTTCTTAAAGCTTCCTCCTGGAAGGACACATGCCCTGTGAGTTTCATTGGCCTGAGCAACTCAACACTCTCCTGACTTCCGAGCAGATGGGGACGTGAAATCCTACCAAGTGCGTGGAAAGCAGAGTCAGCACTAATGGGGAACAGCATTAATGATAACCACAGATGGGCCCTCTGCTGTTGGCGTGATCCTATCTCTCCGTGTCCTCTTACATTTATGTTAGTAGCCTGTTTCAAAAGGCATTTAACGCAAGAGGGAGGGGATATGGGGATATATGTATACGTATAACTGATTCACTTTGTTACACAGCAGAAACTAACACACCATTGTAAAGCAATTATACTCCAATAAAGATGTTAAAAAAAAGAAAGGCATTTAAGTTTGCTGAACTTTGAGCAGGAGAACTTGAAGCATTCCGTGCCCGACTCAATGAAACTCACCATATGATAACTCAATCTCAACCCTTAGGTATGATCACCAGACTTTTGTTCCTTGTAACTTGCCCACTACACCGCCTGCCCGCCTGTTGGGTTGTTAGCTATTCCCTGCACCTGGATTCCCCATTAACACCACATCGATCCCTATGCCCTCTCTTCACCTGGAGTACTATTATTGCTAATCACCATTCCCATCAAGTACCATCGTCTTTGCTGAGTACAGGAGAGCTTTTTCTCTGGCACCCAGTACTGATTCGTTCCCCTGGCCTAGCCCCAGCCTCTGTGCCTCACCAGCCCAGCCACCATGGGCAGGTCTAGAATCAGCCCCATCCCCTCCCAGTCCATTCATCTAATTGAACTGGACCATGAACAGCTCTCCTGAGACGTTTGCATTCTAGATTTGCGTCCAGATAAACCAAGCAGCCACCTTTTTTTTTTTTTTCCCCTCATGCCCTTCAATCCCAGGAGGTGTAGCTAAGATTTATGTAACACCTGCCCCAGTCTCCCCCTTCTGCTCAAGCCCAGGTTGCTAAGTTTAAGAACATTTTGTGTTCCTACTCGTGGTGCCCAGCCAGAGTGCCACCCACAGCAGGTGAAGGGTGGAGGTGGAAGACACTTCTGGAATAAGAGGGTGTCAGGACCAGGTTGAGCTGGGAGGAGTATCTCTACGTGGGGTGTAAGCCAGAAAACCGTCAAGGGGAAGCCAAGGTCAAAGCCGGAAAGGCAGTGCCAAGTACAAGAGGCAGAAAGGAGGGGAACGCAGGTATCACAGGGCCTTAGCCAGGAGGATCAAGAGTGGGACACAGCGGGGGTGCCGGGTGGGCAGGACACAGCCCAAGGCCATAAACGGCCCGAGGGCTCTGGGCCACCTGCCTTGCCTCTCTGTTCCCCACACCTTGCAAGCACTTCTAACCCAGCGTCAGAAACACTGGCTTACGAGACCAGGAGACAAACAGAAGCTGACAAATCCGTGCGTCTGTGGCTGTGATTTAGCTACCTCTCAGCTAGTGCAGTGAACCAGCGGGCAGAACCAGGAATGACTAATACGAAGCTTTGGGGCTGGAGGAGTTCTGCACGGTCTCCCGAGAGGAAAAGGACACAGGGTTGGAGCCTCTCAGGTACTCCTTGGCCTGGCCCGGCGTGGCTGAGAACCGGAGGCACAGGCACAGCGGAAGGGCATCAGCGGTGCTACTCTGAGGCCTGCCGTGTGCTTAGGTGCGGGGCAGCCCCCTGCCCCCTGCTGGTGGATCCCGGCGGGGCTTTGCTCCGCGAGAACGCTCCGCACTCCCCGCCACCGGCAGTCAGGGAGCACCGTGGGGCCGCACCCCGGGCACACCCATGCGCACCCTCCCCCAGGGTACCAAGAACGGTTTCACAGGCAGCAGGCCCCAGGGGGACCCGGGCGTGGAAGAACGCAAGACGACCGCGCACGAGAGGGCAGGAGCTACTGCTTGGCGGGATGGTGTAAGGCCGGGGTGGGAGGGAGAAGGTGGGGTAGGGGGGCGGGCCCTCTCATGGGCTGTGTTCTGATTGGCTGAGGAAATCTCAGATACCATTGGTCTAAACCTGAAGTCGGCAGCCGACCGTAGCTTCTCAAGGGTCCTTCTGCGGCATTTTTGGGGTCTTTGGGGTCGAGGGGTGCAGGGGGCTGTTGGAGAGATTTCTGTCACAAGCGATCAGAACAGTTGCATTGCACCCAACATTGGGGGCTGCACTCCCAGCTCCCAGGCATGCTAGCAATTTTCCTGGGCTCTGTCTCGTGCTCTCTGAGGTCCTACGGGGGGCTATATCATCAACGTAGGGGGTGCCTCAGGCTGTCTGTACTCAGGGCAGTAGGCAGCACACCACACCACTCTGGCTTTAGAGGAGGGGTGCGTGAAGATGTTCCCTCAGTTCTCTCCAGCCACATCTTTCCTTTCCTTTTGTCTTCGTACCTGGACCAAGGAGAATACAAAAACTCCATGTGCTAATTGAAGCAATATCTTTCATCAGTAGACCCAGTGGAGCCTCCCAGAATACTCTGTACCATTCTTCTTCCCTCTGTGTCTTGCAACCAGAGAAGAGTGAGGATACCATATCTTGGGTGTCTTGTCCCACCGTGGAAGGCACCAGAAACGCCCACCACCCACCATATTTTTAATACCTGTGCTGTACTGACCCACTGAGTTTCCAGCTCACTTCAATAAAGCTTGAGATGAGACAAGTCCCAAAATCCATTATCTCAGTCCCCTTTGGGAGCATTTGCTGCCTTCAGGGCTTTAACGAACACAACCTCCCACTTCCATCAGCAGCCCCTCTGCTTTTACAAAATGACAGATGCTACACACCTGCTAAAATCAGGTTGTTTTGCGTGCAGAGATTTTCTTTTTGGCTTATGTCTAGCTACATTTCCAGAGCCCTGAGGGAAAGTTGCAAGGGAATCTCTGGTCAACTCCATAATCATTATGCCTGAGAGATAATGCAGAGAGACTCTCTCACACCTCTACAGACATGTTCTGGTGAAGCGCGTTTCCAAGGTGAGATTCGGTTAAGTTCGTGCTGAACTGAAAGAGGTTGACTCAGAAGTTGATTTATCAGAGAGCTGGAAAGAAGCCGGCCCGAGCGGTTGCCAAGGGCCCCATGCAGAAGTGCTGAATGTGTAAACCGTATCACTGTTTAAAAATGAGCCAACCCAGAAACTCTGGCTTCAAAGAGCTCAGCCTCAAACAGCAGTGGGAAGCAGTCAGGAGAGGCTCCCCTGTGATCATGCCACACAAGGGGTTCTCCTGCCCTCACTGTCATTCCAGCCACGGCAAAGAGAAGAGCTCCTGCCGGGGCTGGAAGCCTGGCGCTCTGGGATGGCCATGCAGGATGTACAGAGGCCAGAGGGTTTGGGCAGCCGTGAGCCAGAGGCCAGGTAAGGGAGAGAAAATAAAGGCAAAGAATGTGGATGAAGAGTGTGTTTGTGTGCCTAGACAGTGCCTGATGACATTGTAGACACACAGTATTTGTGAATGAATGAATGAATGACTAACAGGCCAGGAGCTGTTCTAGGTACTGGGATATATCCATGAACAAAAAGAAACAGCCAGACATTCCTTGTGGAACTTTCATTTTAGAGGCAGGGGAAACAGACAATAAACATTCCAAATACAGACATCATAGAGCATCCTAGAGAAGGCTAAGGGGCTTGGGAGTGCTGGGGGTGGGTGGGCGTTGGAATTGTAAGTAGGATGGTCAGGGCGGGCCTTCCTTACCATGTCATCGCTGAGCAAAGACTTGAAAAAAGACAAGAGAACTGGTCAAGTAGGTATCTGGGAAAGAGAGCTCCAGGTCAAAGAGAAAAAAGCCCATGCACTGAAAATTTATGTCCACACAAAAACGTGCACATGGAGCTTTATTTATGACTGCAGAAACTTAGAAGCAACCAATATGTCCTTCAGTAGGTGATGGGTAAATAAATTGGGGAACATCTAGACAATGGAAGATTATTTAGTGCTAAAAAGAAATGAGCTATCAAGCCATGAAAAAACCTGGAGTATCCTTACATGCATATTACCAAGTGAAAGAAGCCAATCTGCAAAGGCTATAAACTGTATGATTCCTGCTGTATGACAGTCTGGAAAGGACAAAATTACGGAGATAGTAAAAAGATCAATGGTTGCCAGAGATGGGGGAGGGAAGGGTGAACAGGCGGAGCACAGAGAGTTTTTAGGGCAGTGAAACTACTCTGTATGATACGGTAATGAAGGACAGATGTCCTTACACATTTGTCCAAACCCACAGAATGTGCAATACCAAGAGTGAACCCCAATGTAAACCGTGGACTTCGGGTGATGAGGACGTATCTGTGTAGGTTCATCAGCTGTAACACATATGCCGCTCTGGGGAAGGTGTGTTTAGTGGGGAGGTTGTTCCTGTTGTGGGGAGGAGATACATGGGAAACGTCTGTACCTTCCTCTCAATATCGCTGTGAACCTAAAACTGCTCTAAAGAAATAAAGTATTAATTTTAAAAAAAGCAAAATAAAAATAAAAAACCCTGTGCAAAAGTGAGAGTGAACCTGGAGAGGCACAGTGAGGTAGGCAGTGTGGCTACGTGGACAGAGTGAGGGGAGAAGGACAGAGAGATAAGAAGGGGAGTGCCGGTCAAGGTCGCGGCAGGAAACAGATGGTCTGCTCACACTGGATGATTGGAAGAGAGTTTAATTAAAGGACAACTTGCAGAGTAGACAAGATTCCGGGGCACCAGGATTCAGTATCTCCGGATGCCATTACCCGCCCTGAAACTGAAGGGGCAGGAAAAGAGAAGTTACTAGAACCCAGGGAGAGAGGAGCTGGCTGCTTGCTGGCTGAGTGACACTAGCAGCCATGCAGAGGCCTGCAGGGGGGAAGCTGAGGGAATAAGCACCCCAGCTCTCCTCTCCTCTCTCCCTCGGTCACCCGCCCAGGGTCCCCTATTGTCTGAACCCAACCGGAAGCCAGAGAACCCTCTGCAGGTCAGCCTCTGGGGGCTGGGAGCAGGGTGAAGGGTGGAGAGTGGAAATACAGGGACCAACCAATGATGCCCAGCACAGAGCAGATTGTGCAGGGCCCTGGGGCCACCTAAGGACTTCGGCTTTTCCTCTGAGTAATACAGGAGCCCTTGGGGCTGTTGGACAGAGGAGTGATGTGATCTGACTTCAGTCATGAATGAATGGATGAATGTCATAAATAAACATCATGTACGATCCTTAGTGCTGACATTAGTGGCCAGGAGCTGAAGGAAGAGCACGAGCTCTAAGGGTCAGTGGAGAGGGAGATGCAGGAAATCGGTAACGATGGTTTGTACATCAGAGGGAAGCAGGATAGGAGGGGAGGGGAGGGCGCAAGCACCCAGCACCTCCAGACTCAGGCAGCTGGGGTCTGCCGGCCTGCTTTATCCTCCTGGCCTCTGAGAGAAGTGCTCCAGATCAGTGGTTCCCTCTAAGATTCTACTCTCAGCCTGGTGAGGTGGGCCTGGACCCCTGTAGGACTGCCATGGAGACACCAGGCTCGTGGATGTGGTCCTGAGTCATCCCGGGGTGGGGGTGGGGGGGCTTTATCAAATCCCAAGTGCCAGCCCACATTTGAGTGCGCATTGCCCTTTGCTTACTGCTAATGGGCTGAATTGTGTCCCCTCCAAATATATGTCAACGTCCTAACCCCTAGGACCTCAGAACGTGACCTTATTTGGAAATACGGTCGTTGCAGGTGTAACTAAGTTGAGGTGGAGTAGGGTAGATCCTTTGTCCAGTATGACTGGTGTCCTTATAAGAAGAGAGAGATGACGTGAAGACAGACACACAGGGAGAAGGCCATGTGACCACAGAGGCAGAGACCGGAGTGATGCTGCTGGGACCCCAAGGAACACCAAGGATCAGCAGTCACCACCAGAAACTAGGAAGAGGCAGGAAGACCTACCTGACCCAATGCCAACCAGCCTATTGGCCGGACAGTGACCAATCAGTGCTCTCCCTCGAGAATTTGCACTGAGACATAGATTCCTCTGCTGAGGTGGGTGCTTGCAGGAGATGCTGCCAGGGCCCTACACACATCCCCTCCACCCTCATCTCTACACACCGAAGGCAGCCGTGGGGCACGCCTGTGCTCTCCACCTGAGGACTTTGTCTGGCAGTGGGAGCATGTGTAGCACCAGGTGAGCCAGAAGTGCCGGAGAGTTAATGCTCCGAGAAGCAGCCCTCGGCCTGATGAGCAGAGCCAGTGGATAGATACCTGGCTTCCTCAGCCCTCAGTTGGCATAACTCTTGTTTTTCCAGAGTTTCCCAGCAGGATTGAGGTTGAGTTGCACGTGGTGGTAATTTGCTTGGTGAAACCCTTTTTATTGATTTCCTTCTTTGTCTCACTCCTCAGCCTCCCAGTGTTTGTGGGGTACCCCCCAAAATAAACTACTTCCCTAGATTCCTTTTGTCAGGGTCTGCTCCTGGAACAACCCAAACTAAGACAGGGTTGGGTCTACCTGTCTTGTAGACTCGAATCGGAAGGCCGTGTGAGGACGGACATTAGCATGAAGGCGACAGAAAGATGAGTCCGAGAGAAGCAGACTGGGCGGGTCCACGAGGCCTCTGAGAGACAAGAAGATAGAAGTCACCAACACCTGAGAAATAGAGGGAACACCTGTGTCTCCACACACCCACGGTCCCCTTTCCCTATGCTGTAAGCTTTTCTGTTCCCTTTGGCCCCGAAGCTTTAACAACAGCAAAAACAACAGCCAACTCTATGTAACTTACTATAGGCCAGGCACTTTCCTAATGGCTACACCCATAGGGTTGTCAGATTTCAGCAATGAAAAAATCCAGGCTGCCCTATTACATTTGGGGCATACTTTTCTTAAACATTTATTTGTTACCTGAAATTCAGATTTAGTTGGGTGTTGCCTTGAATCTGGCAACCTGATATACCATGAGGCAAGCACTCATGATCATTTTACAGATGAGGACCCAGAGCAATTAAGCAATTAATCCAGGTTCACAGAGCTGCCAAGTCGTAGGGCCGGGCTGTGCACCCAGGTTGTCTAACTCCAGAACTGTCTTCTCAGCTGTCTTGGGGAAGGCACTCAACAGTAAGGTGTGCTGTGTCTCAAAGCAGTGCATTCCCTGTTGCTTATTCTTTGTGGTCAAGCAGTTGGGGCCATAATGGATTGGTGTTTGAGTCCTGCCTGGGAAATCTTTTTATTTTAATTTTTTATAAATTTATTTATTTTTGGCTGCCTTGGGTCTTTGTTGCTATGAGTGGGCTTTCTCTAGTTGCGGTGAGGAGGGGCTATTGTTGGTTGCAGTGCACGGGCTTCTCATTGCAGTGGTTTCTCTTGTTGTGGAGCACAGGCTCTAGGTGCGTGGGCTTCAGTAGTTGTGGCATGTGGGCTCAGTAGTTGTGGCACATGGGCTCAGTAGTTGTGGCTCGTGGGCTCTAGAGCACAGGCTCAGTAGTTGTGGCACACGGGCTTAGTTACTCCGTGGCATGTGGGATCTTCCTGGACCAGGGACCGAACCCGTGTCGCCTGCATTGGCAGGTGGATTCTTAACCACTGCGTCACCGGGAAGTCCCTGCCTGGGAAATCTTTAAGGCAGGAAGGATGAGCTTGTGAGCTGCCTTGGTGGAGGAGCAAAGGAGGGGTTTGCTGCTGTGTGGGGACCAGATCTTGTCTGGGAAAGGATATGCGGGTTTCCCATGGACCTGTTGGGGGCCATCGATAAACCACCACCTGCCCTGGTTTGCCAGGGACAGTTCCAGTTTAGATCTGCTGTCTTGGGGTCTCATCCTGTTCAGCATGTCATTTGTAAACAAAGTATATTGTATTAATAGTTCCATTCAAACAGACTGCATGGGTTTGGTGGGCCTCCACTTGGCGCTTGCAGCTGCCACCATGGCCTCATCTAGTAGTGTGTGACACCTGTGGTTCAATCCAGAAGTTTCTGGATTGAAGTGCACAACTTAACCAACACCTTTCTTTCAAGGACAGCATGCAGGGCGCTCACAAAGAGTACTGTGACATGGGGGATTAGGGAAAGCCAGCTGCTGCCAGCCTCGTCTGATGGTAGGAGAAAGTATTTGATGCTGCTGATCTGGTGGCCATTTGGTGTGCCAACTAGTTGTGCCAATGGCCTGTACCAAGAGCCTGTGCTGCGGGCTGCAAAATGCTCAAAGCCACCAGGCTGCCAGTTGATGGTGTCAGTGGGAAACATAGGAAACTGCAGATTAGGTGGACGGCAAATATGTGGGATGCAAGCTGAGCCGTCCTCTCCTGCAGCACCGAGAGAAGTCCGAGTACTCTTGGTACAGTGGTGTTGTCACTTATCACATGGTGTAACTCTGCTTATGCACTGCATTGCTTGGTAATGCTTTTTACATTTTCAGTAAACCCTTCCAGCCGTAATGGAGCTCAAGAACATTTGTGTGCATATTTAATGAAAACTTAAGCACAATTATTCTGTTTCCCAAGAAAATTGATGATGAGCATGTACCTAGCACAAAATGTTGATGTTTATCCAGACACCACGGGGACCATGGTCACCGACCGCATGGAAACCTGAAGACAGGAATCTGCTGAAGAAGCATCAACATCCCCTACAAAAGGTAGTGATAATTTTCAGGAAGTGATGCCCTAAGTGGGTGACTTAACATATGCAGCTCCAGAGAAGTCCATTTACACATCCCTCTGTGGACCATGACTTTGTTGAACAGGGACAGAGTTTCAGTTTGGGATGATAAAAAAAAGTTCTGGGGATGGTTGCCCAGCATGTGAATGTATTTAATGCCATTGAATTACACCCTTAAAAATGATTAAAATGGTAAATTTTATGTTATGTATATTTTACCACAATAAAAATGAATCTTGTTCATTTTTTCCCAAGTTTCCTTGTACATATACAAAGAGAAGTGATAACTGTTATCGTGTGGGCTCCACGGGCAAAAGAACAACCTTGCAAACAGTTAAATGATGCCAGTTTGATACCAATGTCATCCAATGTTTAAAGTATATCAGTTAACTCCAATGAGGATTTGATTTTTTTCAACCAATTCACGGAATCAAAATAAAGTTTTAAAAAGTTCATTCTGCCAAGGGTAAAACATCCAAAATTAACGTAAACACATTGTAAACTTAGTTAAAATATCCAGCATTGAAGATAAAATTGTTTCTGTGGTCTCAATACAAATATATTTGGTGAATCACAGCCTTATGGTAAAAATGATGTTTGTACTAAATGAGCAATGACCTTGGAATTGGCTGTGATGCACATGTAATTTGTAATTCATTCAAAGTAGCTGTGATGTCCACCAACTGAAATAAAAGCTGCAGTTGTTAAACATTACAAATATTTTTATGCATACTCAGAGTAACTGTGATAATGCTGAAGCAGCATTAAAACAATTTTTTTTGGCTGACGAGTCATTAATCAGATGTTAGAAATGCTTGAGCTTTGGCAGAACCACTCTGTGGATCAACCCAAGAGTTTTACCAAGCTTTTTCTTTTTTTTAAAGGGAGTCTCAACATTTTTGTCAAAAATCAGTTGGAAATATTTAATCAAAGTACTCAATGAATGGAGCACTAAAATAGAACTTCAGCTTTTGAAGCTTTTTAGCAAATTGCAATGATTGAAGACAAAGCTTGCAAACAGGAAGGCATGAAAATGAAAAAAAGGGACTGAAAAAATTCTAGGATGTGCTTTGGGAAATCTTAACTTGAGGGGAGAATCTTTGGATGGAGCTTATTTTTTTAAGTGTATAAATTTATATTCTGTACCAGATGGAATAAAATTAAGAAAGGCCTACAATCTAGGTTTGACAAAACACTGAAAAGAGTCATACTGCTCCAAAATTGTTCTCCTGATGAATATTCCACGCTGTACTAGGGACTTAATATGTCAGAGAAGAACATATTTGGTGTATCATTTTAAGTTCCTTTCTAGTTGGATCTAAGTTAAGTGTGAGTGTTTGTTTCCTCTGGGGAAAATTTTTTTTCCAGTTTAGAATTTGTGTTAAAAATGTCACTAATAAACCCTTGAACCTCAAAAAAAAAAACAGTCATAAATATAGATCTATTATTCGGTGCCTTTTTATCTTATAAAGATACTTACTAAAGAAAAGTAATCTGAAAGGAGGCAAAAAGACAATGTGTGAAAATATCTTGGCTGAAATATTATACATTTTGATTTGAAATAAATTAGAAATGAGAATCTCCTTCATCTAGCAAAATTTCCTTTGAGCTCACCAGGCACCTCAGCACCAGGAAAGAATATTTTCTCAATTAAAAATATCATGGTCTGCTTGGGGTTGCTATGGGGGAGGGGGGTGGGGGAAGAATGGATTGGGAGTTTGGGACTAGCAGATGCAAAATGTTATATATAGGATGGATAAACAACAGGGTCCTACTGTGTAGCACAGGGAATTATATTTAATATCCTGTGATAAACCATGATAGAAAAGAATATGAAAAAGAATGTGTGTGTGTGTGTATTTAACTGAATTACTTTGCTGTACAGTGGAAATTAATACAACATTGTAAATAACTGTACTTCAACAAAATAAATTAAAAAATAAAAATAAGAAAATATCATGGTCTGTAGAGGAGTCTTTTGAAGATCTCAACAATTTCAAATGTATTAACAATTAAATGCAATTTTGAAGACAATTTCAGGCTATTTTATAAAAATCTAAAAATAATGAGCCCAAATTAAAAAAACAAAACGCACCATATTCTTCAGAAGAGGATTTATGACACGGTATTAGAATCAGATATAGCTACAAAAGAGAGTAAAAGTACTTGATTGTGCACCCAAAGTAATTATTCTTCTAAGTTTTTTCAATGTTCACACAATTAGTATAAATACTTTAAAGAGTTTGTTCAGACATATATGGATACAGATATATGTTATTTTTATTTTGAGAACGAATATTATTTTAAAATAGAGTTTTTGAATGAAACTATTTTATAGGTTCACCAATGTAAAACCAATTTGTTGATCAATATATAAACATAATTAATACAATTTTAATTGCTTTTAGTACCCCCTAACCTCACAGGAGACAGACCAGCCGGAGACTTTAAAATCCTGCTCAGAAGACTATTTGAAAAGGCAGGGATGCCATAGTGACCGAGCAGAGTGAGTGGGCCACAGGAAAAGAACAGAATGCATTGCCCACGTCAAGGTGTTTGCAACTGCAGTGCCCCAGCAGGAGCCACTGAAAGACCCAAAGAAACGCCCATGCAAGCAAGGTGCGTAATACAATCAGACTCGGGGCGTGGAGCCGAGTTTTTACTGTAGAACCAGTCAAGTAGCAAATCTTCTGCCCCCTTTCCCTGCCTTCCCTCCCCCTCACACTCCAACCCACAGGAGCCAGAAACCAGAAACTGGAGTTAGCCAACTAGGGAGGGGAGAGGGAGAGAAGAAGGACCACAGCCTGGTGCTGGAGCACGAGGGCAGGAGGTGGGGCAGAAGTCTCACCTCTGAGTCAAGATTTGGCTGTTGATTGGAGAGGAGAGTTGAATTTCTGAATTGAGACAATGGATTGCAAAGAATAATTACCCAGGGACTTTTTAAAACCAAAGAGCAAACAAAAATTGAGGGGCTAATAAGGAATGAAACGTTGATGTCACAATGTGGATAGACCTCAAGAACATTACCTGCAGCAAAAGAAGCCAAACATGAAGGTCACATATTGTACGTTTCCATTTATATGAAACCCCCAGAATAGGTAAACCCATGGAGACAGAAAGAGGACTGGCTAGAGGTTGCCGGGGTTGAGGCTTAGGGAGTGGGGGATGGAATGGAGAATGGCTGCTAATGGGTACGGGGTTTCCTTCTTGGGGTGATGAAAACGTCTTGGGACTTGATAGAGGTAGTGGTTGCACAACACTGTGAACGTACTAAATGCCACTGAGTTGTACACTTTATTTTATTATTATTTTTTTTTTGTGGTACGCGGGTCTCTCACTGTTGTGGCCTGTCCCGTTGCGGAGCACAGGCTCCGGACGTGCAGGCTCAGCAGCCATGGCTCACGGGCCCAGCCGCTCCGCGGCATGTGGGATCTTCCCGGACCGGGGCACGAACCCGTGTCCCCTGCATCGGCAGGCGGACTCTCAACCACTGCGCCACCAGGGAAGCCCAAGTTGTACACTTTAAATGGTTAATTTTATGTTATGTAAATTGTATCTCAATTAAAAAAATATCAAGGGGCTACCCCAAATGTTCATCCAGGGACAAGAGAAGGATGCCTCCTACTGGGATGGTTTAAAGGCCAGTGCCTAGCAAAGAAAAAAGTTTTTTGTAAGGACTGTTGTCTCTCACATTCTGCGTGTAATACATATTACTAAATAGGGCTGGATGCATCAAACCATGTCAACTGTACTCTCTGGGGGATTTAAAGAATTTTCGAGGGCAAATTTGGACTCTGCTGAAATTTCACCTACTGTGCTGACTTCAGACCATTAGCTCCACATACTCTGAGCAACAGTAAAGCATTAGGCAAGTGAAGACACGACAGAGAAACAGCTTGAATTGTCTCCCTGGGAGCTGAGTCTCATTAGTAGGAGAGTTCCAGGCTGGGGTGAAGTTCTACAAGCTTCTGCTGCCACAGACACTGGACCACTTTGGACCAGAACCAGCCATCACCTCCTGTCATTCTGAGGTTCAGCTCTTTGGCGTGTCCTCGTTTCCCCTACCTCTGGATTCTGACCATAAATCCCCTAATTCCTGAGACAGGTTCTGTGCCAAGCAACCAAGGAACCCAGACAGCTTGGAGTCCGAGAAGCCTGCTAATTCGGAAAAAGCCTCTTGCCCCAGAAGAGTAGGGACTGGCAGCTGGCAGGCATCCTGGGTGTCAGCACTGGCTGTTGTGTGCCCAGGGGAAGGTGGGCAGGTTATTTTAAAAAACTGGCATGGCGCTACTGAGCTTTGAACTTATAAATGTGCATTAAAATTGGAAATTATTAACCAGAGAAGTAGGGAAGTAATTAGGATCCAAAGTACATTATTAACTCAAGCGAGCAGATCAACTTGACCTCTCCATGCCTCAGTCTTCTCCTCTGCAAAATGTGAATCCTTTTGATTTAACCAGATGGTGTGAGAATGGGATGGTATAGATATATATCGAAATGCTTTGAAAAGTACAAAGTGTAACACAAAATGCAAGGGTTTTACCCAAGTTGTTTACATAGGAACTTAGTCCAAAACACACCTAGTGGCAAAACCGAGGGCTTTCAATATTTAGGGAGAAGTTGGGCCAGTGGATGGATCTACAGCCAGACCATACTCTCTCATGCAGGGTTGGAAGATCTGTTTGGGCTGTGTACCAACACCCTGTCCTCAAATTTGTCATTTATTAGAAAGAGAAAACTGGCCAGAAGGGGTAAACCCAAATGAGAAAAATTGATCATCAACCTCTCATTGTAATTGCCTTTGTTTTTCAGGATTAATCAATCCTAGGTCATAAAAATAACACAAAGATTTGAGTTTAAAATTAGGGGCATTAAGTAGCGCAAAGAACAAATTTCGAGTGTTTCTCATTTGTTTACCTAGCTGGGAACATGAAGGACATGTGTTTAAGTTGGCTTATTTGGAATTAGGAGACTCTGATCTAGATGTTCCATTCTCTACCAAACCATGATGACATTCAGTTCAACTCAGTAGATATTTGCTGAGTTTCCATTTTGCTTCCAAGCCGGGGATACTGCGGTGAATGAGATAGGTTTCCCTTCCCTTAGTTTGTACATAGGCTCTTGGAGATCAGCCCCAGCCCTTGTCTTGGGTTTGAAGGAAATGAGTAGACATACACAAAACCCGTAGACATACACTTTGAAGTGTGTCGGGTGTGTATTCTGGCCAGAGATTTCCATGGGGTTAGCACCAGCAGAGGGGGACACCCAGGTTAGAAACCCTTCTTTTGAAAAGCTACCAAACTCTCTGGTCCCTTAAGCATAACCTGAATCAAGACTCTGATATTTAAACTGACAGCCACTCATCACATTTGAAGGGCAGACGTCTGAAATTAGAATGCCCAAAGGTCAGGAAAGCAAAAGATGGTATTTGGTGTGTTGTCACAAGGCAGTGTGTTTTAAGAGACTACACTCATTTGCATGGTGGTTGAAGGTTTTTTTTTTTTTAAGACAACCACTAAAACTCCAGACCAATTTTCAGCCTGAGTACTCCCCATGATTTTGCTCCAAATACTGAACAGATGGGCCGTGAGTTGAGTTTTCCTGAATCTAAGCACCAGCAGTGTTGCCCGGCTCAGACATACAATAAGCAAGACTCAACCCAAAGTACAAGAACATTGATTTTTTAAACTAATTTAAATTTAATTTAATTAATTTATTTATTGGTCATGCTGCATGGCATGTGGGACCTTAGTTCCCCGACCAGGGATCGAACCCGTGCCACCTGTGGTGGAAGCGCAGAGTCCCAACCACTGGACTGCCAGGGAAGTCCCAAACATTGATTTTTTAAAGAATTTTATCCTTCCAAAGATCACAAAATACTTGCCCCGAGCTGCTACAAGAGAAGTTTCTCCAGGGGCTTCCATCCTCCACTCAGCTAGATGCAAGACCAGCCAAAACCACAGACTTTCATCCAGTGTCTTTCTCCCAAATGGGTCTGGGAAGTGCAGGCTGGAAAGAGGCTTACGATTCAGTTTTACCATTTGATGACAGAAAGGAGGAATCTCCTTTTATGCTCTGTTGGCACCAAGAGGGTTAGAATTTCAGAGCTGGATGACACTTTAGATTTGGTCCAATGACTGCTCTTCATTTTCCAACTCCAGGACTTTTTATCTTTCCCAAACTGAAACTCTGTACTCATTAAACAGTAACTTTCCAATCTCCCCTTCCCCCAGCACCCAGCAACCACCATTCTATATTGTCTCTATGATTTTGACTACTCTAGGAACCTCATATACGTACAGTATGAATCATACAGTATGACATTTTATGATCTTTTATGACTGCTTATTTCACTTAGCATAATGTCTTCAAAGTCATCTATGTTGTAGCATGTGACAGGATTTCCTTCCTTTTTAAGACTGTATAATATCCATTGTAGGAATATACCACAATTTACTTATCCATTCATCCATCAATGAACATTTGTGTTGTTTCCACTTTTTGGCAAACACTGCTACGAACATAAGTGTACAAATGTATGTGTGAGTCCCTGCTTTCAATTCTTTTGGGTATATACCCAGAGGTGAGATTGCTGGATCATATGATAATTCTATATTTACTTAAAAAAAATCTATTTATTTGGCTGTGCTGCCTCTTAGTTGAGGCACGTGGGATCTTCATTGCGGCGTGCGGGATCTTTGGTTGCGGCATGTGGGACCTAGTTCCCTGACCAGGGATCGAACCCAGGCCTCCTGCATTGGGAGCATGGAGTCTTAACCACTGGACCACCAGGGAAGTCCCTATGTTTACTTTTTTTGAGGGACTGCTATAATGTTTTCCAAACTGGCTGCACTATTTTACATTTTCACTAGCAATGCACAAGCCTTCCGAATTCTCTGCATATTCACCAGCACTTGTTATTTTAAAAATTTTTATTTATTTATTTTTGGCTGCATTGGGTCTTCGTTGCTGTGCATGGGCTTTCTCTAGTTGCGGTGAGAGGGGGCTACTCTTCGTTGCAGTGTGCGGGCTTCAGTAATTGTGAGATGTGGGCTCAGTAGTTGTGGCTTGCAAGCTCTAGAGCACAGGCTCAGTGCACGGGCTTAGTTGCTCTGTGGCATGTGGGATCTTCCCGGACCAGGGCTTGAACCTGTGTCCCCTGCATTGGCAGGTGGATTCTTAACCACTGTGCCACCAGGGAAGCCCTATTTTCTGTTTTTTGTTTTTGTTGTTTTTTTTTTGCGGTACGCGGGCCTCTCACTGCTGTGGTCTCTCCCGTTGCAGAGCACAGGCTCCGGACACGCAGGCTCAGTGGCCATGGCTCACAGGCCTAGCCGCTCCGCGGCATGTGGGATCTTCCCGGACTGGGGCACGAACCCAGGTCCCCTGCATCGGCAGACAGACTCTCAACCACTGTGCCACCAGGGAAGCCCTATTTTCTGTTTTTGATTATGGCCATCCTAATGGGTATGAGGTGGTATCTCACTGTGGTTTTGATTTGCATTTCCCTGATCATTAGTGATGCTGAGAATCTTTTCATATACTTATTGGCCATCTGCATATATTCTTTGGAGAAATGTCTATTCAAGTCCTTTGCCCACTTTAAAATTGGGTTGTTTGTTTTTTGTTGTTGAGTTGACACTTCTTTTTATATATATTACTAAATGGGTCACAGAAAGGCTGCGCTTACCCCAAGACACTCAGCTGGATGGTGGCAGAGCCAGAATAAGAATTTAGGGGTCCCAGTAACACAACAGGGCTTTGTCCCACTTCATTCCTTATAGAGGAGGAAACAGAGGTGCAGAGGTGAGGAGACTCACCTCTACTACTTAGGGCTGTGGCCTCTAGGGAGCCCAGATTCTGAACCCTGGTGCTATGGTCTCAATTGTTTCTCCTGTCCCCAAATCCACATGTTGAAGCCTTAACCCCCAATGTGACTGCATTTGGAGATAGGGCCTTTAAGGAGGGTAATTAAGGTAAAATGAGGCCATAAGCGTGGGGCTCTAATCCAATAGGACTGGTATATAAGAGGAAGAGACACCAGAGCTCTCTCTTCTTCTCTCTGTGTATGCACAGAGGAAAGACCATATGAGGACACAACAAGAAGGTGGCTGTCTGCAAGCCAGGCAGTGAGGCCTCAGTGGAAACCATCCCTGCCAGTACCTTGTTTTGGCCTTCTAGCCTTCAGAATTGTGAGAAAACGAATTTCTGTTGTTTAAGCCACCTAGTCTGTGGTATCCTGTTATGGTAGCCTGAGCCTACTAATACACCTGGATTCAGAAAGTTACCAGATGGAGAAGACCCCAGAGAGAAGTGCCAGCATGGGTATGGGCAGTTAAGTTGGCCAGCTGGGTCTCACAATGGGTGTGGCCATGTTAAGTTTTTCTGGAATCTTATAGTCTTCAATCTGATATCCGAGTAGTCTCCTCCTAGCAGGACAGAATTTCCTGATGTTGAAAATAAAGAGCTTAACAAAGCCTACTAAAATAGTTCTAAAGGCTTCCTGGATATCAAATAGCTCTTACTAAAAAGTATTCTGATGATTTAAAAGTCCCAGACACGTGCATATTAGGTTTCCCTCAAAGTGCACATGGTTTCATCACCAGTGTTGTACTTCTTTTATTCTGTTCTCTTCTCTGTGATCCCTGGTTTGGGTGGGTTTTCTCAGCTATTTCTGATGTATTTGTCAGCCTTTCCTTCCCCATCCACCAGATTAACTGCCAAATCCCTCCAAGGTTCCTTATTTCTGTAAGATCTATTGTAATTATACTTCAGATGGTCTTGACTCTAAGGCAAATAGGACCAAGCAAGCAAGGGCCAATGGGAAGAGGAGGAAGTGAAGAGCATCTGTGGGTGGGGCACTGGTGGGTTGGGGAGCAGGCTGGCTCTTAAGGATGGGCCTAGGGAAGGGGGCTAGAATGTCAAGTGGGAAACTGAGGCAGAACCCTAACCTAGTAATAGGAATGGGTTCAACACCATAGGAGTTGTCCAGCACGGTGCACTAGCTTGGTGTCAGCAGACAATCTTCTAAACCACTGAGCTTCTCCCTTCTGCCCCTCATCCTTTGTTCCATTTTCTCTGGCTCTAGCCCATCCTTCCTGTCCTCACCGCGCCTCTCCATCCAGTCTCTTTGTTTCATGCTACATAATATTTCATCACTCCTTCTTGGCTTTGTCTGCTCACTGGAGACTCTCAGGGTAATGTCACAGTCCTGGGACTTCTTTCAGGGTCAAGGGCAGGATCCCAACATGAGTAGGCGCTGGCTGAGACTCAGCTGTGTCAGCTTCCCAGCGTGAACTCTGGCACACATTCCAGAGGCTCTGAAGATTTTACCTGGGAGTTACCAGCTCCTAAAGGAACCGGGCAGGGTGGGAGTTCTAGATGGGAGGTCTAAGAGAGTGGTGAAATTGGAATTTACACTCAGGAATTAAGACTCCAAACCTAGTGCTTGGTCTGCTATAGTACTTCTCAAATTCTGATGTGCATCTGAATTTTCTCAACATGTAGATTCTGATGCAGTAAGTCTGGGGCGTGGCCCTGGATTCTGCATTTCTAACACACTCCCAGGTAATATGGACACTGTTGTTCCGCCCTTTGAATATCAAGGCCCCACTGCATCATATTAAGGGAACTCCAGCTGTGCTGGAATTTCAGCTACCATGGAAGGCTGGAATATTTTTGAGTACATTGGGCCTCTAGTCAGGCCTGGTGGGTACCACCTCCCCGATGCATCTCATCAGTCTTGAATCTGTAGCAAAGAGGTTCTCAAGCTTGAAGGTGTATTAGAATCACCTGGAGGGCTTAAGACACAGTCATCTGGATCCCATTCCCAGACTTTCTGATTCAACAGGTCTGGGGTGGGCCCCAGAATTTGCATTTCTATTGTTTCCAGGTGATGCTGCTGCTGCAGGTCTGGGGATCAGACTTCGGAATCACTGTTGCAGAGTAGCTAAAACCGAGGTGCCACTAGGGTCCCGCAATAGAGGGTCTGATGGTTTGGGTTTGAACCTGATTCTAATCCTTACAAATAGTGTGATATGAGGCAAGTCACTCCTTTTCTCTGAGATCCAGTTTTCCCATCTACAAAGCAATGATAATGCACCTCATTGCATAGGGTTGCTGAGCAGTTGAGAAAGAATGTTTACAAGTGCTTCACACGTTTGTCCCTAAGAACGGGTTCCCAGTCTGCATGGAAAATCTGTCTGCTGCCATCAAACAATTAAAATTATTCAACTGTTTAAAGACCTAAATATACGACATGACACCATAAAACTCCTAGAAGAGAATGTAGGCAAAAACATTCTCTAACATAAATTGTAGTAATATTTTCTTAGATCAGTCTCCCAAGGTAAAAGAAAGAAAAGCAAAAATAAACAAATGGGACCTAATCAAATTTAAAAGCTTTTGCACAGCAAAAGAAACCATTAACAAAACAAAAAGACAACCTATGGAATGGGAGAAAATACTTGCAAAAAGATGCGACTGACAAGTGGATGATGCAACTGACAAGCAGTAATATCCAAAATATACAAACAGCTCAGACAACTTAATATCCAAAAAACCCAAACAACCCAATCAGAAGACAGGCAGAAGACCTGAATAGACATTTCTCCAAAGAATACATACAGATGGCCAACAGGCACATGAAAAGACGCTCAGTATTGCTAATTATTAGAGACATGCAAATCAAAAACCACAATGAGGTATCACGTCACACCAGTCAGAATGGCCATCACCAAAAAGTCTACAAACAACAAATGCTAGAGAGGGTGTGGAGAAAAGGAAACCCTCCTGCACTGTTGGTGGGAATGTAAATTGGTGCAGCCACTATGGAAAATAGTATGGCGGTTCCTTAAAAAACTAAAAATAGAGCTACCATATGATCCAGCAATCCCACTTCTGGGCATATATCCCCCAAAGACGAAAACTCTAATTTGAAAAGATACATGCACTTCAATGTTCGTAGCAGCACTATTTACAAGAGCCAAGACATGGAAACAACCCAAGTGCCCATCAACAGACAATTGGTTTAAGAAGATGTGGATATATATACAATAAAATATTACTCAGCCATAAAAAAGAATGAAATGTTGCCATTTGCAGCAGCATGGATGGGCCTAGAGATGATCATGCTAAGTGAAGTGAGTCAGAAAGAGAACGACAAATATCATATGACATCACTTGTGTATAGAATCTAAAAAATAATACAAATGAATCTATATACAAAACAGAAACGGACTCACAGACATAAAAAGCAAACTTATGGTTACCAAAGGGGAAAGACAGAGGGGAGGGATAAATTAGGAGTTTGAGAGTAACGAACTACTCTACATAAAACAGAGACACAACAAGGATTTACTGTATAGCACAGGGAAGTGGAAAATAATCTGAAAAATATATGTGTATATATAACAGAATCATTTTGCTGTACACCTGAAGCTAACACAATATTACAAATCAACTACATTTCAATTTTTTAAACAGTTGTTTCAGTCCATTGGTCTGTTATTTTAGTTGCTTGACTTACCCTTTTCATGGAATTGGGTCAATTAACCAAATGGATCAGTATATTTTTTTCCAGGACGCTCTTTGGGAAAGCGAGGTCTAGAAAACCTGCATCTGAAACCCACAAGGCATGGCTTGTTAAACTTTAATGTGCATACAAATCACCTGGGGAGCTTGTTTGAATGCAGACTTTTATACAGTGGGTCTGGGATGGGGCTTGAGAATTTGCATCTCTAACATGCTCCCAGGTGATGCTGGGGTTGCTGGTCCAGGACCACACTTCTTGTAGCAAGAATTCTGGAACAGTATGAATATGCAGATTCCTTGGCCCTGCCCAGACCTTTTCTATAATTTCCTCAGGTGATCCTTTGGCAAACTAAAGTTTGAAGGCTATTGTCTCAGTGATCAGCCTTAATCTTTTGCCTTATAAATGTCGGCTGTAACCCAAACAGTGGGAGATGTCAACATCACATGGCCTGCCCAGCACATTTCATGGGGATGGAGAGAGAAGCAGAGGTGCCTTCAAGTCCCACTTCTACCACTTCTTGGCCATGCTGGGAAAATCATTTCACTTTCAGTTCGTTCTTTTGAAATAATCGGCTCATTTGTAAAATGGGAAAAATAATATCTGTCCTTATAATGGGTCGTTGTGAGTCTGGAAGGCTTGCTGGGTCCAGAAGCACTTTGGAAATTGTAAATTTGCAAATGCAAAGGATTATCTTAAAAACAGAAAAGGTTAGGGTAGAACTTTCTGTGTCAACTTATGAAAAACTAATTTTACCTGGGCCTTGGCCATAGGCACGTGGCTGAATGCAGAGCACCATGAAGGCAGTAAAATATTTTGGGGTTGGTCCAAACCTAACCCAAGCATAGGTCTTCCAAACCTTTGAATTTTGACCAACTCCAAAGAAAGCCAGTTGGGTATGACTATGTCTCCCTTAAAAATTATTTAAATTGTTAAATGTACATTAACACAAGCAACATCTGAAGAGTAACACGTAACAGCACTGACCTTCTCCATATAGGAGTCAGTAGGGTTTGAAAAGCAAGGGAATTGTTTGGAACTGAGCTCATTTCACAACACAACCAATGTTGTGAATATTGTTTCTGAGTGAGCCCACAAACCCGCTTACCTCTTAATATAGCTAAAACTCAACACTTAAAAAAAACTAACAGCAATGATGTGTAAAGAGCATTATGCTTTATGAAGCATTTCTATATTCACTGATTTTTACTTCCTTCCCATTTTAAAGATGAGGAAACTGAGGCTTAGAGAGGTTAAGAGAGTAAAGATTATAGAATCAGTCACAGGCCATGAGCTTGAATCTTGTCTGCTGATTTCAAGACTGGTGCATATTTGTGGTCTTCTAGAACCAGTCCCAATGAGCAGGGTTTGAAGGATTCCATCTTGGATCATCGTGTACATACCTATTCCTATAACCACAAGACCTGGGAATTCTCCTTCACCTGCTTAGTCTCCCACCTGGTAGTGGAGGATTCAGCAGGACAGTGCCAAGGGCAGAAGTATTAGTCAGGAGAGACAAATTACCTTAGCAGTTTTTGAGGGATATGTTTTGCCCCCTGGGCTCCTAGTTACACTTTCGTTAATTCAAAGGGGTCTGTCTCATCTCTAATTGGAAGCAAAGTTACTACCTCTAACTTAAGCAAGAAAATGGGTGTGTTGCTTAGGATTTATCTTGGTTGCTAATGACTGAGACTTGAAATAATATCAGCCTATATGAGTTGGAGGATTGTTTTTTCTCTCACTTCAAGCCTGAAGGTAGGTAATATAGGGCTGGTATGGTAGTTTCACGAGCTCCTCAGGAGCTCAGGTTCCTCTGCCTTTCTCTTCACCATCCTTAGGGCTGATTTCTACCCTCCAGTTCACTTTATGGCTGTGATATGGTCATCGTAGCTCCAGCCATCACATCAGCACTCCAGGTAGAAAAAAGGAGGAAGAAGGGATAAAAAAGTGCATCTCCCAAATGAGTTAATGTCTTTAAAGCTGGGTACAGGGACTTCCCTGGTGTCTCAGTGGTTAAGAATCTGCGTGCCAATGCAGGGGACATGGGTTCAAGCCCTGGTCCAAGAAGATTTCACATGCTGCGGAGCAGCTAAGCCTGTGTGCCACAACCACTGAGCCTGCATGCCACAACTACTGAAGCCCGCGTGCCTAGAGCCCATGCTCCACAACAAGAGAAGCCACTGTGATAAGTCCACGCACCGCTCCGAAGAGTAGCCCCCGCTTGCTGCAACTAGAGAAAAGTCCACGCACAGCAACAAAGACCCAACGCAGCCAAAAATAAATAAATAAAAAAATAAAGCTGGGTACATTTATTCACTCAGTAAACTGCAAGCTTTATTTCTAAGGAAGAAGGGAGAATAGCTATTGGCATCTATGCTCTGTTGGGATTTTGGGTAGTTCATGAGACTGAAGGTCAGCGACATCTCAGGGATTCACAGAAAGTCTCTGTAGGGAGCTGTTGTGGGATCATTTTGCCCCGCTTCCTTCAATCCCTGTGAGCCCACTCAAGATTCAAATTCCCAGGAGAAAGAGGCTAAGTTTAAGTTTGCCTTAGCTGCTCGCTGGGGGATCTGAGAAGTGGACCTCCGTTGTTGACTCTCCACCAATTATAAGGACTGGGCCAGGGTCCTTGCTCAAAAGAAGGGATTCTGGGCAGAAAAAAGTCACAAGTGTCTCCCAGTCTTCATTTGTTGTCCCATTTCGTTCTCTCTCTTCTAGCCCCAGACTCTTCTTAGCACAGAGAAGGGATGGTAGGGTGTGGAGTGGAAACAACAGGGCTTTTGCAATCAACACACCTGGGTTTACTCACACTTCTGCGTTTACCAGGTGTATGACGTTGGGCCCGTATTACTTCACGTGGCTGAGCCTCAGTTTCCTCAGCTATTGGAAAGGGGATAATCTTACGTGCCTTAAAGCTGGTTGTGAGGATTAACATAGTGGAATTGGCACAGTCTCACTAGTCTTGAGGATGAACAGGGTCACTTTGACAGTGGTAATCTAAGTTTCACTGATTCTCCATGACCTGTGAACCCCCGCTTCCCCTGCTTCAAGTATTTGTGAGGGCAGTTAGGGAACGCCCTACACACGTGCTTACCAAGAAGTCGGATACTCCCACGCATTGGTGTTGCCCTGCCAGGCACCTTAACCCTTGTCCTTCACTCAGCCCTGGGGGGCCTTTATCAAAGCTGAGCTATGGTTTGGGGAAACTGTCGGGAAAAAGCTCTTCTCCCCTCTTTGATGTTACTCTCAGTGGAAGGGACCCAATTTAGCCGTCCTTGGGTCTCAGAGTTTTCTTGAGGCCTCCTTCCTCTCTGAGGCCCTGGACATGCAGCCATAGGACTCCCTGGCGGTGTTCCGATGGCTGAAGTTGCTCATTGCATATACAGAAATCCATCTTCTCCTTTCTCCTTAGGAAGTAAACACTGACGTCCAGCTGGGCCCCTTGCCACCTGGAGTAAAAGACAAGATTTCTTGGCTTCCCTTGGAACTCAATATGTCCATGTGACTAAGTTCTGGCCATCAGGACATAAGCAGAAATGCTGTGTATAAAGAAGGCTGCTTAGGGAAATTTCTCAGCTATAAATGTGTCCCTTTTTGCCTTCTTCCTTCATTTTTTCAGCCAACAGCCTGAGTTGTGATGACTGGAGCTCCAACAGCCATTTTGGACCCTGAGGAGAGCTTGTAGACAGAAGCTATGTCCTTAAACAGTGAAGCAGAAAGGTTGAAGTCCGTGTCCCTAATGATACTGTGGAATCTCCATGCCAGTCCTGGACCATCAGTTCTGGACCTCGTTTGCATCAAAGAAAAATAAATTTCAATCTTATTTAAGCTACAGCTATTTTGAGGGTTTCCTTTTTTTGTGTGTTATAGTCAGCTGAAACTGATCCTAATAGATGTTACCACACTCACATCAGGTAATTTCCCTTTTCCCCTCAGGGTGAATTCTTGCCAGGTGATCTCTCAGTCCTCATGAAAACAGATTTCTGAAGGGATCTTCCCCACTGGTATTCCAGATGTGTCCAGGCATACCCAAATCCTACCTAGAATCAAACTGGGTCCCTCCTAACTCACATTGTAGCTATTCTTATAATACATGGTCTGACACAGCTCTGAGCATACCAGGCTCAATAAAAATTAGTCAGCATTCTCTTCATCCTTTATATGTGTAGGTGGTCAACTCCTTCCACCTGTTAGGTCTGGGCTGTAATGCAGAGGGCTGAGCCAGGGTGGGGAAATCCTACATAAGCATCTATGAACCAATCTGCCCCCCTAGAGGTCCCTTTCCACTTTCCAGCCTTGCTTCGCTTTAGGACATTGCCGGGCAAGACCCTGAGTTCAGAGGGTAAGCCACCATCCATCAATAACACTTCCTGCTGAGCCACTGGCAGGGGTTGGGGGTGGGGTCCCAAAAGGAGAAGATGGAGCCCTTATCCTCAGAGGCTTCTCTACCCAACAGGGACTAATAACGCTGAATGATTAGAGTTGAGACTGGGACTCAGGAACACAAGGCCAGCTTGAACCATCTGGTCCAACAATCCATTATGTCCCTCTGAGGTCTGACTCATCCCAAATAGCCTCCGGGTTTCCTGGGTAACCTTCTCCCCTCCCCTAACTCATGCCAACCTGAATCCAGGCTACTGTGGATGCAGAGGTTCTCCTGATTATTAGGGTCATGGGTGGCTGAATGACTTTTGTTGTTTTGATGATTTGTCTTTAAGCAGGAAATCAGATCTAAGCCAGTTCTAGGCATTCAACTTATTAACTGAATTGAACTAAGGAAAAGGAGAGTAAAAAAACATGCCTGAACAAATGGAATGAACGGGCCAAGTCAAGAGATGGTTTCTTTCCACGTCCCTGCAAACAATGGAAGCATGCTTCTCAGGCCCAGGATTGTGGGGCTGGAGTCACCATCCCTCCCGCTCTCCTGCCTCCCTTTTTCTCCTCATCCCAGGCTGGGCCGAGGAGTCTGGGCTTTATTTTCCACCAAAGACACCTGAGGAATCCAGGGCTCAGGCTGAGTCAGGTGACCCAGCCTGTGTCACCATGTTCAGAGTGTGCAGTCCCCCTTCCTTCCTGGAGTCTTAAGTTAAGGCCTGAGAGGGTCTTTGCGCTGCAGAGGTCCTGAGACAGCAGAAAAGGGAGGCTGAGGTGTGGACAGCGAGGCCAAGAGGAGGCTCAGGAAAGCTCCCCAAGCCAGCATTCCTAGGAAAAATGCCCCTGGGGATGGTGGTTGTTCTTCCCTTCGCAAGGTCCTCGCTCAACCGTGGAGTTGCCTTCTGCAGTTCAACAGAAGTAGACTCGGTCCCCCATGTCCTATAAGCCCAAGCTCCTTCCTCTGAGTGTGTGGGAAGGAGGTCGAGGCACTGAGGGAGCAAGTTTTCCTGCCAGTAATCCAAACGGAAAGCTGGCCCAGGAAAAGTCTTTGGAGTAAATCCACCCCACCTTGGAAAATTCTATCAAATTATCATATTCTGCACTATATACACACTTTTTATAAAAGCAAAAACTAAATGGTACTTCGGGAGACAGGGCCTTGGGGTGTCTTGCACAGTAGCCTAGGGGAGCTTAGAGGTTTCCTTCATTACACCTAGCTCTCATCAGGCAAGATGTATTTTTACTGTACCTAGCTCTCCATTCAAATGATCAGAGCAAATCCAGTTACAAATGACAATATCTCTTTGAAACGGTGATGGTGACAGAATCTTGAGTGTTTCCAGTATGCAAGGCGTGGTAAGTGGAATGCAGTGTAAGGCAGTCTTTATTACCAACTTATAATGTGTAAACTGTCACTGACAGTCTATCTAATCTGCGTGTTAGTTATCTATTGCTACATAACACATTACCTCCAAACAGCAGCTAAAAACAACAGTTATTATCTCCTAGTTCCTGTGGGTCAGAAATTAGGAGTGGCGTGGCTCAGGGCTTTTGGCTAAGATCTCCCAGGAGGTTGCAGTCAGGCTGTCGGCCAGGACTGCGGCCTCATCCGAAGCTTCAGTGGAGGTGGAGGATCAGCTTCCAAGCTCACGTCCATGGTCGTTGGCAGTCCTTGGTCCCCCACCATGTGGGCCTCACCACAGTGCTGCCTGGTGACATGACAACTGGCTTCCCCGCAGTCAGTAATGTGAGAGAGGCTGAGGCCCAAGACAGACTTTTTGTTTTTGTTTTTTTAATATTTATTTATTTATTTGGCTGTGCAGGGTCTTAGTTGCGGCATGCGGGATCTTTAGCTGCAGCATGTGGGATCTAGTTCCCTGACCAGGGATCAAACCTGGGCCCTCTGCATTGGGAGCATGGAGTCTTAACCACTGGACCACCAGGGAAGTCCCCCAAGACAGTCATTTTATAGCCTAATCTTGAAAGTGGTGTCCCATTAGTTCCGCCACGTTCTGTTTGTTAGAAGCAAGTCATTCACTCCACTCACACTCAAGGGAAGGGGATGAAACAAGGATGTGAAAACCAGGAGGCAGTGATCATTGGGGTGGGGAAAGGGCATCTCAAAGGCTGATTTCCACAGTTTCTGCCTTTTCTTTCTTTTTTTTTTTTAACATCACAAATACTTTAGGGATTTCTGTGGCTTAATCGTTACCCTGGTGTCCCTACTATTTTTTTCTTTAAAGTCAGAAAACTCCTGCAAGGGAGTTTTCGGGCACTGGGGAGGGAATTCTATCCTGTGGTTTATCTTCTGTGGTTTGGGGAGAAATGTTCCACAAATTGGATATTCTAGACAACTGAGGGCTTTTCCCTTTAAGCACCCAAGTTCATTCCATACTGTACAGGAGACCCATGTAATTCTGGAGTATAATTCCTGAGACCATTGAGAATACCTAGGTTACAAAAGGAAAGGTGTGTACGTATGACTAGGTTTCTCAGGAATCGCAATTCTATGATGTCTCATTTCTCGTAAGCATTCCCACACATTAAGTTAAATAAATATCTTTGTAAGTTTTGCTAAAACTCTCTCATGTAGTTAATAACTTTTGTGCAGGTTGGAGCAGTTGCTAATATAGCTTTGAGAATCAATTTTTCTTGTTTCTGGAGGACTTGATTATGTCCTAGCTATGAGCCACTATTGAATGAAACACTTCATTCCTTTTAAAAAAAACAAAAAAAGTATTATCTTTATTCCAAGCCAAACTGTCATCCAAGTACAAAGGCAACTGAGAATTCCTAGTGTTTGAATGGCAGAATCTGTTAGAGGATAAACTTAGACTCCCCCAAGAGATGATGGGAAAATCTTCAACAAAAGAATGGGCAGGGGCTTCCCTGGTGGCGCAGTGGTTGAGAGTCCGCCTGCCGATGCAGGGGACGCGGGTTCGTGCCCCGGTCCGGGAAGATCCCACATGCCGCGGAGCGGCTGGGCCCGTGAGCCATGGTCGCTGAGCCTGCGCGTCCGGAGCCTGTGCTCCGTAACAGGAGAGGCCACAACAGTGAGAGGCCCGCGTACCGCAAAAAACAAACAAACAAACAAACAAACAAAAAACGGGCAGAGGACATTGATTCATATCACTGTAGACCAAGACAAAACACATGCAGTGACTATGATGGAAGAATAGATTCTAAATGATCTAGAAGTGATATAACTGACAAAAATTCAGATGCAAAGGGGGAACAAAGTTATATACAGTATAAACACATTGTGGTATAAACGAGACACTTCATTCTGTAGGTTACTCTAAACATCTATCCCTTGCAAAAGAACCACCAATTTCTTAGTCATCCTTACTTTTTCTTCCCTTCTAATACAGCTCTAATGGTCCATTTTCCTTGTGCTCTTTTCCATGCCTTGGCTTCCTCTTTGAGGCAGTATGGCTTAGTGGTTGTGAGGGGAGGCTCTGGAGTTATACAGTCTTGGTTCCACCACTTCCTGAATGTATGACTTTAAGCAAGTCACTTGACCTCTTTGGCTTCAGTTTCCTCATCTGTAAAATGGGACTTTTTATGTTTCCTACTCATAGGGCTGTCGTGAGGATTAAATGGAACAATCCACGTAAATCTCTTAAGAAAGTGCCAGGAACATAGTAGGTGCTCAATAAATGTTCGAGGTGATGGCCACTGGTCATGGGAATAAGAGACAACAGCAAGGTCATACTGAGGGCAGGTGCTGGCCATTGACAGGTATACTCAATGGCATCCTGGTATCCAAATTCTTGTTCCATCTAAAGGTAAATCACGTCTAACCTTCAGGGTTGCTGGTGAGTGGACTAGACACCTACTCTACTGAGTCCTTCCTGCTTCTGCAAAGAGAGAGCCAGGAGCCTGAAGTGACCTTTCTCTCGGGATTCAGGTTCCTCATCAGGAACCAGGACCAATATGCAGGTGGACTCATTCAGCCATGTCTCAGACATGAGACTCCCATGTCTCAGAGGTGTGTGCTTGGGGTTGTTAGCCCTTGAACAAAATAGCCCAGACACTAGTGTGTTCCAAATGCAAATGTTTGCATTTCATACTTTTCTGCCTCTGAAAGATCACTGCCAGCTGCTGCTGTCGGCATTGCCAGCATGCCTGCTTCCAGCAGCTCTCTTCCTTCTCCTTCGAATTTCTTACTTTCACGGGCTGGGAAATGTGAGAGTGAACCTTAGTAGAATTTTCTGTAAAAGACAAGGCTTTTTTTTTTTTTTTTTGCGGTACGCGGGCCTCTCACTGTTGTGGCCTCTCCCGTTGCGGAGCACAGGCTCCGGACGCGCAGGCTCAGCGGCCATGGCTCACGGGCCCAGCCGCTCCTCAGCATGCGGGATCCTCCCGGACCGGGGCACGAACCCGTGTCCCCTGCATCGGCAGGCGGAGTCTCAACCACTGCACCACCAGGGAAGCCCAAGACAAGGCTTTAAGGGAAGGTCCGAGGGCTGTGCCGCGAGCAAAGCTTGGAGCTGACGAAGGCTGTGTACTGTGGCAGAGACAGCAGTGGGCAAGGACTTGACCTTGTCTCAAATCACCACATTTTTGGAAGTTTTATTTAAACTTTATCATAGAGTACAACTTGGCTCTTTTTCCTTTTCTCTAAACTTAAGACTTATAAATGTATGTGACCACCACCCAAACCGGGACACAGAATAGTTCCATGACCCCAAAAGACTCCCTTTATGGCCATGCTCTCCCCCACCCAGAAGCTCTGGCAATCCCGATGTTCCCTGCATCACGACAGTTTTGTCCCTTCCAGAACATCATGTAGATGAAATCATAGTATATGTAATTCTGAGACTGGCTTCTCTCACTCAGCATAATGTCTTTGAGATGCATCCAGGTCATCGTCTATCAACAGTTTGTTTCTTTTCATTGTTGAGGAGTGTTCCACTGTATTGTTTATTCACCTGGTGAGGGATATCTGGGTTTTCCCAGCTTTTGGCTATCACAAACTCCTATTAACATGTGTGTACAGGTTTTTGTGTGAATATAAGTATTCATTTCTCTAAGGTAAATATCCAGGAGTGAGAGTTCTGGGTTATATGGAAAGTATATGTTTAACTTTATGAGAGATCATTAAACCATCTTCCAGAGTGGCTGTACCATTTTGCATCCCCACCAGAAATGCTCCAGTTGCTCTGTGTCCTTGCCAGCACTCGGTATTGTCTGTCTTTTTATTAGTCATTCTAGTAGGTGTGAATTGGTATTTCATTACGGTTTTGATTTGCATTTTCCTAATGGCTAAGGATGTTGAACATCATTTCATGTGCTTATTTGCCATTCTTACATCCTTTTTGGTGAAGGTCTATTCAAGTCCTTTGTCATTTTTGAAAGTGGGTTGTTGGTTTCCTTACTGTTGAGTTTTAAGAGTTCTTTATGTATTTTGGATACAAGTCCTGTGTCAGATCTGAGACAAGGCTTAAGCAAATACTTAAGCACCTGAGACATCTCCCTTATTAAATGGGGATAATGTAGTTTTCTTCGCCTATTTCCCAATGTTGCTCTGAGGATCAAATGATAAAGGTAAGTGAAACATCGGAAGTCGGGAAGGAATCACCGTTGCTGCTTGGGTTATCCAGGTTCTTGTGTGAATGGTCTGTGCCCTGTGGGTGTTTCTTTATTTGCATAATATTATGCTCCTTCCAAGCAGGTACTTGACAGATTAAAAGGTTTAAGGTGAAGGGGAATTTTGTGGAGAAATGGTCTCTGCTGACAGCTACTCCTTTTTTTGTCACCGCTGGAGCACATTTCCTCCCCCCAGATCCCAGGAGACTTGACCAGGAAGGTGCTAGAGGTCGATGGTGGCTGAGCAGCCAGTGTCAGGAGCTCCTCTGCAGACCATCTGCCCCAGCTTTAGGAAGCAGCTCCTGCTGGCCCAGGCAGAGCCCAGCACTCCCGTTGAGTGAGGATCATATGCCACAACTGAGGGTTGAAGAGAGATGTGCAGGAGAGGATGTGACTCGTTCCCAAGTGAAGGACGGACGACTGGACTCCATCTTCCAGATCCCATTGCTTTGCCGGCTCCCTTGTGAGCGAGCCAAGCTTGAGCCTGGCTCAGAGGAGTCAGCAGTGGCAGAATATATAGGACCCGTGTCCTGGTAGTGTTTACCCCCAACCTAGCAGTGCTCACAGGTGCCCCAGGAGTGCTCACCCATAACCTAGTAGTGCTCACCTATATTCTAGCAGTGCCCACCCGTACTATAATAGTGGGTATAATGGTGGCCTCCACACTGTCTATCCCACCCCTCTCACCTAGCACAGGAGAGCTCCAGTTTGAAGAATTAACTTCAGCTCACGGGGTGACCCTGAGGTATTTGAGAATAATCCCATTCACCCTGCTACTGACTGGTTCTGGAACGCACATGACCTGATTCGGCCGATGAGACACAAGGAGTGGTTTGCTGAAGGCCTCTGGGAAATTGTTCTACCTTCTGTGGGTGGGGGCGGGGTGGGGTGAGAAGCCAGATCCATTCACCCTGCTTCACCCTGTCTGTCTGTTTGTGTGTCTCTCCGTCTCTGTCTCTCCCCCTCTGCTGGGGTGCTAGCAGCCAAGACCACAGGGACCCAGGCTTGGAATGAGCCCAACGCTGAGGCTGGACGAGCAGAGACGTGGAAGGAACCCGAGTCTTTGTTTCCGCCCTGAGCCTGAAGCGCACCTGGTCTGGAAGTCTTTGCTGAAGCTGACAATATTCTCTCCAGTATAATTCAGTTTGAGTTCAGTCCCTTATTATTTGCAGCCCAAGCACAGTAGCTGTTATAAGCTGTCCCCTCACCAAGCTCAGGAGGCCTCCTTAGTTCACAAGTCAGACTTCAGAGGTACCGAGTGGCTCTGGGGGTGAAGACAAGGAAGAGGCAGAAAGGCAATGACCTCTCCTCACTTCAGTGCTACAACATCAGCACCGTTTCATGGACCACGTCTCATTCTTTTTCTGTTTTAACATGGAAGCGTTAAAAATCACCTAACCCTTATTAACTTGGATTAAGGTGAGGGGAGAGTCTGAATTATAGCATCTGTTCAAAGGAAGGCAGTTTGTTTTATTCTATTTGAAGTGCACAGTAACTAGACCAACACTGGGTAGAGGTCCCGTTGGCCTGCTTCAGGGAAGACACAGTTAACATATTGTTGCTATGCCAACACTAATCGTTTCTTTGGGGATCTTTTCCTTCACAAATACAGGCAATAGTGGCTGAGTCAATAGTGTAAACGAGGTAACAGAGGCAGCAGAGGAGGGTTTAACCTATTTCAGGGAACAGACTGTTTTCAAGGAGCAGCAGCCCCTGGTAGAACAACGTGGTGCTAATTGTGCATTCATTACTGCAGGCTTGGGACAGCCCTGGCACTGCCCAAAGGCTCACGAGTTTTAAATCTGAGGAATCCTGAAGGATGATGCTCCAGGGCACACGCACCGGAGACCCTGCCACGTTCACGGGCAGTGACAAAGCAACACACACAAGACACAGTGGAAGAAACTCGCTTGGGCCCTGTGTACTATCGGAGGATTTCTCTGTGGGAATGTGGCTGCACGTGCGCCTTTTTAGTAACCACTGGTTACCAAGGCAGTGAGTGTATGCGTGTGCGTGTGCGTGCGTGTGTGTGTGTGTGTGTGTGTGTGTGTGTGACACAGAGAGAGAGAGAGAGAGAGAGAGGCTGAGTGCCAGCTGGCAAGAGCATCACTCGATTTGTGGAGATTTCTCACAAGCCCTCAGACCCTGGAGAGAGCTGCAAGTCCTTGGTCCTGGCCCTAGTTTAGTTTTCCTCGTTGACTTCCCAGATTGTTACCGAAATCTTGAAGACTAGAGCAAATCAGACTATTGTTTTCCTTAGCGGATAAAGACGTGTTCATTTTAGGAAAAGCAGCCATCTAATACTGGTGTGTATTTGGGATGCGGGTGGGGGGAAGGCCCCTTTCCTTAAATAGGAGATGACCACGGAGGAGGGGGGAATCCTTCAGCGTGTGCCAGGTGTTGAGATACCTGACAGCCAGGTCGCCCTCCTTCTTTCTCTGTCACATGTGACTCGAGTACCTGCCAGGTGCCAGGCGCTGTGCGGTGTGGATATGGAGATGAATGAAACACAGAACCTGCTTGTGAGGGGCTCACAGTGTAAGGGTGTAAGGGGAGACATGAACACACGCACACATGCGCACAAGCACACAGGTGGCTCTAATGTGTGTTGAGATGTACAGGGAGTGAGAAGCACGGAGGAGCGTTCAAGCTGGCATTCGAAGCTAAAGGAGGCGTCCCGAGCACAGGAGGGAGAGCAGACAGCATGTGCAGAGGCAGGGCAGTGCGAGCGGAGAGCTGGTTTGTTTGGGGACCAGGGAGGCCTCCAGCCTGGCCGTGTGGTGCAGGGATGAAGAGCAGGGGCTCTGTGGGCGGGTTAGCCGGGATGCTAACGCAGGACCACAGGCACTTTACCCACTCTCTCTAAGTCTGTTCTCTTGTCTGTAAAAGGGCGAAAATAATCATACTTGTATTGGGCGGCAGCAATGAAATGAGATGATACAGGTTAAAGTGCTTAGAGCCATCCGGGCACGTGGTAAGCATGTCACCCGTTCGCAGTGTTTCAGAAGCATCGCTGTCAGAGGAGTTTGTGTGTTAGTCTTTCTGAAGCCAACACTCCCCTGGTTCTTCCTCAAGGCACTCTGGTCCTGCCAGGTGTGTGAAAGTCTTGGTCATGGAAACGATATACTATTTTTAAAAAGTGAGGTTCCACAAGACATTATGCTGAATTGGAACTGCCAATATAAATTCATAATCTCACAAAAAAACGTCTGCAGCTTTGTCACTACAGAGGGTAAACTCCTTGCAGCCAGATTTTGGTTTTCAACATTTGTTCTCCACTAATGGAATCAGGTCTCCTTGGAAGGTAGATGATTCTGTATCTTGGGGCGTGGGGGGAGATAATCCAGATGGAAAGTTCTGGATCATCTCATGATCCAGAAAGGAAGAATGCTATCAAGGACGCCAAGGGCATCCTGAAGGTGCTCACGCGGACAAGTTAGACAATTTGACCTTTGATGTGGTTTATTGGAGAAAACTCGTGAAAGGCCATGAGTTCATAATGATATGCAAATAAGAACTGTTAGTCTAACATTGAACAAAAGGGGAATTGAATGACTTGAAGTGGATGACTAGTGGGGTATAGCATTTGCTTTTTATTCTAAAATTAAGGGATTGTTAATATGTGTGAGTATTTCATTTCTTCTATAAGGCATGTGACTGTTGTAATGACCCGTCCCAAGCAAGCAGGGACAGGTGTGTGAGCCTCCGGGTCACTCCTGGCCCCTCTCCTCTGCTCATCACACAGGGACTGGCTCTGATGGGCTGCGTTTCCCAGGTTTCTGGTTGGGTGTGACCAGCTGGGAGGGAGGCTGGAGAGTGGGAGGGAAGGAGAAGCCAGGCTGTTTCTCCCCATGCTTCTCTGTCTCCGGCCGTCTCCAGCATCGGCTGCATCACCTTTATAGCTCCAGCCGCTGTCCTGTTGGAGCCACCATGGTGCCAGTTTCTTTGGGGGGCCCCCAGCCGCAGGGCTCCACTACCACCTTCTCCTTTGTCTCACCAGCCCAAAGGTGTTAGTGGTTTCCTCAAGTTGCTAATCTCCCTGTCTCCTGTTTGGCTTCTCAGCTGTATACTCAATTCCCTTCGATGTATCCCCTTCATGTAAATTATTAAAATGACCTCTGTTTCCCAGTTTGTATCTGATAGGATATGTCATTGTTTCTATCTGCACAGGCAGGGATGAATAAACACCAGGAACTCGAGTCAACCAAATAATCCCAGAATAAACAGACACAGTGGCAAGGGCAGGAAGGGTCAATGAGCACTGCGGTGACATAAAATCCAGGCAGGGGGAGCTCAAAGCCGAGAGGCGGCACACAGAAGAAGCAAGCAGGGAGAGGGTTCCGCAGGATGCTCCTGGTGACACATTCGTCACGTGTCCTGAGGAGAGGAGCTCACTTTGCACATTCGATCCCTCATCTGGTAGGAGATGAAATGTTTCGATGGTCTTATATGAATAATAATAAAATGCAAGTAAAAGAATACATAAGTTTCAAATAATATTGTGGGACCAGGTCAGTACATCCTAATAGGACAAATGGGTTAGATGGTATCAGCTAAGAGACATTTAAAGGTAGAATCAATTCTGGGAAAGATGCCGAGAGTGGCAGGTGCCGTCCGTGTCCTGTCCGGCTCCCCTCGGTACCCATAATCCCCTCATCTGTCACTGGGCAGCTTCAGACCACAAGCCCTGCCACTCTTTGCCTGAGGGCTGTCTCTGGCCACTGGAACCAGCTTGGCCCAGGTGGGCCACCTGGAAGTGTACATCTCCAGGGCAGCCCTCAACCAATATCTGATGAGAAGGGTGGATAAATATTCCAGCACCCCTGCCTCCCACTTGGGGTAACTGAGGTGTGATCTACACTATCTCCCATGTTTCTGGGCAGGACTGTGCCTGGTCACCCACAGCGGTCACCTGCTTGCCGACACGGCCTCTCTAGATTCCTCCCTTCCTGGTCTCACGTCCCCACGTCCTGACGGGTGATTCCTAGAATCTCCTCTCAGAGAAACTACTTCCACTCATATTCTTGTCTCAGTGTCTGCTTCTGGGGGAGCCCAGACTAAGGCACCATTAAAAAAAATAAACTCATTTGGAATAATTTTAGATTTAGAGAAAAGTTGCAAAATTAATACAGAGACTTCTCATTCAGTTCCTTCCAATGTTGATTTCTTTTTTTAAAAAATGGCTTTATTGAAGTATAAATGATATACAAAGGACAGCACGTATCTAATGTGTTTGGAAATATGCAAACCCCAGGATACCATCACCACAATCACAGTAGTAGACATACCAAACACCTCCCAAAGTGTCTTTGTATCCTGCCCCCTTTTTTATTGTTGGTTTTGTTTTATAGCACTTACCATGAGATCTACCCTCTTA
Organism: Monodon monoceros; assembly: GCF_005190385.1. Classification (NCBI taxonomy): domain Eukaryota; kingdom Metazoa; phylum Chordata; class Mammalia; order Artiodactyla; family Monodontidae; genus Monodon; species Monodon monoceros. The sequence continues at coordinate 162,430,413 of NW_021703778.1, forward strand.
AATTTTTAAGTGCACAATATATATTGGTAACTATAGACACTGTCATACAGCAGATCTCTAGAACTTATCCATCTTGCATAACTGAAACTTTATACCCACACATCATCTGGTCATTTGTTGCCTGTTAAACCTAAGAGGTTAACATTGCACATTACTATTAACTAAATCCAGGCTTTCTTCAGATTTTATCAGTTTTTCTGCTAATGTCTGCTTCCTGGTTCAGGATCCCACAGGATCCCACCGTGACTCCGTGGTGTCCTCTGGTCTATGACAGTTTCTTAGTCTTTCCTTATTTTGCATGACCTTGACAGTTTTTTGTTTGTTTTTTTTTTGCGGTACGCGGGCCTCTCCCTGCTGTGGCCTCTCCCGTTGCGGAGCACAGGCTCTGGACGTGCAGGCTCAGCGGCCATGGCTCACGGGCCCAGCCGCTCCGCAGCACGTGGGATCCTCCCGGACCGGGGCACGAACCCGTGTCCCCTGCATCGGCAGGCGGACTCTCAATCACTGCGCCACCAGGGAAGCCCTGACCTTGACAGTTTTGAGGAGTACTGCTCAGGTAGTTTGTAGAATATCCCTTGGTTTGGGTTTGTCTGATATTTTTCTCACGGTTAGACAAGAGTGACGGGTTTAAGGGAAGAGGATCTCACAAACGAAGTGCCCTTCTCACTACATCATCTCAAGGAAGACACCAAATTCAATTAAAAAACGTAAAAAAAAAAATCCATTAAAAAGACAGATGCTTAAAATCCCCAAGTCATCACAAGTAAAAAATTTTTTATAAAAAGGGACCCAGCCTGGAGTCCAGTGGCTCATGTTTGAGTCACCTGACATTGGACAATCCAGGTCCTATGTCCCAGACAAGAACCAATTAGCCAATTGCCTGATTCTATGTCCTCAGCTTGTCTGAGAAAGTGTCCTCTGAATTTTGGCTCTGGTAAGACTAATGACTCCTCAGGAAGGAGTAAATATTATTGAAACCCTAGGACGATATAAGAAATGCAATAAAGGATTAATAAATGTAGCAATAACCCTGGGAAGGAAATATATCAGGTGCAGAATAATGAATTAAAGCCATGGTGTGTGTGTTTAGGGTGGGTATAAGTAGGTGCAGTAATAAGTTGTGTAACTTGTGTTTCTGAATATTTTCTCTGCTATTTGAGGTCTTTGAACTATTCAAAAGAATCAAATGGATTGTTTGTAGTGGAATTTCAAATTGTTTAAGAACATATCATTCATCATATTTATAACTGAGAAAAATTGGTTTTCTGAGTTCTCTTAATTAGATGTAATTGTAACAAATTAAGGATTCAGGAAAGTCTACACAATTGTGGGAGCTTCTTTTCCCCCATAGAAAAGCCCCTTAGGCGTTAAATCGTCTATCAGTGGGTTACAACAGGACTAATAGTCCCTCCCGGCTCCCATCTGTAAAGCTGTTAGCTTTCAGGAGCGAAATACTAAGCCTCTCATAGATGCTTTAGGCATTTTCACATCTTTCATCTCATTTTATCCTCATAAGAGCCTGGTGGTATTATCTTCATCTGACAAATGAGAGAACTAAATGTGTAATTTAGGATGTATCTGAATGTGAGAAAGAGAATACTGGACCAAAAATGACTTAGACAGCAATAGATTTATTATCTCCTTGAGAAGTGGTACTGCTAGCTGCAGGGCTGGTTAATTCAGGGGCTCCATAACACCAGGTCCCAGCTTCTCTGTGCTTCTCTTGACTACTTCTCATGGGCATAAGGTGGCTGCAGCAGTTCTAAGCATCCACAGTGTCCTCGTGTAAAGCAGGCTCTCCTATGGTGTTAGGGAGGAAATCCTCTCCCAGCAGTGCTTTGGTGACTGCTCCTCACTGGCTAGGATTGAGTCCTGTATTCAGGTCTAAGCCAATCACCTACAGAGGGGCGGAGTTACATGATTGGCTTGGACCAGTCAACCTTCACCTCCTGGGACTGGGAGGGTGGATAGGCAGCCAAACCAGCAGAGAAGATGGGCACAGGCAGCCCTGGCTGTGAGGAGGCGTGGCGAGGGCGTGGCTTGTCTAAGCTCAACCTGTCAAGCCAGGACTGGAGTCTTAGGTTCCAACTTACACTTTGGCGTTTCCCACTAGACCTCTCTGAGCCCTTGGAATAAGGTCACACCTTTAAGTGGTCTTCAACTTGGAAGGAGCCTCCAGGGCCTTCTGGGCCAGTCTCTCTCTGACCAGCTGGCGAAGGTGGGTTTAAACTTCACAGAGCAGACTTGTCTTGCTTCTTCCCAAAGACTGTCGCAGCTCCTGAGGCTCCGAGGGCCACGTAGTCCATGCTTTTTATTGCACAGATGGGAACAGTGGAGCGGGGTGGGAGAAGGAGCTCATGGTCACAACAGGAGGGGACTGGATTCAGGGCCTTCAACTCCTGATTCTTAACACGTTGCCCTTTCTACTCCACCTGGCTGTTTTGCAGGTGAATACTAATAAAAGTGAGCATGTATGGGAGGCACTTTAGAGCAGCACTTGAAAGCACAGCCTGTGGAGCCTGACTGCTGTGTTTGTATCTTTGGGCAAGTTATATTATCTTTCTGTTCCTCAGTTTCCTCATCTGTAAAATGGGTATAATAACTGGACCGCTTCCTCGGGTTGTTGTGAGGAGTAAAGAGTACATGTAAAGGCTTTGGCACACCTAGTAAGCTTTTTAATTTTTATCGTGCTGCTGCCACGTGCCCAGCACCATGCTCTATGTTTTGCATTTATCTAGTCTTTATGACACCTCTATTATTAGCAGAATTGTTTTACAGATGAGGAAATTAATGCACAGAAATGTCAGATAACTTACACAGGGTCCCATAGCTGAGGCCACACTGAGTGTCAGACCATGTCTGTCTCTAGAAGCCTGAGCTCTTAATCGCTTTGCTATCCTGTCTCCCTCCCCTTGGTGTTCGGCCTCTTGGGTTCTCTACTGCAGATAAAAAAAAACCAAGGCCGGCCAGGTCAAGCCCCCTAGTTCATGGTCACCAAGCTAGTCAATGAAACAGGAGCTAGGAGAGAGGGACATTTCACCAGCCCACTCTTCCCCTGCAGAGACAGAGCCTCCTCAGGTTCCGACAGCAAGATTTGTCTCAGCTACTCTGTCAGGCAGTTCTTCCTCATGTCAGACCCAAATCTTTCCTGCTTTAATTTGGGCTCATCTTCTTTTTGCTGAATCTCTGAGGCCTTTTTCTAGTTTATTTGAATTGTTAGCTTATGAGTCAATGAGCCTTCACACCTGCCACTCAGCCCTGCCCTGTTTGTCCCCCGACGTCCACTTCAGAGCCTCTCCCTGAGGATGTAGCTAAGGGCTTTCTGTGCCACCTTCAGGGACAAGAGGACCAGGGGGTCTCTAGAGTGTCTACCCTTGCCACAGTCTCAGCTCAGCCTCAGCAGGATCCCATTCCCCCCCAGGCCTGGATGAAGCGTCTCCCTCCTGACATCTTACTTCCTTGTACTTCTCCAGACTTTCCACCTCCCATCTGGCTGGGGAGTGACTATTTCTAATATGTGAACTAGGGGAGGGAGAGACTGTCCTCTAGACTGGCACTGTCTACCACTAGTCACATGTGGCTATTTAAATTGATTAAAAGTCAGTAAATTTTAAAAATCCAGTTCCTCTGCTGCACTAGCCATGTTTCAAGTGCCTGATAGCCATGTGTGCACAGTGCCTTTGTATTGGACAGCGCGAGCACAGAACATTTCCACCACTGCAGAAAGTTCTATTGGACAGCAACAGAATAGTGGTTCTCTAGCTCAGAATCATATGGAGGACTTGTTAAAATACCTAATGCCGGGCCTCCCCAACCCAACCAGAGCTTCTGTCTCAGTATGTCTGGGGTGGGTTGGAGGATTTTCATCTCTGACAATTTCGTAGGTGATGCTACAGAGGCTCGCCCAGGGCCCCCACTTTGAGAACCGCTGCTCCTCACCCACCACTGGGAGAGCCTGCTTGGAAGACCCGTACGCTGACCCTGAGCTGACAGTGGGAAAGAAGGACTGGTGGACACAGCTCCCTCAGCTGAGCTTCAAGCGGGAGCATGAGACCAGCCTTCTCTTTTTAATGTTTATTGGAGTGTAGTTGATTTACAATGTTGTGTTACTTTCTGCTGTCCAGCAAAGTAAGTCAGTTACACATATGTACATATCCACTCTTTTTTTAGATTCTTTTCCCATATAGGTCATTACAGAGTATTGAGTAGAGTTCCCTGTGCTATACAGTAGGTTCTTATTAGTTATCTATTTTATATATAGTAGTATGTATGTGTTGATCCCAATCTCCCATTTATCCCTGCCCGCCTCCCCCGCCAGTAACCATAAGATTGGTTTCTACATCTGTAACTCTATTTCTATTGTGTAAATAAGTTCATTTGTACCATTTTTTAAAGATTCCACAGATAAGTGATATCATATGGTATTTGTCCTTCTCTGTCGGACTTACATCACTCAGTATGACAATCTCTATGTCCATCCATGTTGCTGCAAATGGCATTATTTTGTTCTTTTTTATGGCTGAGTAATATTCCATTGTATATATGTACCACATCTTCTTTATCCATTCCCCTGTTGATGGACATTTAGGTTGCGAGACCAGCTTTCTAAAAGCAAACATTGGCGGGACAGTGGGGTGTGTTCCTGAATTTGCCAAAAAAAAAAAAACCCATCCTCAACCCAACAGAATAATCCTGCACCCCCGTGGGCTGCCTGGGCTTCATTTCCACTTGTTTGTAAGTTCTGAGAAGGAGCCACTTCAGTTCCAACCCTCATCACTGTCCTTCTCCAATGACAAATACAAAACGAGGAGCCACTCCAATGTCACCTAAGACACTGGTCCTTGGTTGCAGTTTTCTTTCCACCTTGCACTTTCCAAGACCCATATGTACTTGGTACCTTCTCTTTCGAAGAGGCTGTGTCGGGGACAGGAAAGCACTGGATTTGGAGTTGAAAGATTTGGATTCAAGTTCCTTTGTGACCTTGGGCATTGCCCCTCTGAGTTCAGTAATGGCGTGATATGATCATATTACTTTACAAAGCAGTTTTATGCTCAAGTAATACAGGATGTGATTTTGTTTGTAAGTCACAGAGTACTAACCAGACCTCAGGTCCCGTAGCTTGGTGTGTAACTATTAGAGCACAGGCTCTACCCAATTATTTGTTTGTCCACACATCTCTCGACAGCCTGAGAACTCCTCAAGGCAAGGCTCTGTCTTATTCACCTATTAATCTTTGAGCCCCCTAGTGCTTGACCTGAGGTCCAGCAAATAGTTATAACAATAATGATTATTATACTAAAGCATACAGCATGTATCATGTGTCAGGCACTGAACTAATATATTAATTCATTTAATTCTTACTGCTTCCGCACAAGGTATGTATTACAGTTATGAGATTATACATAACAGGTGCCAAGTAAATATCTATTTCAGCGTCTAGGGCAGCCCTTCTTCAACTTTAACAGGAATAGGAATCACTCGGGGATCTTGATCTTGTTAAAGTACACATCCTGATTCAGCAGGGCTGCGGTGGGCCCTGGGATTCTGCATTTCCAGTAGGCTCCCAGCTGCCAGGTGATGCTGCCGGTCCGCAGACCACACTGCGGGTTCAGAGATCTAGATCATTTAACAAGTCATCAGATAGAAAACATCCAGTCCCTTGTGGGGTGAATGCAGGGGTGGGAAACACTCAGAAAAAAATAACTCATGCCTTACTTTGGTGGTGAGAGGATTACAGATCTTCAGGATAGACATTCTCTGAGGGGATGATGAAGTGAGTCAATCAAAGACAGCTTTCAAATTCTCATTGGAACAGTCTATTCTCACAGTTTCCAGGAAAGGCGCAGGGTAAATACTTTCCAACATTAGGAACAAAGCTTACGGTGTGGGGCTACACATCTGATCTTAACAGGGAGCCCAGCACTTGCTGTCAAATCGCCTGGACTCTGTCCTCCAGCGAGGGCTGTAAGACCTTCCCATGGCAGCCACGGCACAGGTGGACCTGAGGCCAGTCCCCCTAGCAGGTGGATGGATGCTCGAGGGCAGTGGGAGGAAGTATGTGGATGAAATGTGGCCTCAGAGTCACACAGAGCTGGGTTCGAATCCGTTGCCACTTGCTAGCTGTTCAGTCCGTGTACCTTACCGCCGTGTTTCTGTTTTCTCAGTGTAGCAGACAGATGATACCAGGTTTGAAGAAGAAACCAAAACTCCCGGAGGCTTTCAAACAGAGTGACTGTGATGCAAGGAATTGGTTACAGAGGAGATGGCAGAGCTGGAAGCCAAACGGGGCAAGGGGTGGCAGTCCAGAGGCTAGCAGGAAGATAGCTGTGGGCTGAAGGCCCGGGAGGGAAGCCATGTTTCCACAGCCCAGGGGTCAGGTCACCAGGGTGAGGCTGGAACCACAGAGGACACGGCCCTTGCCAGGATGCCACCTGAACAAGGACGAAGGAGGAGAAATACCCCTAGGGCTTGGCTGTTTACCCCACCCTCCAGTCTCTGCCATTGCCTCCCTGGGCTGAACCTAGCTGGACGCTAGGAAACACGGCCTGCTGCGGGCAGCCGTGCTGTAACCCGGAGCAGGAAAGGGGAGGAATGGCTCCGAGGGCCAACAGGCTCAGGACCTGCATCACAGGTTCAAGGACTGGGCGGGGATGCCTGTGTAAACACCCCGGCACAGCGCCGGCCACATCAATAAAGCTCGTGTCCTTCCCGCTCTTGGAAACAGCCGGCCTCCGGGGGTTAACCGTGTCTTCTGGGATGCCGTCTTGGCTATCAGCAGTTTCCCTCATCACCCCTGTCTGTGTGGAACTCCAGGCTCTGCAACTCAAGAGAATCCTTCTCTACTGGCCTCTAGGGATCCTGGAACAGGAAAGGGTCCTTCAGACCAAAGGACCATCAGGGCCCTGGGAAATGGCCAAGGCTGGATGCAGGGACACCGGCAAGGGGTGAGGGCCTGGACAGGCCTGTCACTGTGTTGTCCATTCGTTCATTCATTCATCCATTCATTCATCCATCCATTCTTCTCTTAACAAGCAGTCACTGAGCCAGAACCACAGTAGGTATCAGGAATGCAGGCTGTGTCCCAGCCTGGTGGGTGATACAGGCCTGCAAATTAACATTTCAGTCAGGGCTGTCTTGGTTCTAAGAAACAGAAAACCATTCAAAAAACTCAAGTGAAAAGGAGGCTTATTGAAAGGGGTAAGGGAATCTGATGGAATCAAAGTTCAGGAGGTACAGCTAGACCTCAGGGACCCGGCGCCGTCTTGCTCTCTGCCTCTCTGAGCACCTGCAAACCAGATCGCACGTGGTTCCTGCTCCCCCAGAACTTCTGCCTGTGGTGACGCTGGCTTCCCTGCAATCAGCTGACTCAGGCCTTGACTCCCTGAGACTGTAAAAGTCCAGCGCATCCTCACCAACCAACCAAGATCACTGGTCTCTCCGTTTACATTATAGCGAGAGATCCTGCCCCTGACTGGCTCTCTTGGGTCAGACCCCAGGCCCCATCAGGGTGGCCTGGACAGGACAGGCAGTGGGGAGGTGGGGGGAAGGGCGGTGCGAGCTGCCCTTGGGAGGGGCAGGTCCTGACAAGGGAGCCGAGGGCAGGCAATGAAACATGCTTCCTGCAAGAAATTATTACAGATCTGGCCTAAGGAGTATATTGAATATGGAAAAGCATGTAAAGTGATAATAGTGACCATTTATCAATTTATCGAGTTTTTATGTGTCAGACATTATATAAGTGCTTTTTATACGTTTACCTCTTTTAATCTTCACTGTAGGCCTCAGAAGTCTGCTTTACTATTTTCCCCATTTGACAGATGAGGAAAACAGGCTGTAGGAGGTTAAATACTTGGCCTGAGGTCAGATGGGTGGAGGTGGTAACAGCAGACTTGAGCCACATTGCTGAGCCACATGTCTTAGTCCTGTGTTTCTCTGCTTCCGTCGAGAGCAGACGCCCATCGGTAAGGCCATTTCCTGTGCACAACCTACAAGAATGCTGTCTCCAAACCAAACCTTTCTTTTGTTAAGGAATTTCAGATGCACAGACTTGGGGCATTAATGTCCCATTTTAAGGCTCACCATAGCCATCCACCTGTGCTCAGATCCTCCTTTATCTTGATCATGTCTTATCCTTCATCCAGGTCCCTATCCTAGGCCCCTCCCCTAGAGCTGTCCACTCTGCAGTAGATAACATACGAGCTTCCAATTTACCTCGCGTAGGTTTAATTAATATATGCTATCCTTTGAAAGTGTATATGTGTTTGGGGTTTATTTTTCAGGGACTGTTTATTTTTTATTTCTTTTAAAATCTTATTTATTTTTTTTTTAATTTATTTATTTTATTTTATTTATTTTTGGCTGCATTGGGTCTTTGTTGCTGTGCGTGGATTTTCTCTAGTTGCGGTGAGCGGGGGCCTACTCTTCATTGCAGCGCGCAGGCTTCTCATTGCAGTGGCTTCTCTTGTTGCAGAGCACAGGCTCTAGGCGCATGGGCTTCAGTCGTTGTGGCTCGCGGGCTTAGTTGCTCTGTGGCGTGTGGGATCTTCTGGGACCAGGGCTCGATCCCGTGTCCCCTGCGTTGGGCGGATTTTTAACCACTGCGCCACCAGGGAAGTTCTATACCTTTTTTTAGATCATAAATCACATAAATTCCCCTCTAAGCCCTGTTTTTGCTACATCCCACAAATTTCCTGTGTTTTCATTTTCATGCAGTTCAAAATATTTTAAAATTTCCCATGAGATGTCTTCTTGGACCCATGTGTTATTCAGAAGTATGTTGTTTAATCTCCAGGTATTTGGGGATGCAGTAGTCCATAGATGTCCATTATGCACAGTTGATTGATGGTGGTGTTGAATTCAATTATGTGCTTTCTGATTTTCTGCCTGCTGGATCTGTCCATTTCTGGTAGAGGGGTATTGAAGTTTCTAACTCTGTGAGTGGATTCATCTGTTTCTCCTCGCAATTCTATCCGTTTTGTCCTATGTATGTGGATGCTCTGTTGTTAGGCACATACGCGTTTAGAATCATTAGGTCTTCTTGGAAATTGACCCCTTTATCATTATGTAATAATGCCCCTCTTCATCCTTGATAACTTCCCTTGCTCTGAAGCCTGCTCTAACATTAATATAGCTACTCCTGCTTTCTTTTGATTAGTGTTAGCAACGTATATCTTTCTCTACCCATTTACTTTTAATCTATATGTGTCTTTATATTTAAACTAAGTTTCTTGTAGACAACATATGATTGGGTTTTTTTTTTATCCACTCTGATAATCTCCGTCTTTTAATTAGGGTATTTAGACCACTGATATTCATTCAAAGTGATTACTGATATAGTTTGATTAGTATCTACCACATTTATTACTTTTTTCTATTTGTTGTCCTTGTTCTTTGTTCATATTTTTGTCTTTCACTCTTTTTCTGCTTTTTGTGTTTTTTGTTGTTGTTGTTTGTTTTTCTTTTTTTCTTGCGGGACGCAGGCCTCTCACTGTTGTGGCCTCTCCCGTTGCGGAGCACAGGCTCTGGACGCGCAGGCTCAGTGGCCATGGCTCACGGGCCCAGCCGCTCCGCGGCATGTGGGATCTTCCCGGACTGGGGCACGAACCCGTTTTCCCCTGCATCGGCAGGCGGACTGTCAACCACTGCGCCATCAGGGAAGCCCTGCTTTCTGTGTTTTTAACTGAGCATTTTTAAAAACTTTTTTTAGTGAGTTGCCCTAGAATTTGCAGTATACATTTATAGCTAATCGAAGTCCACTTTCAAATAACACTATACTGCTTTATGGGTAGTGCAAGTACATTATAATAACAAAATAATACTAATTCTGCCCTCTTGTCCCTTGTATCATTGCTGTCATTTATTTCACTTATACATAAGCCATATAGGTATGTAACAAATACATTGTTCCTATTATTATTTTGAACAAACCATTGTCTGTTAGATCAATTGAGATTTTTAAAAAATTTATTTACTATTTATTTTTGGCTGCGTTGGGTCTTTGTTGCTGTGCACCGGCCTTCTCTAGTTGTGGTGAGTGGGGGCTACTCTCCATTGCGGTGCACAGGCTTCTCATTGCGGTGGCTTCTCTTGTCGTGGAGCACAGGCTCTAGGTGCGCAGGCTTCAGTAGTTGTGGCACATGGGCTCAGTAGTTGTGGCTCACGGCCTCTAGAGCGCAGGCTCAGTAGTTGTGGCACATGGGCTTAGTTGCTCCACGGCATGTGGAATCTTCCCAGACCAGAGCTTGAACCCGTGTCCCCTGCATTGGCAGGTGGATTCTTAACCACTGTGCCACCAGGGAAGTCCTGAGATTTTTTTTTTTAAGTTTTTATTTTATCTTCAATTATTCCTTCTCCAGTGCTCTTTATTTCTTCATGTAGATCTGAGTTTCTGACCTACATAATTTTCCTTCTCTTTAAAGAACTTTTAACATTTCTTGCAAAGAAGTCTACTGGCAACAAATTTCCTCAATTTTTGTTTGTCTGAGAAAGTCTTTATTTCTTCTTCATTTCTGATGGATCATTTAGCAGGGTACAGATTCTAGGTTGGTGGGTTTTTCTTTCACTCAGCACTTTAAATATTTCACTCTACTCTCTTCTTACTTGCATTTTTTCTGAAGAGAAGTTGGTTGTAATTCTTATCTTTGTTCCTCTGCAGGTAATATGTTTTTCCCTCTGTTTTTTTTTTTTTCAGGATTTTTTCTTTACCTTTATATGCCTAAGTGTAGTTATTAGTTTTTTGTTTGTTTGCATTTATCCTGCTTGGGTTCTCTGAGCTTCCTGGTTCTGTGGTTTGGTGTCTGACATTAATTTGGGGAAATTCTCAGTCATTTTTGTTTCAAATTTTTATTCTGTTCCTTTCCCTCTTACTTCTTCTTCTGATATTCCCATGATGTGTATCTTACACCTTTTATAGTTGTCACATAATCTTTGGATATTCTGTTCTGCGTTTCTCAGTCTTTGTTCTCTTTGCTTTTCAGTTTTGGAGGTTTCTACTGCTATATCCTCAAGCTCAGAGGTTCTTTCTTCAGCTGTGTCTGGTCTACTAATAGGCTCATTGAAGTCATCTTTCATTTCTGTTATAGTGTTTTTATTTCTGGCATTTCTTTTTGATTCTTTCTTAGAAGTTCCATTTCTCATCTGTTACATTGCCCATCTGTTGCACGCTGTCTGCCTTATCAATTAGAGCCCTTAGCATATTAATGCTAGTTTTAAATTCCTGGTCTGACAATTCCAACGTCCCTGCCATATCTGAATCTGGTTTTGACATTTGCTCTGTCTCTTCAAACTGTGTTTCTTTTGCCTTTTAACATGTCTTATAATGTTTTCTTGATAGCTGGACATGATATACTGGGTGAAAGGAACTGCTGTAGACAGGCCTTTAGTGATGTAATGGTGAGGTGCCAGTGTGTGGTAGGGGAAACATTCTGTAGTCCTGTGATTAGGTATCAGTCTTTCAGAGATCCTATACCTCTGGGTTGTGAATGTCACCCATGCTTTTCAGGGTTTTTTTCCTCCCCTTAAGGGGAGACAGGATGGCTCTAGGGGGCTGGAGTTGGGTATTTCCCTTTTCCCATGTGGAAGGTTAAAGCTACACCATAGTCTAGGGGCTTCCCGGTGACTGGATCACCCTGGAGCGTTTTACTCCCAGACTTGTTCATACTGAGCCTCCAGCAATTTGTTAATTACAGTTCCAGTTTCAGAGGTTGCAGCTTGTGGGTTTCTGCTCCAATAAATTGTTATTCTCTATATTTATCTGTTGGCTTCTCCAATTTGGGGGTGGGTAGTTTGCCCCGCGACCTCACTTCTTTTACAGATCTAAGGAGAGGTGTTGATTTTTCCCTTTGTTCAACTTTTTGCTTGTTGTTAGGATAACATGGTGACTTCCAAGAGCTTCTTACATGGTGGACCAGAAACCAGAAGTCTTCCTTATCTAGTTTTAATTGAGCATTTTATATTATTCCATTTTATCTCTCCTCTTAGCCTATCAATTATAACTCTTTTAATTTGTTTTGGTGGTTGCCTACAAAATACATTTTTTAATTGATATGTCTACTTTTAAATAACAATATACCTCTTCACATGTAGTGCAGGTACCTTTTCCCCAATTTCTCCCTTCTATCCCTTGTGACATTGCTGTTATACATTTCACTTACCATATGCTGTAATTATACATTTTTATTCTTGTTGCTTTAAACCAAGTTATCTTTTAGATCAATTGAGAATAAGAAAAGTAAAATATTTTCTTCTCTGATGCTCTTCCTTTCATTACATAAATTTAAGTTTCTGACATATAATTTTCTTTCTGCCTGTAGAAATTCTTGTATCTTTTTTTTTTTTTTTTTTTTTTTGCAGGGCAGGTATGCTGGTGATATATGCCCTCAGTTCTTGTTTGTTTGAGAAAGTCTCTTTATCTCCTTTACTTTGGAAGAATAATTTCTCCAGGTATAGAATTCTGGGTTGGTGGGTTTTTTCTTTCAACATTTTAAATATTTCCGTGCCATTCTCTCCTTGTTGAGAAGTCTGCTGTACCTCTTCCCTTTTTTCCTCTATTGGTATGTTCCCCCCTGGCTTCTTTGAAGATTTTCTCTTTGACTTGGATTTTCTGTAGTTTGAATGTGACGTGCCTAGGTGTGGAGTTATCTTGCTTGTTTGCTTGCTTGTTCATTTGTTTTGGTGTTTATTCTGCTTGGTGTTCTCTGATCTTCCTAGATCTGTGATTTGGAAAGTTTTTGGCCATTATTACTTCAAATGTTTCTTCTGCTCAGTTTTCTCTTCCTTGTCCTTCTGGTATTCCAACTGTGCATATGCTACACCTTTTGATGGTGTCCCACAATTCTTGGATGTTCTGTTCAATTCATGCTTTTTCCTCTTTGCATTTCAGTTTGGGAAATTTCTATTGACCTGTCTCCAAGTTTACTGATTCTTTCCTTGGCCGTGTTTAGTCTCCCGATGAGCTCATCCAAGGTGTTCTTCATCCTGTGATGGTGTTTTTGACTTCTAGCATTTCCCTTTTGATTCTTTCTTAGAGTTTCCATCTCTCTGTTTACATTATTCGCATGTTCTTGTATGTTGTCTACTCTTTCCACTAGAGCTCTCAACACATTAACCGCAATTATTTCAGGACTCTCTCTGATATCCAACATATGTATCATATCTGAGTCTGGTTCTTTTGATTGCTTTGTTTCCTTAGACTGTTCTCTCTTGCCTTTTATCAGACTTTGTTATTTCTTGTTGAAAGCCAGGCATGTATTGGGCAGTAAGGCCTGGGGTAAATCGGCCTTTAGTGTGAGAGTTTACATTAATCTGTCTAGGTGTTGGGCTGTGTTTTTTGTTTTTTTTAATTAATTAATTAATTTATTTATTTATTTATTTTTGGCTGCATTAGGTCTTCTTTGCTGTGTACGGGCTTTCTCTAGTTACAGTGAGTGGGAGCTACTCTTTGTGCTATGCACAGGCTTCTCATTGGGGTGGCTTCTCTTGTTGCAGGGCATGGGCTCTAGGCATTCAGGCTTTAGTAGTTGTGGCACATGGGCTCATTGGTTGTGGCTTGCCGGCTCTAGAGCTCAGGCTCAGTAGTTGTGGGGCATAGGCTTATTTGCTCCGTGGTATGTGGGATCTTCCCGGACCAGGGATCGAACCCATGTCCCCTGCAGTGCCAGGCGGATTCTTAACCACTGCGCCACCAGGGCAGTCCTTGGGCTGTGTTCAATGTTTGCTGCAGCCCTGTGTTCCAGAGGCTTCAGCTTCTTCTAGAGTCCTTGTTTTTGTCCCCTCTTGAATCTGGGCATCCCTAACCACTCCTCTTTGGAAAGAGTCTGTGTCTGACAGCCCTTTCAACTGTAACCCACTGTTATTGTATTGGAACACTCTTGGTGTGGTGGCTTTGTGATTCATTAGCTTTGTTTGGGCATGTTTCTTCACTGAGCCTACTTCCTAACCTATAAAATAAGAATAGTAATAAGCCAAGATGTGGAAGCAACCTAAGTGTCCATCAACAGATGAATAAAGAAGATGTGGTATATATACAATGGAATACTACTCAACCATAAAAAAGAACAAAATTTTGCCATTTGCAGCAACATGGATTGAACTTGGAGGGCATTATGCTAAGCGAAATAAGTCAGACAGAGAAAGACAAATACTGTATGATATCACTTATGTGTGGAATCTAAAAAATACAACAACCTAGTGAATATAACAAAAAAGAAGCAGACTCAGAGATATGGAGAACAAACTAGTGGTTACCAGTGGGGGGGCCCGTATAGAGTGGGGGAGTGTAAGGTACAAACTATTGAGTATAAGATAGGTTCAAGGATGTATTGTACAACATGGGGAATATAGCTAATATTTTGTAGTAACTGCAAAGGGAAAGTAACCTTTAAAAATTATATTAAATTTTTTAAGTGAAAAAAAAATCAATGTGGAGCATTCTTCCCATAAAGAAGAAGAAAAAGAGAAAGAGGAAGAGGAAGAAGAAGGAGAAGAAGAAGGAGAGGAAGGAGAAGGAGGAGAAGAAGAAGAGAAGAAGGAGAAGGAGAAGGAGGAGAAGAAGAAGAAGAAGGAGAAGAAGGAGAAGGAGAAGAAGGAGAAGGAGAAGAAGGAGAAGAAGGAGAAGAGAAGAATAGTGCCTTTTAAGGCTGTGTTAAGGCTCACATGAAATCCTAAGTGAAACACTAAGCACATGCCCAGTATCAACTTGATTCTTGGTTGAATCAATGGGCCTGTTTAGCTCTACATCATTCATTGCTGCTGGTTTAGTTGGATGGTGACCCAGAGTATGGCTTTGCCTCCCTCAACCACACAGTTAGAATCAGAACCCTTCTCTCCCCATCCCAGTGGCTCAGCGGTATGAATTTTGCAATAGGCAAGTTTCTTAAAAATAAATAAAGTGCTTTCTAGGTACCCCAGATGCTTTAAGCATCTAATGACATCTTTAAGTACAGAAACTGCCGGAACCACCTCTCTCTCCTGAGAAAATAATAACCTCCCTAATTGCACACTGACCGAAGACACATTCCCCCAAGTAAATAGTATTCTGTTCAGAAGCATCCTAATTAGGTATTTACCTGAGAGATTGCAGTGGCTTTACCCGGCTCCCCAGGGAAGTATTAAGCATCATATCAGGGCCGACAGGACTGAAAAACAAGCCAGTACCAATAAAATAAACCCTGTCATTGGTTTTCCACGAGAAGGCAGAGGGCTGGGGCTCTGGGGAGAGGAGCTGTTAGCCAGCCGTGGGTGGGGCAGCATGAATGCCTGCATGAATGGAGGCAGCTCCCCTCAACGATGGTCACAGATCAGGCTGAGAGGCAGTGCCTTTTTGTCCCACCTCCCCAGAATTAGGCATTGGGGCTCTGCAGAATGCCTTTTGTGCGGCCACTGAGTGCTGAAACAACAGATGTAGGAGCTGCTGAGGCTCCATGTTTTGTGGGAGGTGGAGGGGTCCTCTCTGTGTCCTCCCAATTCTCATTGGCTTTGGGTCATGGAAGTCCCTGGAGAGGCCAGGGAGCCTTATACAAACTTCCCTGGAGGTGGAGTTACCTGCTCCCACCCACTCCCCTTCTCTTTCTTCTCTTTCTTCCTCCATTTCTCTCCTGTATTCCACTTCTAACTATCTCATTCTCCCTCCATCTCCTCTTTTTTTCTTTTACCTTCTTCCTTTCTGCTCAACAATCCCCTTCTCTGTCTTCCCTTTCTCTCCTCCCTCAGCTCCCTCACCCTCCTTCCCCACTGCCCACTCTCTTCCACTTCCTGGCTCCTCACCTGGAACTCCAGGGAGTCCAGACCTGTCCTCATCACCCACACGGCACATGGCCCCTGGCTGGGTGGTGGTACCCCTGCTGCAGGCCCTTGGGTGCTGGGAAAGTGATGAGAGTTTGGGAAAATCAACCTCAGCTTCTTAGCAGGAACTGATAGGAGATACTCCTCAAACCTGGCTCTTTTGCTTGCAGGCACCATCAGCTGTGCCTTGGGATCAACGTCATAAAGCTGTCTGGGTGGAAGGTTTCTACGGATACACTGCGAGGTGCACAGGGGCTGTCCTCGAGAGCTTGCAGATTGTACATACACTCAGAGGTGGGGGGTGGTGAGATCCTCAGCACGTGGGGACCACCAGCCATCACAGTCAGTGAAGGGGGCATGGAACACGTGGGTCTCCTTCTCATTCTGGCTTACGGCCCAAAGAACATGCCCTTTTGTTTTCATTCTCAGAGCCCTTCTTTTCCAGCACAGAGGGCTTCGTCAGCATGCGTAGAGTCAAAGGAACCCTAGCGATTGTCCTGATCTGGAACTCTTAACCTGGGTCTATAGCCTGGAGGTTTATATTAGTCCGCTTCTACTGCCATAACAAAGCACCGCAGACCAGGCAGCTTAAACAATAGATGTTTATTTTCCCACAGTTCTAGAGGCTGGAAGTCCAAGATCAAGGTGTCAGCAGGGTTGATTTCTTCTGAGGCCCCTCTCCTTGGCTTGCAGACGACCGCCTCCTCCTGTGTCTTCACACGTTCTTCCCTCTGTGTGTGCCTGTGTCCTAACATCCTCTTTTCATAAGGACACCAGTTCTATTGGATTAAGGCCCACCCTAGTGACCTCATATTAACTTAACTACCTGTTTAAAGACCCTATTTCCAAATATAGCCACATTCTGAGGTCCTGGGAATTAAGACTTGAACATAAAAATTTAAGGGTGGGGGACCATTCAGCCCATAATAGGGTTTGTGGATAAAACTGGGGGAAAATAGGGAAAAAATGACATTTTTATTTTCACAAACCTCTAACTGAAATGTAACATTTCCTTCCTGCATTACAAATGTGGGCAATAAACCATAGTTACATTAGCAGCACCTGTGACATTGTTACAAATAAAAGTCACAGATATTTTCAGATGAAATTACAGTTGTCACAAACATCCTAAAATATTGTTTATACTCATAACTGCTTTGAAATTACTGTTGTTATACCCACTGCTGGGTCTTCTTTATTGCATTTATTAAGAAACATATATGTTACTATATAACAGTTTTTTCAGTGTGTTGATAATTTTATGATAATTGGTTTCCCTTGCAAATTCAATTTTATTTTATGCACTTTAAAACATTATACTGATAACGGGTCCAGAAGCCTCACCAAACTGCCAAAGGGATTCATAGTACATAAAAGAACCCTGGACCTGGTTGAAAACTTCAGTTTTACAAGGGAGAAAAAGGGCACCCAGAGAGGGAAGTTCACTTGTCTGTGGTCACACAGCTGGTTAGTGGAAGGGCTGGGCTAGAGCTGAGGTCTTGCGATTCCTAGTCCACTGCTTGGTCCACTCCATCATGTTTGCTAGCTGTTATTCCCCTGGTGAGGACTGGTATAAAATCATTAGCTTTGATATGAATTTTCAAAATACCTTTAGATTAGTAGTATATCCTATATGTCCTTCAGATGTGCAGCCTTCAGGGTCACCCTTCCCTTTAATAGCCAACTAGCCTAGTCCCCTTTCTGAGAGATAGAAAGTAGGCCAGCTTTTAACTGCTTCCCCACCTGACATGTTAGGGAGATCTTGGAGGAATGTTTACAGGTTTCATGGGCACCGGTTTTCTCTGATGACTCCATCTAGTAGGGCAACCAACTCATCCTGGTTTGTCTGGAACTTTCCCAGTGTTTGCACTGAAAGTCCCATGACCTGGGAAGCCCCTCCTTCCTGGGCAAGCAGGGGTGGTTGGCCACCCTCCCAGTCAGCCTGTTGCGTGGACAGCTGCTCCAGCCCCTCGGGTCATCCCTTACCCACCCATCATTGGCCTGCCCAAGCTGTTCCCTCTTTGCCTACTCTGCGTGGCTCTCCAAAGCCCAGCTGAAACCAGGCTGTCTCTTGCTCTGCAATTTCTCTGAAGACTTGGGAATTATACTGTGGGTAAGAGAACAACCTAATATCTTACCGTGGATCTCAAGGCTCCTGGCTGCCCGGGACCCTTGCCCATGGGCTGGTTCTCTCTCCTTGGCCCCCAGCCTGCTACTACTTGGCGTGGGTCAGTGTGGCCTCTTCCAAGGTTGCTCAGCTCCCTCTTTCCCCACCAGAAGACCCTGACCTCGGCCCTCAGCCCTCTTCCCTCTTGGGGCTCAGATCACTAACATCCCCCCACTTCCCAGTCAATATCCTGATCTTTCTAACAAATACCATATGATATCACTTATATGTGGAATCTAAAATATGACACAGATGAACCTATCTATGAAGCAGAAACAGACTCACAAAGAACAGACTTGTGGTTGCCAAGGGAGAGGGGGGTGAGGGACGGGTGGATTGGGAGTTTGGGATTAGCAGATGTAAACTATTATATATAGAATGGATAAACAACAGGGTCCTACTGTATAGCACAGGAAACTATATTCAATATCCTGTGATAAACCATAGTGGAAAAGAATATGAAAAAGAATGTAGATATATGTATAACTTAGTCACTTTGCTGTACAGCAGAAATTAATGCAACATTATAAATCAACTATATTTCGATAAAATAAATTTTAAAAAATCCTGGTCTTTCTCAAAGGTGCTTCTCTACAATGAACACTGGCTCTGACATCATCACCACAGCACAGCTCAACCTCTGATTCTCACACGCCCCAGCTTGGCTTCACCTCTGCCAGTGAGAAGGTTCATAGATGTGGTTTTCTAAAAACAATCAGATGTCCATTCTCCATGTCTATGTCTCTATTCCTGCCCTACAAATAGGTTCATCTGTACCATTTTTCTAGATTCCACCTATGTGCGTTAATATACGGTATTTGTTTTTCTCTTTCTGGCTTACTTCACTCTGTATGACAGTCTCTATGTCCATCCACATCTCTACGAATGACCCAATTTCATTCCTTTTTATGGCTGAGTAATATTCCATTGTATATATGCACCATATCTTCTTTATCCATTTATCTATTGTTGAACATTTAAGTGGTTTCCACGTCCTGGCTATTGTAAATAGTGCTGTAATGAACCTTGTGGTACATGTGTCCTTTTGAATTATGGTTTTTCAGGGTATATGCCCAGTAGTGGGATTGCTGGGTCATATGGTAGTTCTATTTTTAGTTTTTTTAAGGAATGGACATGTGGACACAGTGGGGTAAGTGGAAGGTGGGACGAATTGGGAGATTAGGTTTGACATAAATACACTACCATGTGAGAAATAGATAGCTAGTGGGAACCTGCTATATAGCACAGGGAGCTCAGCTCGGTGCTCTGTGATGACCTAGATGGGTGGGAAGGGGGTGGTGGGAGGGAGGTCCAAGAGGGAGGGGATGTAGGTATGCATATAGCTGATTCACTTCATTATACAGCAGAAACAAACGCAACATTGTGAAGCAATTATACTCCAACTGAAAAAAAAAGGATAAAAACATTCAGAGTTTCCTTCCCTCCAACACGACTTGCTGCAGTCATTCCTGGAGCAAGGCAGCAGCATCTTGGAGAATAAATAAATAAAATAAATACTTTGTGCCAACACTTGTAAGAAAAAAAAAAAAAGCAGTCCGCTCCTGACCCCTAGGGCAGTAAAAAATACATTTGCATCATTGTTGCAGGCATTCATGTATTCATTCAAGACACATTTACTGAGACCTACCATGCACCGGGCACTGAGGTGGGATGTGTAGATGCAAAGATGAACAGGATCAACCCCTTGCTTTCTAGTAATTCCCTGCTAGTAAGGGCGATAGACCATCATATGATGCAACCAGGGTTGTATGGTGCAATCTACCAGGTGCTGGGTGAACCAAGTGACGATGTGGTCGTTTCCACCCTGGTGACAGGGTGGAGGGTGGAGAAGGGAAGGGAAGGTGTAGTGCCGTGATTCTCAAAGAACGATGTCTAGACCAGCACCGTCAGCATCACCCGGGAACTTGCTGGAAATGCAAACTGTCATGCCAACCCAGACCTCCTGAATCAGAATCCCTGGGGCTGGGGCCCAGCAGTCTGTGTGCTAAGAAGCCCTGCAGAGAATTCTAGAGCCAGTCAAGTCTGAGACCCGTGGGCACAGTGGATGTTGTTGGTGCCCCTCCCCCAGTGCCCACTGCAGGTTAGTGCAAGCGTCCCCCCAGCTGCTTCAAGTGTTGGCTGCTAACGCCTCACAGCTGTCCGCTCCCCTGCAGCATTGCCCTCTGCCAGGTAGCTGCCTCACCTGGGAGGTTACCTCCATCCCCACCCCGAGAGAGCACAGCCAGTGACGGACATGGGCTACACTGAGCTGCTATCTTGGCCACAGCTCTGCGTGGGGGGTAACTCTGGGGTGCAGGTAGGATGCAGAGTTCTCGAACGCTCCGACTGAAGCTCATCCCCAGCTGAGTGCACATTCCTGCTCGGTTTGATCCCCGCCCTCATCCTGCTCCCCTCATACCCTTCTCCCAAGACCACCCCCAGTAAATCAACCTCACGCACCCCAGCTTTAACCTCCTGAGCTACCTGTCAGCGCAGAGGGTAACAGCGTAGGGAAGCTTGTACACGGATACACATATGTAGCACATTCCAAAATCTCAGCTTCACGCTTTGGCCAGGTATCAGCAGATGGATTTGTAGGTACCTGGACAGAAGGGTGATCGTTTAATACAGCTGACGTTATTCGAACGTGCATTTTTCATCGGTGGAGATGCAAGTGTGCTCTCCAAGGCAGTTTTTGGCAATGCTTTAATGAGAGGGACTAATCAATCACTTCTGATTCTGGCTGTTTACTGGCGCTCTCCATCATGCTGAACCCTCTTGGCGTTAATGGGAACGTCATCAGTGCTTCTACAGGATTCTCCCTGCACCTCAGCTTTAAATAACAAGATTATTATTTTTCTCATGTTATTCAATCTGGGACTTCCCCCACCATTGGTTTGAGTCTGGGAGACCCTCACCCTGAAAGTGCTTCTCCTTCTGGCCCACTGGAGGAAAGTCACTTTGCCTCAGATTTGGGGAAGGAACTAAGCCAAGATGCCTTCACACAGGCTAATTAGGGGTTGCGCTTAATTACAGGTGTTCTGACATTTTTGCAAAGGCTGCCACGTGTCTCTCCTGATGTTGGATATTTATCTTGTCGAAGCTAGGAGAGGCTGCGTCCTCCAGCTCCCCAGGGGCCTGACAAGTTGCTGGGGCTCCCAGTGAACTTTATGTGGTTATAGTGACACAGGCCGGGACCTGGGACCCTTTACTGCAGTGCTTGCACTTGGACAAACGACTCCTCCAGCAACAGAATACAAAGGAGCTCTAAGGGACTGAACATAACTGCACGCATGCGTGATTGGGGCAATTATGCACAACACGGTACAAAAAAGCCAAAACCCAACTGCCACTTCTGAGGTACCGGGAGCAAAAGCAGGGAGCTGCGCGCGATCCCTGCGCACAGCGCCGCCAGGCGGGTGGGCAGGCCACCGTACCCACCGATCCGCCCCTACCCTTACCCTATGTGAGGGACCAGCTCGCCCCTCACCCCTCAGGGACCAAGCAAGGGCACGTGTTACTTGTTTTCGCGCACGAGTCCCCATAAAGCCTTGCCTGAATTTCTTGTCTGACCTCTCCTCAATTTCTGCTGATTAAAGGGTCCAGGAACTCAGGTCGGTAACAGCGGTGCAGGTAATCTGTGTGACCTGTGAAGTGGGCTTTCTTAAATCACAAAGAGGATAGAAAAATAGTGCCCAGCTATTACCTCCCTGTGATTATTCTCTGACCGAGAAAATCTGTGAACCAGAAGAACAAATGCATGTGTCCCCAAGCCAGTCCCCTAAAATGAGCATTTCCTGGGGACTCTTGAGATTAAAGGACCCAACAGCCAGGTGAGGAATGAGTGAGTGAATGGAGGAAGGTTAGGGGTGAGCTGGGGTGGGGCAGGGGAGAGCAGGGGAGCTTGTGAGGCCAAGGGTTGGGGTACAGAGCAGAGACCCGCAGAGCAGTGCAGAGCGGAGTCTGGTTTCAGTCTCCAGTGCCATAGTTTTGTCTAGTCGTGGGACTTACATTCTAGCAGAGGAGAGAGCCACTGACCAAGTGAAAATAAACCAGGATGTTCCAGACTATAGCCCTTTGGAGCACATAGTCTTGGACTGGCAGATGGAAGGCCCATATTTAGTGCTTCTTTGTAAACCACACTCTCATCCCATTCACCTCTGCTGCCTCTGTTTCTTCCTCTGAATCTCTTTCCTTCTCTTTGACATACACAGCTCCAGTTTTCTCGAAGGTCACAAGAAGCCAGAAGAAGCAACTCTGTCGGCAGCTTCCGCCAACATGAAATGGAACTCCCAAGGGGCCTGCAGGAGATACCGGTTTAGGGGTGAGAAAAGGCCTTGATCAAGTGACCTCAGGAAGGGACTATTTGTCTCCGGAGCCACCTCCCCTGCCCCCCAGCCTCTGTCTTCCTTTCCATTCCTTTCAGACCAGGATCTGTGCAAGGATTGCAGTGGGTGAGCCATGGCGAAAATTCTTTTTTGGCCCTAGGAGAGCTGGGTTCCGGTCCTGCCCCTGCCCAGGTGACCTCAGGGAAACCTCCTGTTTTCATCCCTGAGGTGACAAGATTGTGTTAGATGACATCTGTGGCCCCTTCCAGCTCTGGGTTTGACTAACATCTTGCCTTCCTTGAAGCTTGGCAAGTCCTGGTGCTTCAGCAGCTCCCTTGGGGGCAGCTGTGCTCTGAATGTTAGTTTTGTGATGTGAAAAACATGGCAGGGAGCGGGGCATTGATTCAGTGAAGACTTTCTGGCGATCTGTCATATCTTGCAGCACCTGCCCGCTTCATCCACTTTACGCTACTGGAAATCAAGAGGAAAGTGGAATTCCAAAATAAGAAGAGCACAGGCAGAACAAAGGGACGGGCCTCCGCTGAGGTGGTCAAGGGCTAATGCCAGGTATTTCCCACTTTCTGACTGGGTAAGCGGTAGTGTTGCGCTTCCTGACCCTGTGTGTTTGGATGGGGCCACGTGATTAATTCTGGACAATAAGTTGTGAGGGGAAGTTTGCGTATCACTTCCAGGCCAGAGCATGGAGGTGACAGGGGAAACCTTTCAGCACTCTTGACAATGTTTGAGAAGGAGTCTGCTCAGTCATTCTGGGTCTCTGAATGACCACATTAAACAGTGTCCAGCTGGCCCTAGATAGACGTGTAACAAAGGAGAGAAATACCCTTTGTTGTCTTAGGTCCCTGAGACCTGGGGGTTGTTTGTTACTGCAGCATAATCCAGTATGTCCTGACTATTACACAAACCTACATTCTGTCAAGAGCAGTGGAGAACATGGTTAATTTCCTCTGAGCAACTTTCATTAATCCTTCATTGGTAAGAGCAAAAAAACCCCACAAGATGCCCATGTGGAAGCTTAACTGGGTCTTTCCTTCCCATCTTACAGTGTGCAATGCTCAAGGATAAAGAGGCCTTGGAAATCCACCACTAAGGTGAAGGTCTATGTAGATTCCTGCCACACCAGTTCACCTTAGGTTGCGGGGCCTGTTTTTCCTCTGCCTCATCTCCCCAGCCTGACTCTGTACCCCAGCACGAGGAGCTTACTTTCCCTAGCAAACCCTTTCTGAGTCAGATGGATGAGAAATCAGTTGAGAAAGGGAAAACAAGACAGCTTGATCTTTCAGGGATGAGTTTGAAGACATTTCCCAACTTAATATTTTACCTGCCAGGAAAAAAAAAGAAAATATTCATAGGAAATTATCTTGAAGAGCCCATGTGATGGGTGAGAAGAACTTTCCTCATTGTTTTCAGTAATGTTGTTAGATGACGTGATTGACTATGAATAATATCGAGAGGGATTATCACTGCTGTCCAACCCACTGTTTGCCTCAGACATTTATTATCAGGGAAAGCTGATAACATGCATAAGAATTTTCATGTCTAGCCAAGACCCATAGTAGATGATTTCAGTAAAGCAAATGTATGGACTTAGAAAGAAATTTTAGCAGAAAATTTCCTGTTAAGAAAACTCTTCAAATATAAAATTTTCAAGTCTCATCATATTGGCTCATCATCCCTAAAGTAGAATTTAGTGTGTGTCTACTATGGGACCAACTAATAGTTTACTTGGCAAAAGATGTCTGTGCCATCATAGTTATCTATGATAGAATTTATATAAACCCCCTAGACATTCCCCATTGGTACCCGTGTCCCTGGCTGGTTTCCAGGTTTGGCGTTAAAAAGCTTAGATTCAGGACCCACCTCAGCTACTGACTAGCTCAGAAACGTTAAACAAATCAGTTTATTTCTCCGAGACTTGATTTCTTCACCAGCAAAAGGGAGTCAGCTGCCAATTCCTAAGGTAGTTATGAGGCTCCACTGCTTCTATGGCTCAGTTCTGGTCATGTTCTCCCACTGAAAAGTTTCCATTCCCATCGCCTTGCTGTGTTGTCCAGTATGGTAGCCACTAGCCACGTGTGGCTATTTCAATTTCAATTTATATTAATTAAGATGAAATATAATTGGGACTTCCCTGGTGGTGCAGTGGTTAAGAATCCACCTGCCAATGCAGCGGACACGGGTTTGAGCCCTGGTCTGGGAAGATCCCATATGCCGCACAGCAACTAAACCCGTGCACCACAACTACTGAGCCTGTGCTCTAGAGCCCACAAGCCACAACTACTGAGCCTGTGCACCACAACTACTGAAGCCTGTGCGCCTAGAGCCCGTGCCCTGCAGCAAGTGAAGCCACCATGATGAGAAGCCCGCGCACCGCAACGAAGAGTAGCCCCCGCTCGCCACAGCTAGAGAAAGCCCACGCACAGTAATGAAGAACCAATGCAGCCAAAAATAAAATAAATACATTTTTTAAAAAAAAGATGAAATATAATTAGACATCTCGTTCCTCAGTGGCGCACACCACATTTCACATGTTCAACAGACACTGAGGCTAGTGGCTACTGTATTGAAAAGTGAAGATACAGAACATTTCCCTAATTGCAGAAAGTTCTATCCGATGGCACTGGATAGCACTACCAAATTCTTTGTTAACATGAAATCTTGTGAGAAGTTCCCCTATGTAAAACAGTTGAAAAGAGATATTCTGATTGAAGACAGGTGGGGAGATCAGAGTCCCTCCCGTCCTCCACCTCTCCTGGCTGCCTCTCGCCTCGCCTCTCGGGAGGCCGTAAGGAACCCCGCAGAGGCCCTCGGAGCAGAGTCTGAAAGCCACTGGTTCATAGGCTAAAGCTCAGACTGCTTCGTAGGTGGCCCATTATGACCCGGCCTCAAACTATCCTGTTCTCCTCTCCCACCTCCGCGTCACCGTCCCCTCCCCAGGACAATGAGTTTCCTCTCCCTAATATGCCCTTCCCCCTCCCCTGCTTGCTACTCATGTTAATCACCTTCCAGGACCCAGTTTGAAGTAGATCCCACTCAACAAGTGGGGTTAGTCACTCCCTGTATCCATTACTGGTGCTTTAACTGCTTTGGACTGAGCCTGTCTCTGCAGCCAGCCTGTGAACTCCTGGAGGGCCGGGGCCACGCCCTGTATCTCTGTATGCTTGGTACACGGGCGGCACTTAGGAAATGTTAGTGGGGTGGATGGACAGAAATTGGGTGAGGCCTTACAATGGGCCTGTCTCCCCAGCTACACTGTGGGCCAGGGTACTGTCCTGTTTTCTCATGACAACAAACTCACACTAACCCACTGCATACTCACAATCTAGGCCTGTTTTTGGACTACACAGCTGCCTTCAGTCCTCAGGTCTGTCCCCAGTGCTGGTGGGAAAGGACACTGTGGCCCGGCCGGGCCTGGAGTAGCTGGGGGACAGGGGAATGGAGCCCTGGCAAAGCAACACTATCCCTCGCTCTCATGAAGTTCGCATTCTAAGTAAAATAAACAATAAATAAGTAAAACATATTTTGTCAGATGGTATGATGGAGAAAATTAAGCCTGGAAGGGGGGAAGGGAGGGTGGGGCTGGGGCAGGAGAGCAGTGCTGAGGGGGTCACAGGGTGAAGGAGGGTTAGCAGGTGGGTCTCAGGGGAGGTGAGAGACATAAAGGCCCTGAGGAGGGAACCATGTGGATGTCTGGGTGAGGGGTGGTTTGCACAGAGGGGACTGCAAGGACAAAGACCCTGTGGTGGAAGGGTGCTGGGGGTGTTTGAGGCCCGATTGGGCAAAGCCTCGTAGGTGTCTTGCTGTGGACTGAACTGTGTCCCCTCCAAATTCTTATGTTGAAGCCTTAACTCTCAAGGCGACTGTATTTGGAAGTAGGGTTTTTAGGAGGTAATTACGGTGAAATGAGGGTGGGGTCCTCATCTGAAAGGATTGGTGGCCTTATAGAAGAGAGAGAGAGATATCACACCAGTGAGCACACAGTGAAGCCAAGCAGAGTGGTCTCACCCCAACCCGGCCACACTGGCCTCCTGATCTTGGACCTCTGGCTCCAGAGCTATGAGAAATAAGTGTCTGTTGTTTAAGCCCCAAGTCTGTGGAATCTGTTACAGCCACCGGAGCAGACTAAGCCACCTCTGTAGGGACTTTGGCTTTTACTCGGAGTTGGGAGCCCCGGGAGGGTTTGAATGAGGAGTGACACGTACTGACCTATGGTTAAAAGCATTTGTCTGGCTTCTGTGCTCAGAACAGAGGGGACAAGGGGACAGGGAGACCCAAGAGAAGTCTATTGAAAACATCAGGCAAAGTCCGCACAATGGAATACTTCTCGGCAATAAAAAGGAACAAAGTGATGCCTGCTACAGCATGGAAGAACCTCAGAAACATCCTGCTACGCGAAAGAAGCCAGATGCTAAGGCCACAGACTGTGTGATTCCACTTACGTGAAATGTCCAGAAAAGACATGATGGAACGTTCTAAAATGAGACTGTGGGGATGGCTGTGTAGCTATAAATTTACTCCAAATCATTGGTTTGAACCAGGGTGATGAGAGTGGAAGTGGTGAGAAATAGTCAGACGCTATTTTGTGGGGTCAGCAGGTAGGATTTGCTGACGGATTAGACCTGGGATGTGAGAGAAAGAAAAGACAAGGATGGATCTACGTGCTAACACTTACTGCACTTACTATGCTGCAGACCCTGGTTTCGGCCCATTACAAGTATTAACCCATTTAATCCTTATGAAAATTCTATGAGATAAAGGCTATGAAGCCCATTTTACAAATGAGAACACTGAGGCACCACAAGGTGAAGCAGCTTGCCCATGGTCACATATTTAGGATGAGACCAAAGAACTAGACCAGGGGAACTGACATGTATTAAGATGAGGCACGCCATGGGACTTCCCTGGTGGCGCAGTGGTTAAGAATCCACCTGCCAATGCAGGGGACATGGGTTCGAGCCCTGGTCCGGGAAGATCCCACATGCCGTGGAGCAACTGAGCCCGTGCACCACAACTACTGAGCCTGCGCTCTAGAACCCGTGTGCCTCCACTACTGAAGCCCGTGAGTCACAGCTATTGAAGCTTGCGTGCCTAGAGCCTGTGCTACCCAACAAGGGAAGCCACCACAATGAGAAGCCCGCGCACCGCAACGAAGAGTAGCCCCCGCTCGCCGCAACTAGAGGAAGTCCGAGCGCAGGAACAAAGACCCAAGACAGCCAAAAATAAATAAATAAGTAAATAAATTTATTAATAAAAAAGGAAAGATGAGGCACGCCTGTGACAGGAGCTGGTTTGTAGGGACAGAAGGTCAGAAGTGCCGTGTGGACACGTCACGTCTGAAAGGCCCCCTGGACACAGAGTGAGCCACAGGATAATCAATCAAGTCAGTGGTTTAAAGGAAGTCGCTTTGCTCTGGGACCCTCTTGCCCAAGCTTAAACTGAAGGTGTTTTTATTTGGAAAGGCACCTCGGAGCTGTCCCAGCACAGTGGGATTGAGATGGGGGGGCCGGAGCCCTATGCAGCTGGGAATGGGACGTCAGAGACGGTAGTGGATTGCATATGGGGAGTCTGGCCATCACGGGGCAACTGATTTTCTGCCCCACCCTCAGGACAAGCAAGATGCGAGGACAAAAATTCTGGTTTCCAGACACGAGTCAGCACACCTGGTGATTCTAAGAACCCCAGGCAATGACTGTTTCCCTTCAGCCAAGCAGACAGAGCCTCAGCACAGGGATTTGGGTAATTAATGTAATTTGAGTCATTAATTGACCTGATTTGGTCTCATCTGGACTATACAGTTCTCGCCAACATTTGAGATACAATTAGAGGTTGTTATGTGTTTCCCTGTTGACCCACTTGTGGGAGACTCTTTCTGAGTTTACCCGGCAGGATGTAAATGACTTCATCTGGCTTATAGAGTAAAATACAGTGTCTCTACTTTCAGACCTGTGGTATGTAGAGAACAGTAGGTGGGAAGGCACAAGACTGGCTTCTGATAATCCTCAGGCCACTTATACAGAGGGCAGGCAGTCAGGCTAGATGATCTTCAAAATCCCACCTGTATTAGTCAGGTAGGGCCACCGTAACAAAGAACCACAGACTGGGTGGCTTAAACAACAGAAATGTGTTGTCTCACAGTCCTGGAGGCTACAAGTCCAAGATCAAGTTATTGGCAGGATTTGTTGCTTCTGAGGCCTCTCCTCTTGGCTTATAGATGGCCACCTTCTCCCTGTGCCCTCACTTGGTCTTCCCTCTGGGCCTTTGTCCTGATCTCCTCTTCTTGTAAGAACACCAGCCATATTGGATTAGGGCCCATGCTAATGACCTCATTTTAACTTAATTACCTCTGTAAAGACCCTATCTCCAAATACAGCCACATTCTGAGCTATTAGGAGTTAAGACTTCAACATATGGATTTATGGGGACTCAATTCAGCCCCCAACTCCATCCAACCCCAAGTTTCAGCGATTCAGGGTCCCCTCTCTGTTGCTAACTCCCCATGAACTAGGCGTGACATTCTCCCTCTGTACCTCAGTTTTCCCATCTGCTCTGCCACCCTCAACTGGGAGGCAAAAACCAGTTAATGTACAAGAAAGTGCTTTGTCACCCCCAAAGCAGTGGTCCTTGGACGGACAGCACCACCCCTCGGGGGTATTTGGGAAATCTCTGGGTGCAGGCTTTGGGTTGTCACCATAGTTGGGAGACCTCAGGGCATCTAGGGGGCAGGAGCCAGGGACAAGTCCTGCTTCATGGGGGACGTGCCCACACCACGAACTGTCTTCTGCCACTCGTGACTTTCTAATATCCTCTGTGCATTCATGTAGGTGAAAAACAACCCATAATCACCTGAACTTAGCACCTAATTCTATTTTACATATAAACACAAAGCATTTCTTTTTGCAAAGTTAAATGTATACTTTTTACAGGAAGGCACTGTCAGGCAAATCGAGAAAAGATTGTACCTTGTTTGGTTTGGAACTGTATCAAAAATTATTCACCACTTTAGAAAACACATTTTCTACGACACACATTCAGAAAACGGGCTTCTAAGGCAATGTCACTCATGGTACTTGAGTCACCGGTAAGACATGCCTGTACCAGTTTGCATGTGTAGCTGCCTTGTCCCTTCCAACTAGAGATACAGATGTCTCCTCAGGCTGTTCCCCAGCATAGCTGTGAAATATATTGTCCTAATTTACTTTCTTTCCATTCCTTTTATCACAGCCAGGGCATCATATATTTTCTTGAAATTATGAGATAGGTAGTTATATTGTCAATGAATTTCCCTTAAAGAGTGTAAAGGGAATGCTAAATATTTCTAAATGGTGGCTATAACATAAGAGTTGAGAAATTCTCTAAGACAACATGCGGGTACAAATTTGTACCCGGCTGGTCAACGTTGCCATCTGGGGGTTTTGCATTTCTTCAGCCCCCGGGCACAGGTGCACCTGACCCCCCCAGGTGATCTGGTTGCAATGGAGCACCCTCAGAAGGAAGGGAATATTTTTGCTTTTGTCATTTCTTTTAACTCT
The DNA here is from genome assembly GCF_005190385.1 of Monodon monoceros. NCBI lineage: Eukaryota > Metazoa > Chordata > Mammalia > Artiodactyla > Monodontidae > Monodon > Monodon monoceros. The sequence goes on from NW_021703778.1 coordinate 162,460,235, forward strand.
CACCCAGCAAGGCGCTGGCATCTGCATTGTCTACTACTCATTACTTTAGACAATAGAGTCGGTCACTGCTGAGGCCTCTGGACTTCTGTGAGTGAGAGGGCACAGCTGAAAGCCCAACTCCCCCAAACCCGGCTACCTGTGCCAAGCAGCTGGCAACACCCCCGAGAAGCCGGGTCACTTGGAGGCCCGGCTGGGGCAGAACTGTGGGGACCAGCTTGTCACCGGTGACATCACTGGTCAGGGAAGTTTGAGTTTGGGAATTCTCAGCTGGAGGCTGAGAAAACGACCTGTGCATGGGCACAGCCTGTACCCTGGGGCAGCCCACCCTGCCACCCTGCCACTTGTCTGTGCTCCAGCTTCACTTCCAGCCTGGATGCCAGCCCCTTCCCAGCCTTGGGGCCTCCGGCTTCATTAGTGGCACAGCACATAAATGAGGCATGGCTCCCCTGGGATGGCCACCCTCCCCGGGGTGCTGCAGACCCTACCCCAACCTCTCTCCCTGGTGCGCATTGGTCTTACTGCTGCGGGTGACGTGGAAAGTCCACCAAGAGAAGCCTCCTCGGCAGCAAGCCAGAAGTGGTCCTGCAGTTTCCCTTAGTGCACCTGCTCTGTGTTTCCTGTCCCTCCAGGTCGTTTACTCTGAGCCTCCAGCTGAGAATTCCCAAATTCAATGCCCTGCTCCTTCCTTGAAACCTCCCAGCAGTTCCTCAGCTCCTACAAAGAGACTCCCCAACGTGTGGACCACCTGCATAACTGCTTGTCAAAATGCAGGTTTCCAGGTTGCATCCTGGACCCACAGAATCACAGTTTCTGGGGATATGACTCTGGAATCCATCTTTTAATATGAGGTCCCTGGGTGATTCTGTTTTCTCTAATTTGGGGCATCCTGACCTACAGAAAAAAGTCCAGTTGTCTTTATGGCACTGGCATCTTTCACAGCTAGGCTCTGGTCTACCTATCGAGGCTCATTTGTCACAACTGGGCTCACAGTGAACTTGTCATTGCTCCCCAGCATCGTGTGACCTACCGTTTCCACATTCCTCTACACATACTCTTCCTTCTGTCTGGAAGCACAGTCCCTCCTTTCCCCCTTGAAAACTCCTACACATCTTTTAAGACAAGATCAAACAGCACCTCCTCTGGAAGCCTTCCATGACTCCCTCCAGGTAAGCAGTTGTTGTTGCAGCGCAAGGTCATACCGTGATTATAGCATTTCCCATCCTGTTCTGTCCTCATCCCTTTAACCCCACGTGGCAACGCCCTCCTCATTGTCAGCCCCTGGCGACAGGAGGACTATCTTATTTATCTTTGAAACCCCAGCAACTAACACCCTTCCTGGTACATCCTGGGTGCTCGGTAAATATTTATGTAACTTTAAGTGGTCTCTTGGACACTAATTTCCCATCTCTTCTTAATTGAGGTTCTGCCTTAGGCTGCTGGGCTTCATTTAAACCTTGGTCATTAAAAAGCATTTCCTTTGTTTCTTCTGCGTGGTTCATATTTAGCCAAAGAGATTTATTTCTCCAATAAACCCTGCTCTCCAGACAGCCACATTCATCTGTTCCTCCTACTGAGAAATGCAGGGACAGTATGCACCAAGAACTCCTGTGCTAGTGAATGCAGAAGAAGGGGACCAGGGGGCTTCCCTGGTGGCGCAGTGGTTGAGAGTCCGCCTGCCGATGCAGGGGACACGGGTTCGTGCCCCGGTCTGGGAAGATCCCACATGCCGCGGAGTGGCTGGGCCCGTGAGCCATGGCCGCTGAGCCTGCGCGTCCGGAGGCTGTGCTCCGCAACGGGGGAAAAAAAAAAAAGAAGAAGGGGAGCAGGGAAACTCGGTTCTGTCTCACCGCCAGCCAGCAGTTGATCAAGGCTGCTTCCCTGGCACTTGTCTCCTGTGTTTGCAGGGTTAAATGAGGTTCTTTAGGGGGAAAAAAACTCAGAACTCTTTTCTTTGTTCTACTGACTCCTCTAATATATTTTTTTAAGGTTTTATTTATTTATTTAGGCTGTGTTGGGCCTTCATTGCTGTGCGCGGGCTTTCTCTAGTTGTGCGAGTGGGGGCCACTCTTCGCTGGGGTGCGTGGGCTTCTCATTGCGGTGGCTTGTCTTGTTGTGGAGCATGGGCTCTAGGCACGCAGGCTTCAGTAGATGCAGTGCGAGCTCAGTAGTTGTGGCTCACGGGCTCTAGAGAGCAGGCTCAGTAGTTGTGGCTCACGGGCTTATTTGCTCCGCAGCATGTGGGATCTTCCCGGACCAGGGCTCAAAGCCGTGTCCCTTGCATTGGCAGGTGGATTCTTAACCACTGTGCCACCAGGGAAGTCCTGCTCTAATTTTTAATATGAAAAAAAGAGAATCTCGGGTTCATGTTCTAAGAGGGTGGCTAACCTATCAGGGAATGTAGAGCTGACAGGTGTGTTGTTAGCAAACCCAACGGACTCCAAGCTCCAAGCAACAAAAATGCAGGCTGGGGATATTTCCTACTTCCTGGCGACCCAAGACTGCTGGAGAATTTTTGCCTGATGTGAATTCAGGTACATATTCGGTCTTAACAGTTGGGGTTAACACCCATCCGATTTCTTCTGTGTGGATCTCTTCCTTTCTGTTTTTCTTGGTTGAGAATTTTATATCTTTAAGGATTCCTGCTGCTAAACTGTTTTCATAGATGCAAACCTACTGTTCTGGTGGTGAGGCTATTATATTCCCTGCCAACTTATCTCCAGGAGAATTAAGGGGTTTGGGGAAGGGGAGGACGGCAAGCACTAAATGGACTGGCTGAGTGCTGAGTTGGACACAAACAATACGGTCTTGCTCCTAGAATTCTGAAAGTTCAGGGTGAGAAGGAACTTTGAAGTTCACCTTGTCTAACCCCTCCTTTCCATGCTTGAACTCCCTCTGTGACATTCCCAGCAAATGTTGATTATCTGACCCTTGTACATCACTTCCTGTGCCAGAGAACTCATTACTCTCTCAGGCAGCCCATTCCATTTTCTTTTCTTTCTTTTTTTTTTGCGGTACGCGGGCCTCTCACTATTGTGGCCTCTCCCGTTGCGGAGCACAGGCTCCAGACGCGCAGGCTCAGCGGCCACGGCTCACAGGCGCAGCCGCTCCGCGGCATGTGGGATCTTCCCGGACCGGGACACGAACCCGTGTCCCCTGCATCGGCAGGCGGACTCTCAACCACTGTGCCACCAGGGAAGCCGCCGTTCCATTTTCTGATTGCTCTGCTCGCCAGCTTTCTCATAGGGTAAGCTGACATCGTGACTCTGTAACTTCTAGGGAATGGCCTTGCTTGTGCCTGCTTGTGTCACGTAGAGAGAGGCTTAAGGACTGGAGGTTTTCTCTTGTTCAGGTTAATCATCCCTGGTTTTGTACACTACTTCTGTGGGTGATGGGAACCTACACTGTTTTTACACTTTTCACATAATGGAGGTACTGTGACATGAGCCCTCTGTGGAGAGCTCCCCAGTGGCATGGTTCACTTACTTCTCCCCAGGATGGGCATGTGAATTCCATCCGCAGCCATTCACATCAGAGTGGTGGCTGTCACTACCTCAGTACTTAGTAGCTTAATGCTGGGCACGTAGGGGTACTCAATGAATATTTACCCGAGAAATACAAGGATAGATGGATGAATGGGTGGGTGGTTGAATAAAGAAATAGATAAATGGATGAATAAATGAAATTATGACTCAGTAAGTGAAGGAGGCCAACTGGAAATGTTTGGATCAATCAATCAATATCTGTGGAACCTCTTCTATACCAATATCGTGCTGGGTAGAGGGAAGGAGTGCCGGGGAGAAAATGAGCCTTTTACAAAGAAGTGTAGATATAATGATTTATATCCTAATGAGAGAAACAAGCTGGATGCAGACCTGTGAAAACAGCCTCCTCCCTCTCTAGATCTGATGGTTATTGACATCTGTCTATAGCAAGTTACCCGCAGCATAAATCTGGCTCCTTGGAATTCCCTCCTGTGATTTGGGATTGAAAGAAGTTAGAGCTGGAAGGGCTACTGGTGATTAATTAGTCAAATCCTCTCTTTTACAGTGAGGACCTGGAAATGGAAGTGACTTACCCAAAGCCACACAGGGAATTAGTGCCAGAGCCAGTTCTGGAATCCCTGTCTCTCAACTCCCAATCTAGCACCTCTTTTCCACTATGCTTTCTTTGCTCAGAGATTATTTGTCTTAATCCACATTCATTGTGTACTTGCTCCAAAATGTCTGCTTTGCATTGACTTTGCAGACCTGGCTGGCTTTGAATCCCATATATATCATTCATTCATTCATTCATTCATTCACCCATTCTCTATCCAGCCACACTTGGGGGAATATTTATTATTTCACATTGACCATTAGTATTTAGGATAAACAATGTTCCGTGTATTTATTAAAAATAACTTTGAAAATAGTCTCCTTGGTTTTCACATAAGGTTCACAACAAACTCCCTTGGAAGCCAGTATGGAGTTGAGGAAGGCTATGTGTGATTTAAATTTAAAGATGGGCCAGATATGACCTGTGATGAATTTTCAGTGGCTGTTGTGCACTTGGGTTGCAGAGACATTAAGGAAGGCTTGTAAACTACCTAACAGAGCACTTAAAAATCTAATAAATAAGAAATACAATGCCACTGTCAGAAGCCTCGATGGAGGTCGGAAGAAGCCAGAGAAGTAATTTGTGCAGTAAATCCTGTGTTTTTCCATTACTCTTTTTTTCCCCTTCAGACAGGCTAAAAATAGAAGTCTCAAATAAATACATATCAGAGGTAGAAAAGAGAAAATGGTGATTTGGAATGAATTGCTTGATGGTCTAAGCTGACAATATAGAAATTGGAATCAAGATTATAAGCGCAGGGTATGATACCGCCAGGTTTTCTAGGGAGCCATATTTGATTTGGCAAAACGTCTAAAGGGCTAGGTGGGGGGGAAATGTTGCCAAGTCCCATAAAAACAGATCAAGGTGAACAAGGTGAAGACCCAGGGAAGTATGACTTTAGTCCTTACCTGGCTGATGTCTCCTGGACATTCCATGGTCTGACTTCTTTATGGTCATTAATGACCATGACTGAAGGTGTTTCAGCTCCGATGTCTCAAACCATCTGGCTTCTCCTCCCATCACGCAACTACTCTTCTGATGACCACCAATGACCTCCTTGTCATTGAGGCCAGTGGACACTTGTTTTATCCCTTGTTTCATGTGGCGCTGGTATTGACCCCTGCTTCCTTTTCCTTTCCCTGCTTTTCTTCCTCCTTCTCATCCCCATGTTCTCAGTATCCTTTGCTGGCCCCTTTTCGTTGCTTGTATTTGAATGTTGATGTCCCCCAAGGGCTGTCCTTCACTCTCTTTTTACTCCACACTTTCTGAGCAACTTCGAGACTCTCAGCTTTCCGTCTTCGCCCATTCTATGTCTTAGCTCCATATTTTCAAATTTTTTCTAGATCCGTGCTGTTTAATATAGCTGCTGCTAGCCGCCTGTGGCCTTTTAAATTCAAAATCTCCAATTAAAATAAAATTTAACATTTGGTTTTTCATTCACATAAGCCACATTTTAAAAAATCGAAGTATAGTTGATTTACAATGTTGTGTTAGTTTCAAGCGTACAGCAAAGAGATTCAGTTATACATATATATATTTTTTTCCAGATTCTTTTCCATTATAGGTTGTTACAAGATATTGAATATAGTTCCCTGTGATATACAGCAGGTCCTTGTTGTTTACCTATTTTATATATAGTATTATGTATATGTTAATCCCAAACCCCTAATTTATCCCTCCCTGCCCCCCCTTTCCCCTTTGGTAACCATAGGTTTGTTTTCTATGTCTTGTGAGTCTGTTTCTTTCTTTCTTTTTGGCTGCGTTGGGTCTTCTTTGCTGTGCGCGGGCTTTCTCTAGTTGCGGCGGGTGGGGGCTACTTTCTGTTGTGGTGCACAGGCTTCTCATTGCAGTGGCTTCTCTTGTTGCGGTGCACAGGCTCTAGGTGTGAGGGCTTCAGTAGTTGTGGTTCACAGGCTCTAGAGTGCAGGCTCAGTAGTTGTGGCGCACGGGCTTAGTTGCTCCATGGCACGTGGCATCTTCCCGGATGCCAGGACTCGAACCCATGTCTCCTGCATTGGCAGGCAGATTCTTAACCACTGCACCACCAGGGAAGTCCCTGTGAGTCTATTTCTGCTTTGTAAATAAGTTCATTTGTACCCTTTTTTTTAGATTCCACACATAAATGATACCATCTATTTGTCTTTCTTTGTCTGGCTTACTTCACTTAATATGATAATCTTTAGGTCCCTCCATGTTGCTGCAAATGGCATTATTTCATTCTTTTTATGGCTAATATTCCACTGTATATACATATACCACATTTTCTTTATCCATTCATCTGTAGATGGACATTTAGGTTGCCCCCATGTCTTGGCTATTGTAAATAGTCACACAAGCCACATTTTAAGGGCTTTATAGCTGTTTGTGGCTCTCTTGTTGGACAGTGCAGCTACAGAACACTACCACCATTGCAGAAGGTTCTACTGAGCAGTGCTGTTCTAGCTATTGCCACCTGAATATCCCACAAGCACCTCAAACTCATCATGCCTCAAATATATTATCAGACTAGCTTTGGTGTACGTGGAAAAGGGTGACAAAAAGAAATAAGGGAGGGGAAAAAAAGAAACTTTCAGTTGTACGTAATATAAAACCCATCTCAACAGGCTTAAATAATAAAGGGAATTTTTTGATGCACAATACTAAATGGTCCCAAAGAAGGGTGAGTTTCACATGAGGCTTGACCTAGCAACTCAGCAACATCATCAAGGACCGTCTCTCTACTACATCCATAGTGTTGACACCATCCAAAGGCTGGCACCACTTATGGACACAAGGTGGCTGCCAGAAGCACCCAAAGCAACAATCTTTCTCACTCTTGTCCAAGGAAGATAGGGGCAGTTTCAGGTGCAAAGCATAGCGATTTTTTTTTTGCAGATTATATGCTATTATACGTTATTACAAGATATTGGGTATAATTCCCTGTGCTATACAATAGATCTTTGTTGCGTATCTATTTTATGTATAGTAGTTTATATCTATTAACCCCATACTCCTAATTTGACCCTTCCCCCTTCCCTTTTCCTTTGGTAACCGTAAGTTTGTTTCATATGTCCATGAGTCTGGTTCTGTTTTGTATATAGATTCGTTTGTATTGTTTTTTAGATTCCACATATAAGCGATATCCTATAGTATTGGGGGGGCCAAAAAGTGCCTTCAGTTCTTTAAGTAAAAGACACATTTTTCATTTTCACCAAGAACTTTATTGAACAAAGTATTCACCCTTTTGTTCTACCACCTTCTGCCATTTTTCAGGCAACTTCATAATTCCATCTTCCCAAAACTTTTTATCTGTTTGAGCAAAGAACTGTTCCAGGTGCCTTCTACAGTCTTCCAGGGAATTGAAATTTTTTCCATTAAGAGGATTTTGTAAAGACTGAAATAAATGGAAATCCGAAGGTGCAATGTCTGGTGAATACGTCAGATGAATCAGAACTTCCCAGCCAAGCTGTAACAGTTTTTGCCTGGTCATCAAAGAAACATGCGGTCTTGCTTTATCCTCATAGAAGATTACGTGTTTTCTGTTGACTAATTCTGTACGCTTTTCATCGAGTGCCGCTTTCAGTTGGTCTAATTGGGAACAGTACTTGTTGGAATTAATCATTTGGTTTTCCGGAAGGAGCTCATAATAGAGGACTCCCAATCCCACCATAAACACAACATCACCTTCTTTGGATGAAGACCAGCCTTTGGTGTGGTTGGTTCACTTCACTTGCTCCATGATCTCTTCCATTCTAAATTGTCATACAGTATCGACTTTTCATCACCCATCACAACTGGTTTTAAAAACTGAAAGTTTTCATTACATTTCAGTAGAGAATCGCATGCGGAAATATGGTCAAGAAGGTTTTTTTCGATTAACTTACATGGAACCCAAGCATCAAAGCGATTCACATAACCAAGCTGGTGCAAATGATTTTCAACACTTGATTTGGATATTTTGAGTGTGTCAGTTATCTCCTGTGTGGTATAACATTGATTGTTCTCAATTATTGTTTCGATTTGATCGCTATCAACTTCAACTGATCTACCCGACGGTGGAGCATTGTCCAGTGAGAAATCTCCAGCATGAAACTTCACAAACCACTTTTGACATGTTCAGTCAGTCACAGCACCTTCTCCATACACGGCACAAATCTTTTTTGTGCATCTCAGTTGCGTTTTTACCTTTCTTGAAATAATAAAGCATAATATGCCAAAAATGTTGCTCTTTTCTTCCCTTTTCAATATTAAAATGGCTACACAAAAATTCACCAATTTTTTTTTCACCAATTTTTTTAACATCTTTATTGGAGTATAACCGCTTTGCAATGTTGTGTTAGTTTCTGTTGTATAACAAAGTGAATCAGCTATACGTATACATATATCCCCATATCCCCTCCCTCTTGCATCTCCCTCCCACCCTCCCTATCCCACCCCTCTAGGTGGTCACAGAGCGCCGAGATGATCTCCCTGTGCTATGCAGCTGCTTCCCACTAGCTATCTATTTCACATTTGGTAGTGTATATATGTCCATGCCACTCTCTCACTTCGTCCCAGCTTACCCTTCCCTCTCCCCGTGTCATCAAGTCCATTCTCTACATCTGCGTCATTATTCCTGTCCTGCCCCTAGGTTCTTCATAACCTTTTTTTTTTTTTACATTCCATATATATGTGTTAGCATACGGTATTTGTTTTTCTCTTTCTGACTTACTTCACTCTGTATGATAGATTCTAGGTCCATCCATCTCACTGCAAATAACTCAATTTCATTCCTTTTTATGGCTGAGTAATATTCCATTGTATATATGTGCCACATCTTTATCTATTCATCTGTCGATGGACACTTAGGTTGCTTCCATGTCCTGGCTATTGTAAATAGTGCTGCAATGGACACTGTGGTACATGACTCTTTTTTTTTTTTTTTTCTTCGGTACGCGGGCCTCTCACTGCTGTGGCCTCTCCTGTTGCGGAGCACAGGCTCTGGACGCGCAGGCTCAGCGGCCATGGCTCATGGGTCCAGCAGCTCCGTGGCATGTGGGATCCTCCTGGACCGGGGCACGAACCCATGTCCCCTGCATCGGCAGGCGGGCTCTCAACCACTGCGCCACCAGGGAAGCCCCCATGACTCTTTTTGAATTATGGTTTTCTCAGGGTATATTCCCAGTAGTGGGATTGCTGGGTCATATGGTAGTTCTATTTGTAGTTTTTTAAGGAACCTCCATACTGTTCTCCATAGTGGCTATATCAATTTACATTCCCACCAGCAGTGCAAGAAAGTTCTCTTCTCTCCACACCCTCTCCAGCATTTATTGTTTGTAGATGTTTTTAACGATGACCATTCTGACGGTGTGAGTTGGTACCTCATTGTGGTTTTGATTTGCATTTCTCTAATGATTAGTGATGTTGAGCATCCTTTCATGTGTTTGTTGGCCATCTGTATGTCTTCTTTGGAGAAATGTCTATTTAGGTCTTCTGCCCATTTTTGGATTGGGTTGTTTGTTTTTTTCTTATTGAGCTGCTTGTAAATTTTGGAGATTAATCCTTTGTCAGTTGCTTCATTTGCAAATATTTTCTCCCATTCTGAGGGCTGTCTTTTCGTCTTGTTTATGGTTTCCTTTGCTGTGCAAAAGCTTTTAAGTTTCATTAGGTCCCATTTGTTTATTTTTATTTCCATTTCTCCAGGAGGTGGGTCGTAAAGGATCTTGCTGTGATTTATGTCATAGAGTGTTTTGCCTCGAAGAGTTTTCCCCTAAGAGTTTTACAGTGTCTGGCCTTACATTTAGGCCTTTAACCCCCAAAATTCACCAATTTTGATAAGTCTTTTTATAAATGCACGCTGATTTGACAGCTGTCACATATAACCTAACAAAATTGTTTTGAATGAAGTTAAAGACAAGTAAGTGCTGCTAGAACCATCTTATGGAAAAAAGCAAACGAAACTTTTGGCCACTTAATATTTGTCTTTCTCTGTCTGACTTATTTCACTAAGAATAATAGTCTCCAGATCCATCCAGGTTGCCACAAATGGCAATATTTCATTCTTTTTTATGGCTGAGTAATATTCCATTGTATGTGTATATATATATATATATATATATATATATATATATATATATATATACCACATCTTTTTTTTTTTTTTTTTGCGGTACTCGGGCCTCTCACTGTTGTGGCCTCTCCCATTGCGGAGCACAGGCTCCGGACGCGCAGGCTCAGCAGCCATGGCTCACGGGACCAGCTGCTCCGCGGCATGTAGGCTCTTCCTGGACTGGGGCACGAACCTGTGTCCCGTGCATCGGCAGGCGGACTCTCAACCACTGCGCCACCAGGGAAGCCCCTCTACCACATCTTCTTAAGCCAGGCATCTGTTGACGGGCGCTTGGGTTGCTGCCATGTCTTAGCTATTGTAAATAGTGCTTTTCTCTTCACATTTTTCAATCAAAGCCTTGAGATCCACTTTGGTTGGACCAGTCCAGGCTGCCTGCCTGTGCCTGAACCATTCACTGTGGCCAGGGGCATGGTAAGGATTGGCTGGCTTAGTCCCATGGTGCATCTCTGGTTACAGAATCACTTGTAATAAGCTTTTCCTGATGCACAAGTGTTCTCAGACAGAAATTGGGAGCTGCAGGGGAGACAGAAGGGAAACATGGGTGCTGAGGTGGTACCCACGGATGTCTGATAGGAGGGGATGGCATGATTTTACAATGAGATTGACAAGTGGAGTTTACATTCCATTCCCTTTATTTCTGAGTTTTACAATCAGAACCTGGGTACTTTGGGTTGAACTTGAAGAAAGCCAAGCAGCTACTGCAGCAGGATCGTGCTTCTTCCATGTAACCCGCTAGCAGCCCCGAGCAGGACAGGGCTCCTGCCATCCCACGTATTTCCTAAGGAAAGCTTTGGCTTCTCAGCCCCAGAAATGATGGAGTTTTCTGGGGGGGTCCAGAAAATGGGGTTTTTTTTTAAAGCCCAAAGTAGAGTGGGGAAAATGTGCATTTTCCATTTACTGTGATATATTCTTCCTCAAATTGGGGAAAGAAATGCAAAGAATCGGGGGAGGGGAAGAAAGCAGGAAGAAATAATGTAAGTGAATACAGTACCATACTTCCTGGTTCAGACTGGCAAAAAGGAAAAGTGCTTCTACGATGGCACAGGAAATTGTGATAGACGCCGAAACTAGAACAGAAAGCTTTTCTATAATCTTTATGCTGCTTTATTTTATTTGTTTGCCAGTAATCCATATCACCTGTAAGAAAAGCACCATCTTCTTAAAAGTTCTGGCAAAAATTCACTGCATATCACGGGATAGAAGTTAGTAAAGCCACGTCTTTTCAGCAAGTATGAATTAGGACAAGTATTCAAATGGATCAGACCAAAGCTGCTTTCTCTCTACGTATAATGAGCATCTTAAGGGAGGAGTGAGAGCGGCCTCACAAACTCCATTCACAAATACTTACTTTATTCAGAGAGCCTTATAAACCCCACTTAGCTTTAAGTATTTGTCACATCTAGAGGGTCTCCAAGGGAGGGGCTTCAATTTTCTTTAAGTTATACAGTGCTGGGGAAAATTGGCTAGAGCATGTTGAAATTCCCTTCTCGCACAGCTGCAGAAAAATACTTTTCTTGAAGTTGATTAAGATGATTGTTTTCAAAAAGCCAAAGCGTTTGAAATGTGTCTTTTGTGGCAGAGCCCCCCTGACAGTTATTTATGAAGAGCTGAGAAGTGGTGGAATAGAAGGCAGCCAGTGTTCTGGGTTACATTGTAGTCCCCCGAAATATACGTTGAAGTCCAAACCTCTAGTACTCCTAAATGAGATTTTATTTGCAAATAAGGTCTCTGCAGATGTAATCAAGTTAAGATGAGGTCATACCAAATTGGGGTGGGCCTCAATCCAAAGACTGGTGTCATTTGGACCCAGAAACAGAGGCAGAGAGAAGAACTACACGTGAGGACAAAGGCTGAGATGGGATTGGTTCAGTTGCCAGCAAAGAACACCAAGGATCGTTTGCAGTCGCCTAGAAGCTAGGAAGAGGCAACGTAGAAGTCTTCCCCAGACCCTTCAGATGACACATGGCCCTGCCAGCGCATTCATCTTGGACTTCTGGCTTCCAGGAGCATAAGAGAAGAAATTTCTGTTGTTTTAAGTTCTCCAATGTGTGGTATGCCGTTGAGGCAGCCTGAGTAAACTCACAGAGCCACTGTGGGTCTTCTCCCAGATAGAACAAGATTCACTCTCTTCCGTCCTTGGATCTTCAGAGAAACACAGGTCCTAAATTGTCAGACGGACTCAAAGTGACCTTGCAAATATCCCACTCTGTTGCTACGGCCACCTACCAGTCTCTGTGTCACTTCCCAACCTTGAAGAACCTCAACCCCCCCCCAGCCTTCTGAGTTAAGTCTCAACAACCAGACAACACAATTTAGTTAGAACAGGGGAGACCTGGAGAGAGCAACAATACAGGATCTGGTTTCCTGGGTATGAATTGACTCTGAGCCCAAGAAAATTTTGCATGTTCTGGTAGAAGGGCATTGATTACAAGATCTACTTCTGAAATTTAATGACTGGATCCTTGGATAAGACACTTAAGTTCTGCGAACCTCAGGCTCCTCATATGTAAAATGGGTCCATAATTCCTGCCCTGCCAATTTCTCAGGGTTGTTTGCGGATCAACTGAGAACGAATATGAGTGAACCAGTTTGAAATGGAAGTTACATACAAATCTAAGCCATCGATTTTATCAGGGTGGCCACAAAACCCAGTTTCTTAGGGAGGGACGGAGAAAGTGTGAGAGTAGGAGACTGTAGCAATACCAGGGTGTTTCTAAAGCAGAGCTCAGAATGAAGAGATCTGCCCAAGGTCAACCAAAAGGACCAGAGATCTACAACTAGAATTTGGCTCTCTAAAATTCACCGCTCTACCCCATTCCTGTCTCTCTCTCCAACAGACTCTACATATTTGGTTTTGGTTTGGGTTTGGGTTTGGGTTTTGTTTTATTTTTTAAATTTATTTATAATTTAATTTTTATTTTATATTGGGGGTATAGCTGATATACAATGTTGTGTTACTTTCAGGTGTGGTCACTTTCAGCAAAGTGATTCAGTTATACATATACATATATCCATTCTTTTTCAGATTCTTTACCCATATACGTTATTACAGAATACTGAGTAGAGTTCCCTGTGCTATACAGTAGGTCCTTGTTGTTCATCTATTTCATATATAGTAGTATGTATATGTTAATCCCAAACTCCTAATTTATCCCTTCTACCCACCTTTCCCCTTTGGTAACCATAAATTTATTTTCAAAGTCTGTAGTCTGTTTCCGTTTTGTAAATAAGTTTATTTGTATCATCATTTTAGATTCCACATATTAGTGATATCCTATGATATTTGTCTTTCTCTGTCTGACTTACTTCACTTAGTATGATAAAGACTATACTTTCAGGGATCATTTCCATTAGTTTGTTACATATTTTCTTCTTTAAATTATATTTTATAATTTAGGAAATTTCTGCCTCTGCTTCTCCCCGTCTCAATTCCTATCCTCTCTCTGTCCTTCTCTATTCCTCATCCTCTTTCTCTCCTTCTCAAACCCCATTTTTCTTTGGAAAAGTTTCAAGTAGAGTGAATTCAGTGTCCTCAGCCAAGTCTCTGTATAAAGAGTTCACTATGTACTTTAACAGAAATTATCTCCTCTGAAGAATCCCTACTTTAATCTCCCCCAAGGCAGGTTTTTGTAGTGTTAGAACAAAATGACATGATTCTCTTCAAACTAAAAGCCTTATTAATTAGCATTCAGAAAACCTTGCCACTTCCTCTTCTTACCTTTCTTGTAATTGGAGGCTTAATTGATTGGATGAGTTTCAATGATTTTTTAATAGCATGTGGTTATTAGGACCAATCAAATACTCCAGAATAATTGTCTTAACTTTTGAGGGGGGGTTGGGGGCGGCAATAATCATCTCTAACATTGCTGGGATTTAAAGAATACATCTTGGCTGAGTTAAAACTTTTTTCTGTGTAACGTATGTCTCAGTGGGGCTGGAACCAACATACACCTGAGCCAATAGCCTTTCATGACAGATGTGACCCCAACCCGGGAGAGCATCTCTTTCATGTGAGATCTCTTGTGGCTCAATGAAAAGCTTGATTGTTTCAGGGAGACCTGACTTAAGACCTCATTACAGGTATGGGGGAGAGACAATTGGCTTATATCATGTTGAGTCATCTCAGCAGGGAGATAATAGCCACTCTCCCAGGCTGGAAACCCCTCCATCGCTTACTAACTGTGGGACTTCAGAAAAGTGTAGGGGTCATGGGGTTCTCAGCAGAGGAAAGGAGCTTAATGAGTCCAGCCCTTACCTGCCTCGTCCACAGAAGAGAATGAATGTCAACAGCCCTGAAATCAAATTGCAAAACTATACAAGTGGGAAGTACTATTCTCCATGCAGTAAATGAGCTGAATGCTCATAGAGAGACCTGAATGGGGTTGGAGGACATCCCCTGACCTATTACTTTCTTTGACTTAAACTTCAAATGAGCTTCCAGCCCAGTCTCTTCTTGGGAGCTGGCCTTGACATTCCAATTCAAAGGGGACCCTTCAGTCCTCCTGACATGCCCTTCCCAATTGATTTTGCACCACCCGCAAAGAAAGTGCTGTACCCAGCAATCTCCCTCGGCAAACCTAGTCCTTCAATCCCCTGTGGTCCTGCTGCTTCTGTGGCGGCTCTTGCTCGATGAAGGCAAAGCCTTAGAGCACCAGTGAGGGGAAGACTGCCCTCACCTTGGCACCTCAGGCACCCTACTGCCACTCCAGCCATGAGTGGCGGCATACTTGCAGCCCAGACACTGCCACCTGCCACTTTGATTTTTTTTTTTTGTAACATCTTTATTGGAGTCTAATTGCTTTACAATGGTGTGTTACTTTCTGCTTTATAACAAAGTGAATCACTTATACATATACATGTGCTCCCATATCTCTTCCCTCTTGCGTCTCCCTCCCTCCCACCCTCCCTATCCCACCCCTCTAGGTGGTCACAAAGCACCGAGCTGATCTCCCTGTGCTATGCGGCTGCTTCCCACTAGCTATCTAGTTTACGTTTGGTAGTGTATATATGTCCATGCCACTCTCTCACTTTGTCACAGCTTACCCTTCCCCCTACCCATATCCTCAAGTCCATTCTCTAGTAGGTCTGTGTCTTTATTCCCGTCTTGCCCCTAGGTTCTTCATGACCATTTTTTGTTTGTTTGTTTGTTTGTTTCTTAGATTCCATATATATGTGTTAGCATACGGTATTTGATGTTCTCTTTCTGACTTACTTCACTCTGTATGACAGACTCTAGGTCCATCCACCTCACTACAAAGAACTCAATTTCGTTTCTTTTTATGGCTGAGTAATATTCCATTGTATGGGACTGTGGACACCATGCCTCCATTTCCACCTGTGATCAGAAAGCTCAGAACAAAACAAAGCCCAGCCCCAGGACACATACCTTACTCCTGTCAAATTGCCCCTCTTTTCTAAAGAGCCCAGGGAACAAGCGGGGGCTGTGCCTATCTCTTGGAGGAAGGATGCTCTGAGAGGTCTCAGAGCATTTGTCCCCAGCAACGGTGAGGTCTCTGCTCTGGGGCTTTGATGCAAACTTCCCTGCCGGGGAGGGGGATGGCGAGGCCATTCCTCAAAGGTGCTCGACCACAGGCTGGAGCCCTGATCCCTGGAGTGGGTGGGGGAAAAGCGGCAGGGACACAGCGGCCCTAGGAAGATTGGGGGTGACCATTCTGCCTTGAGAAGGAGAGTGAGGCATCTTCTCTCCTGCCAATGCCTGCCTTACCTGTACCCCTCAGTGCAATCTTCCAGCAAAAAGGAGAACCACCTTCCCCTCCGTGGGCAGCTCTGGCCCTGCTTCCAAGGGCACATGAAGGTCATCTGTGGCCATCCCCTTCTTCCCTGCAGTTCTAGATTGTGGATTCCGTTACTAAATTCGTAAAATCAAGACAAGACTTAGTGGTCACATTGGAACCTGTTCAAGGTGACAAGCATTGAACCTAGGCTTAAAGATCCAGGGAATACAATGTTTCCTGTGAACTCCTCAGTCCAAGCATATATCTGGTTCTTCCAGATTCCCAGGACAGAAGCCTGGGAGTCATCCTGACTCCTCCACCTGCCCCCGCCCCCACCCCCTGCCCAATGTCCTA
Source organism: Monodon monoceros (assembly GCF_005190385.1). NCBI lineage: Eukaryota > Metazoa > Chordata > Mammalia > Artiodactyla > Monodontidae > Monodon > Monodon monoceros. The sequence continues at coordinate 162,476,507 of NW_021703778.1, forward strand.
GGCCTCTTCAGTCAGCCAGTAACTGCAGTCCATTTATCTCCTAACTTTCTTCCAGGTCCATGCCCTGGAGTCTGGTCCCCCTGTCAGGTTTAGTCCACACCTGGCTTCCTCCATTGGATTTCCTTTCTGTAATCTGCCCCGCTTCATCCCATATTTTCACACAGGCTGCACAGTGGTCTCTTTGAAAGCCGAATCTGACCAAGTCACTCACTCACTCGTGCAGAATCCCTGAGGAGTCCGTTATTGTCTCCAGGACAATAGCCGAACCCCGGCGCCTGACACCCAAGGTCCTTGAGGACGTGGCTGGCTTCCCCGGGAGCACTTCAGCCATTGCCCGGCACATTCTCTTTCTCCCTGTTACTGTCATTCCTCGACTCAGGGGTGCACCTGATTTTTCCTATGTGTTACATTTCTGAAATTCAGACGTGTCTGAAATTGACATACACACTTCAGTCCCCCACCCTCACCCCCGCCCCGAGAAACTGTTAATAGATCAATGGTGCATCATATAATCACTAGCGTTTTGGATCAGAGGAGCCAGCATGGCAAGTGGCAGAAGTGACAATCAGTTCGGCAAGTGAGGCAGGAAATGGAGAGAGATGTTGTACTCTGGACTTTTTCTGGTGGAGCCGCCTGAAAGGGGATGGAAAGGGTCAAACCGATCTTTTGGCAAGATCTGTCTAGAAGTCGTGTGAAAAATGGATTGGAAAATGATGACAATGGAAGGGGGATGGGAGAGAGAACCAGACCTTAGAAGCGGAAATGTCTAGAGGACACTTTGCAGACAGACCTTAAAGTATGGCCCATTAATGTACAGTTAGTGCAGATCAAGTGCGGGCAAACTTTTTCTGCAAAGGGTCAGTTGGTATCTCAGACTAATGAGGGTCTTTAAGATATTCCGAAAAGCCTGTTCCATAATCCTGCTTTAGTAATCGAGTGCACTGCCCAGTCCTTTCTAGCCAGCAAGCATCTCCCTTAACCTGAACCTCACGTTTAATTGGTATTTGTATCCTCTTTGCTTTAACATTCATGGATGCCAGGCGCAGCTTTAAGTACCGTAGATAATTCAAAAGTAATTAAGACTCCAGGAACTTGAAATCTAGTAGAAGAGAGAGACCTGCTAAACAACCGGAAGAGGGATTCAAACACGCTGTACAAGAGGTATGAACCAAGGGCCGTGGGAATACAGAGGAAGGAGGGGGCTTCGTTCTTCCTGGTCCAAGGGAAGGCTTTGCCGAGGGATAACATTGGAATTGGTCCTTGAAAGATGGAGTAAGGTTTGTCCAGGAAGAGGAGACAGCTTGAGCAGAGACACAAAGGTGAAAGTGGTGTGTTCTGAAACAGCAAGGGGGCTGGGGGGAGAGAGCTGGGGCCGAATGAGTGAGTGCAGAGCCTGGAGGAGAGATTAGAGAGGCAGGTGGGGGGGCTAGACCGTGAAGGGCTTTGCACACCCTGCAAAAGCTATGGAGTCTGATCCTGAAAGCACAGCAGGCTGAACAGAGACAAATAACGATTTCTCCCCAAACCTTGAATACTAAACTTTCACACTGAAATTTAAAAAAATAATTCTCTCTAAAACTCGGTTCTCTTGCCTTCTCTGCTCTGACATCTACTTCAGCGCAGCTCCAGCTGCGTCTCAGAAACACCCACACCACCACCAAGCCCCTGTTCTGTTCAACTGCTCTTTGCAATGAAAACGCCTCTTCCAAACAGTTAAATGTGAATTTGGGATCTCATTGATCTATTTCCACTTATTACCAACAGCGGTTGGAAGATTTGCATGATGAAAAGTGGGAAGATGAAATTGTCTTCTCCTCGGAGAAATCATCTGTGCACCTGCCATTTAGAAATTATTCCAAGTTCACGCTTCGTGAGAAAAGTTACAAATTGTTCCCTGGCATGGAGCTAATGCACCCATCCACAAGCGACCTCGCTCGTGTCTAGGTGTGTTATTAGCTGCAACACCCTCTTGGTGTGGCCTTGGGGAAGCAAATGAAGAGTCATGGATCAAGGTCACTGCCAGGCATTCATTCATTCACTTATCAAATATTTATTAACACCTGCTTAGGTGTCCAGCACCAGGCAAATTGCACTGGGAGGTACACACACGTGAATCGAAAAGCACAAGTCTTCCCCCCCTGGAATATAAGGTCCGTGGAGCAGGGACTTGGCTTGTCTGATTCACTGCTTTATTGCCAGTCCCTATAATGATACCCAGCACGTAGTAGGGGGTGTCAGTCAGTATTTGCCAAATGAATGAATAAAGGAATGAAAGCGTTTACATTGTAGTGGAAAGAATACTGGAAACCTGGGTTTGAATCCTAGAATCTGTGCATGAGCAAGCCATACTCATACATATTTTTAATCTATAAAAATGACTTCCTTCACCAATTAAAAGTTGAAGCTTTGATCCTAATAATATTGAATACCCGTAGTTCCATATCACGTCCCCATATATCTTTATCTTCCTGAATGGGAGAAACCAATCTAACAGAATACCATAAACGTCCTGGGTCCTGAAACGTCATCATCCACTACTCTCCAGGTCCCAGATAATACCAGCTGATACTAGGAACAGGGAAAATTGAGACTCCAACAGAACAGAGAATGAGTAACTGCTTTTTTCTTTGTTGGCGTGGTGTTCAAGAGCCAGAGGAAGGACAGAAGTCCGACAAACTCCTGCTCTGCCACAGCTGTGCGGTGCCAGTTGATGGAATTTTGTCTAGCCCCCTCATTACACAGTCAGCAAAGAGATATGATCAGCAGAGAGCTGGGCGCGCCACCCCCGCTCCCCTTTGCTTTTTGGTCAAGTGAGTCGTGGTAGTCAGCAAGCCTGCCCTTCCTGGGCAGTTGTAACAGTTCAGATAATAGGCCCACAGACGTCAGCCCTGCATTTATCCGCTCACAATGGCTCAGTTCTGCACTGCAGCATTATTGCAAGCCCACTTTGAAACAAACACGCCTTGAAACACACACAAATGTGTCCCCGTGCCCCCGCCTCTGCTGGAAGCTTTAAAAGACACCTCAGCGAAACCAAGCTGGGCTGTAATGAGAAGGGGCCGTTCCTGAACACGAGGCAGAGGCCGGCAGATACTTAATCAATAAACTGAAATGCCAGGTGAGTTTGAGATGCAGGGGCAGACCGTGGATGCCTGGTCCTGCCAGGCTTGCAGAGTGCCAGCTGATCGGGTTTCGCCCAGACTTGGTCACAAACGTAGGCAGAGGGCGTGTGCGACCTGAGATGTTTCACGATGTCCTGTTTAGATGAAAATGTCATATCCTCCTCCCTGACAATTGCCTTTCATGCCTGAAGAGTCCAATTTCAGGCCAGTCTGTCTTTTAGATTATTAGAGGCACTGGGTCCCTAAAGCTTCTCTCTAAATAATGGAAGGAGGGATGTGCTTATTGTCATTAGCAGCAGCAGCAGCTGTGCTCTGACACGTAGTCACAGTTACCAGGGGCCTTTGCGAGTTTGTCATTTAACCCTCGCAATACCCCGATTGAGGTATGTGAGGCAGAGACTCCCACATTTATAGATAAGGAAATGAGACTCATACGGGTTCAATGACTTGCTCAGGGTCACCAGCAAATACACATTAGAACCAAGAACTCTCATGGTTGGGATTGACTCAAAGCTCATCTAGTCCCGGGTATGTCTTCTCAGATGCCTCTTAATATCCTAGACAGGCAGTCACCTCACTTCTACGTGGATCCTTCAAGGACTGAGTTTACTTCCTCACAAGACAAGTGCTCCGTTCCACTGTTGGTTAAGCCTCATTGTCATTCTGTTCTCCTTTATATCATGGAGCCCACATCTGTCTGCCTTTATCTTACAACCCTCTTTGGCCACATGGAATAGGTTGAGTTCTTCTCCCTGACAATCTTTTCTGTTTGAGGATCATTCCTATGTCTTCCACTCCGAGGTCTTCTTTAAGCCAAAAAATTTCCCAGAGTTCTGAGATACTCTCACTATCATTGTCACCCTCCTTTGATTGTTTGTTTTTTTTTTTTGGCGGTACGCAGGCATCTCACTGTTGTGGCCTCTCCCGTTGCGGAGCACAGGCTCTGGATGCGCAGGCTCAGCGGCCATGGCTCACGGGCCCAGCCGCTCCGCGGCATGTGGGATCTTCCCGGACCGGGGCACGAACCCGTGTCCCCTGCATCGGCAGGCGGACTCTCAACCACTGCACCACCAGGGAAGCCCTCCTTTGATTGTCTTAAACTGTTAATATTCCTTTAAAAAAGGGACCCATCAGAACTTGACATGATAGTCTACCTGTGGCCTGAGAAACAGGGTAGAACTGTTACTATCGCCTCCTCAGATTAGGACCCTGTGCTTGTTTTAACGCTACCAGAGCCTGCATAAAATCTGCCCTTCACCTAGAATAGTGAGATGTAGGGAAGGTAAGATTTGATAAAAGAATCATAGAATAATGGGACACAGGGAGGGTAAAATTTGCCGAGAAGATCCTGGAACAGTGAGACATGGGAAAGTTGAGATTTGATAGGAGGAAATCAGGAAAGCATGGAATGCTGCGGTGGAGAGGTTACACTTGGGGACAGGATGGTGGGGACCTTGTGGGTGCTGGAGCTGCTAGAAGGGGCAGTCAGAGAGGCTAAGAAAAGAGGCCCTGGGGTCAGCCATACACCCACCTTCTCTGCCCTCCCCTGCAAGGCCCCCAAATTCAAGAACTGCAATTCCTGACTAAGCTGCTTCAATCCCCCATCTTGTGGTTGCCAGGGTGACCGAGGACACATACAGCAGAAACGACTAGCGGTCCACAAAGTCTGTCCTCTCCTGCCATTAGCTAGAGATTAATAGAGTTATAGGTGAACACGTGGCCGCATAACTAGAGATATTTCCCAGCCCTCCTTGTGGGTAGGTATGGCCACGTGACATTCCCACCAGTGGATCGTGAGCCACTTGCTGGTCTAGGCCTTAGAAAACTGGGTGGGGTTCCTCCATGACCTTCTCTCCCTCCCTCCAACCCCACCAGCTGGAATACAGGATGTGGCAGGGACCCAACTTCAACCGTGCCCAAGAGGATAAAACCTGCGGCAGTGGTTCTCAAACCTGATCTCATTGGAATCACCAGGGGGGCTTGTTAAAATACAGGTTGCTGGGCCCACCCCCAGGGTTTCTGGGGGGGGGGGTCTAATAATTGCATTTCTAACAAGTGATTTCTAACAGGAGATACTGTTGCTGCCCATGGGGAGTCTGCAAATGACACCTTAACTTCTGTCTCGAGGGATTGCCTGAGTTTATAGACACAGTGAAGACATCCAGGACTGGACATCAGACCTGGGTACAAAGAGGCACCTCTGAAGGGTTCCTGAACCATACAGGGCAGAGGATCCAGGAGAAAAGCCTGGGCATTTTGTCAAGCTGGCGTGGAGAAGGATGAGCTGTGCTTTGGCCCCTGCTGGCCGGTGATACAGTTTGCATCTCTGAGTGCATGAAGCAGGATGTACCAATGACTCAAGATTTTGCTCCTTTCAATTCTTTGAGGCTGTGCTCTGCTCATCTGATGGGATCTTGGGGAGTGTCACCTTGGACTTGGGGTGCTGGCCACCCCTGACCTGGGAGGGGCAGCTGCATTTCCTCTGTCCCAGCAGAACCCCAGCTGTCAGCTCTGATTCTGCTCTCCTGGGGTGTCTGCTGCTCGTCTGGCTGCAAGTCCCCCAGGCTGGCTCACTGGGGGGGCCCTGTCAGAAGCAGCCAGGAGCAGCCCATTGAATGCCCCCTCTGCCCCCAGGCACTGTGCCAGCTGTTCTCTGTGCTTTCTCCCATTTTGATCTAGTCAGTTGTTTTATTCATATACTCATATCTGGATTCGTCTCAAAAGGATTTTAAGGTAAATTTGTTTTCCAACCCTCACAAAAGCCTGTGAAGTAAGGATTATTATTTCCATTTTAAAGTCCATGAACTGCTGCTTGGAGAGGGGATATAACACAGCTAGTGGGCACAGTTAATGGCAGAACTGGGATGGAACATTGGTCTTTTTGACTCCAAATTGTATTCTCTTTTTTTTCCCCCAATAGGCCTTTTTTAAAAGCTATGAAAAATTGATACATATAAAAGAACATATGTAAAGTATATGTAGGTTATAACCCATAACAAAAAAATGCCCCCTGTGAATCGGTCCCTTGGGTTCTCCATGGGCCATGCTGCTTCCAAACGAATATTGCCAGGGACCCTCCAGGAACCAAGGTGAGCTGAGGGCGTTGTAGTGTTTTGTCCTGTAACTCTCACCTCCCCCGGGGAGGCAGGCATGCCATGCTCAGAATGCAGGCGGAGAAACCAAGGTGCTGGGGTTCTCCCAACCAGGCCAAGGTCCCAGGTGGGGTCCCAAGGTGACCTGAGGTTCACAGAGCCCAGGGCTTCCCCATCTGGCTGCTTGTCACACCCTCTGGGCCCATTTTGGAACATGTAGATCCCTGATCTCCAACCCTGACCTTGTAGATCAGAATCTCCAGAGCTGTGGCCCAGGAAGGTATTTTTTTTCAAAACTCTGGTGCAGCTGGCCCACAGACTGGGATGGGGGACTAAGTTCTCTAGCCCCAGGCTACACGGAGTGATGGGAGAGCTGGGGATGGAGCCTCAGAGCTGCAGGCAAACCGACCTTCTTGACTTTGCCACCTCACGATTCTCAGTGACTTGCAGCCATGGGAGGGCCTCCAGGGTAGGATACGGGCCCTCCTGATACAAACTTGTAAACCCTTTCCCACGCAAAGGGCACTCCACCCCAAAGGCTGTCATTGCCGCATAAGGCCAAAGTTAACGAATGAGTAGTGAGGGTTTCTAATATTTGTTGTTTATAAAGTAAAATGAGCCTATTGCTAGAGCTGACTGAGGACTCTTAATTCGGCATTCTACTAAGAAGTCTGGCTGTCATCCAGCTCTTGGCATCAGAGATGGCTGGGAATCCTGCAACCCTGGGAAGAATACACGCTGCCAGGGTCCCATTGGTGCCGCCTTGTGCTTTTCAGCTTCACCAGCGTCCGTGGCCTTGGTGGCGAGCTGTCTGGTTAACACTGTGGTGTGCAGTAATGCCTATTTGCATCAGCTGTTTGAGGAGTTTATAAGTTTCCAATAACTCCATGCTAATGTTATATTCACATGCAAACTATCCACACCCCTGTTGCAAAGGCAGCTGTGAACGTGCACCTCGGCTCCCTTGAATTTGCTTGGATGGTAGCATCGCATGTTACCGTGCAGTTCCTTTTTCCATTAAAACTCGGGACGGGTGGGGGCAAGTGGTCCATGGGGCATCTTTTATCCAAGTAGGTCACCAGTCGACAAAGTTTGAGAGCCATCGGCCTAGAGGCGTCAACTCTTAGAGCTGGGAGGGACCTCGGGCCCAAAGTCGTGGAATCTCACAACCCACTATGGTTTCTTTAACAAAGTAGACTCAAGAGGTAGTTTCTCTTCTAAGACTAAGGCCAGGCACACGTACAGTGGCCGCCTGCCCAATAACATGCTATTTCATTTACAGCAGCCCAAGAGCGTAGCTTGTGTGTGTTAATATTAGATTATTTCTCTTCATAGTTAGCTGCCTCCTCACTTCCCGGTTTCCATGGCAACACTTCTCAAACACCACTTGCACTCTGAATACACAATGTAAACACTCTTCATTTGAACATTTCCCAATTTAGGGGTTTGGAGCCACAGCCAGCAGGCCTGCCATTAGGAACAAAGTTGAGACCCCAATCCTGGGAAGCTGTTCAGAAGCGGCGTGCTGGGGGGCGCTGGGGGGACACGGAGCAAAGGATTCCTGAGCCAGGTCTTTGATGGACAAGGGGCCCAAAGGTCACTCACTAATACTCTGTTCTTTCTTAGTATATGAGGGGCTCAGGGTGACTTACTGAACTGGCAGGGACTCCTCTGTCACTTAGAGATGAGGAAACTGAGGCTTGGAGAAGGGAAGTGATTTTCTTATTGTCACACACTTTGTGATGGAGGTGAGACCAGAACTAGGGTGTGACCAGGAACTGCACATGTTCACCCAGCATTCGTTTCCCCAGCACCCTTGTGCTCATGGCAGACATTGTTGGACTTCTTTCCCACTGAGCCTAGACTCATACTTCTCAATTTCAGCACAGTGCTCTGGGAAGCCATTGCCAGTTGATTGGAAATGGCACGTGAGATGATGTTCAGTTGCCATTCCAGCATGACCAGTACTAGATCCAGTACTGCAAAGAGAATGGCATTAGTGTAGGTCACTCATAGGTTTCAGAAGCCTGGAGATCCAAGAAATAGGAAGATAAAGCAGGAAGGAAGTGACTCAGTTGAGCATCTTCTGTGAGCCAGACGCTGACAGAGGTTGGTGCTTCCATATGCATGCTCTTGTCTCACCTCTGAAACTCACCAGATCCCCATTCAAGGGGAGTCAAGGGTTGGTCAGTCCAGACAACAGTCAACAAGGGGAGCAGAGAAAAACTAATTGTGGACCTAGCCAGAAACATAAGACAAAGCAAGTCCATGGTGGGCTCCAAGGACTGGATGGGGGAAACGAAGATCAAAGGACAAACCCAACGGGCAACAGGAGGGCCAAAAATGGGAGACGAAGCCCAGTGCTGGTGGGTGTGGAGTCTGCACAGCCGACGGGCAGAAGTGGGGAGGGGTGGGGTGGAGTGGAGGGACCTTAGAGAGGCAGGTGCCTAGTGAGGGTGCTCCCTTTTTCCAGGGATCTGGTACAGGGGTACTGCTGGCTATCCAGAGCTACCTGACATGGGGCTTCCTCGGCAGATGGTGGTGACATTGTCTGTGCCTCTTGTCTTGAGAATTGCCTCCTCTGGGCTGGCTGGCTGCAGGAATGTTCCCCGAGGCAGCCCAAACTTGCACCCCACCTCTTCCTGAGGGAAAGGCACTGATCCATCCAGACAGGGGTGTCCGGAGGAAAGCCACGTGTCCTTTTCCCCAGTGCATCCTGTGAGCCCAGAGGTGCTGTGAGGGCCTCAGCAGGCTCCGGGCTCAGGTGGCTCCACTATAGGAACTCCCTTCACTAAAGAAAATAGGGACTCAGCCCGCTATCCGGGGAATGGCTCAGGACCCCACTAAAGGCATTGCTTTTTTCCTTTCATCAAAGGAGATATTTTTCTTTCCAGTTTCTACCCACACATAGTAATGCACACATTTTCCGCATAGTTATAAGCATGATAAGGAGAACTGTTGTTGTTTTTTTTTAAATAGAAAAACCTCAGACCTTTTCCATTCAACGTCTTAGCAACCCTTAGCATCCTTCGATTTCTGAGCAAATGATCACATGATTGCTGTGTCTTTAGCAAAGAACCAAAGGACACTCCTGGCCTTAGGAAGTTGAGGAGAGGCTCAGATAGCGGGGCCAGGAAAGTGCCATCAGCGGTGTCCTATGGGAGTAGGTTGCCCTTCCTAAGAGTCAAGATTTTGGGAAGTGGGCAGGGAGCGGGGTTTCCCCCATTTAGTCACAAACCAGGCTTTGGAGCAGTGGGAGGATGGAGTCCATCATTTGCAGGCTTTAAACAAGCAAACGGAAGGGGAGGTTCAGCCCTAATATAGTAGGTGCGCGGTTTCCCGGGGGCCCTGAGCCTGCTCCTCTCAACCATCAGAGTGGATTTGTTTTTGCTGATTACAAACGTGTGCACTGCGGATGGGGTTTTGCCAGTTGTCTGTACTCCCAGGGATGGCACATTGGGTTTCCCCAGTGATGCTGTAAATGTCCCTGAGAGCCAGGCCTAGGCTTCAGGTCCCCATTCCATAACCTGTGCTGGGCTGGTCTTACCTGGGGCCCTCGAAATGAGCACGCCACGCCCTCAGGGTATCACCCTGGAAGGAAATCCACACGCCCGTTGGGGCTCTGGGCTGTGATGACCCGGTGAGCGCGTTTGAGCATTAAACCTGGGGCACTGACAATGCCCTCTGTCCTCAGTACCTCGGATATTGTTTTTGCTTTCTGTTCTCCTGCCTCCTTTGAGAGGAAAGACAAGGTTAAGAACAGTGTTGCCCCTCCTGTCCTCAGAGAAGACCTCTGTGCTGGGGCAGTTTGCCAAATGGAAAGAGCTACGAGCCAGGGAACCAAAGCCTGGCTTCACCACTGACTCACTGTCACCCTGGGAAAGGCATGCCCCTTTTCTGGGCCTCAGTTTCCCCGTCTGTAAAGTACAGGGATTGGGCTATAGCAGGATTCCTCAAAGTGCCAGTTCTACGGGGTTATTAACTGGTGATAGGAGCAGAAAGGAAAGCGGGGCCAAATCAGTTTGGGAAATGTAGAATTTAGCAAAATAAAAATGCTCCATTGCTGCGGACCTTCTCAGAGCCTTTAATACACTTTGTGGATTTCCAAAAGGGATTATAGCATAAGGTATTTCCAAAATTTATTTAAACATAGACCCTCTAAACTCTTTCAGTGTCAGTATTAGAATTCTCTTTCTCTCCTTAGAGGGCCAGCAAAGTCACTGATCTTCACTTCTTTGAGTGTCTAAAACTGTTTGGTTTTTCAGTGTGTTTCTAAAATATAAATAGTCCTTGGTGAGGTCTTGGGGGTGGGTGAGGATCCACCTTAAACTAGAGGTTCTTGGAAGTCTTTAGAAGGTGGCTTTGGGGGAAGGGTTCCACTCTTGCAGAAACTGTATGCAAAAGCTGATGTGTTTAGTTTGTACACTTTCCTGGGGTGGGGGGCTCAGAGTCTATAGCATTCATCACATTTTCTAAGGCATCTGTACCCCAAAGGTGGTGATGCATTGTGCTCTAATTCTTGGTAGAAGTCATCTGATTTTGTAGGAATTTGGACAAGACTTTGATATCTTGATTGGAATCAGGGCAGTTGGGAACAGGGAACAGAAGTGACAGGAAAGTGGACAGAAGATGGGGAAAACTAGAGGGACCAGCAGTGGCTCCATCCCGGGCAGGGCATGGCCTCCCCAATTTCTTCCCTGGTCCCACTATGAGTGCCTCTAAAAATCATCACGTGGTTCTTGGCTATGGAACTCAGCTACTGAATATTAATGCTCTGTGGCAGGGAGAAAATTACCGCTGTCTCAGAAAGGCTCCATCTCTTACAGGTCACCGGGGCTCCATTTATTAAATTGTTGCTCAAGGGCACAAATGTCCTGCAAGTATGTGTCTCCTCAAGGGCAGATACTTTCTCTTCCTCAAAGACACGGGGGGCCTCGAGCTCGGACTCCCTCCCTGCAAACCGGAGACGTTGCTGAAAAGGTGAGAAGTGGTGGCAGGAAACTTCCCTCTTTACAGAGAAGAGCCTGCCCACAAATGTGTCCGAAGGCGGTGGGGCATCCGTGGGGTGGCTGAGAGAAGGTTCTGTTGGAACCAAAACCGAAAGAGCAGACCCACAGAGGGAGACTCTGAAGTGTTAATTCAAAAGCAGAGATCTCAAGTTCGCCATTCTGACGGACTACCAGCCGTCCTTGGATCACCGGCATGAGTTTACACATTATTATTTACCAGCGGCCTGAGGGATTAGAATTCTTGGCTTGAACGGCCTCATGACCGTTCACACACATGACCCCACGGAGCACAGGGTTAGCAGTCGAAGGGGAGAAGGTTACTTGTGTAACCTTTGTGTTCTCGCAAAAGCTCTTTCTTTCTCTCCTTGGATATCTTCTGAAATATCTCCACACCGCAGGCAAGAATTTGCTTTCAGAACCTGGTTAAAAAGGGGGAAGAGAGAAAGGACAGGCCTCAAAGCTAACTGACAACATTCATCCGAAATCCTTTAAATTAACTGAAAACGCTGAGTCACACCCACCCATTGTATAACAGCCATTTACCCACATTGTGTAACAGCCATTAAAGTATTAGTGTTACTTTGGGGGGCACTTTATTATGCCACCCAGTGGTAAATCTCCTCTGGGACCCCCCCTTTTTTTTTATTCCCCCAAAGAGTCTCAGTTTGCTAATTTATTTTCAAATGGGCTGAGTCTGGGTTGATCCCAGCCTCCTATTCAGCTTTTTGCCTCAGCGTAAGGATGGTGGGCTATGTGAAAGTTGGTGTCCAGCCTGAAAGCCGTGCTTGATATTTTAAAAACACTTTGAATTATCTACAAAGGCAGAACCACCAATCCATCACCTAGCAGGCGTTAAAGGATGACTTACACGTGCAGGCGGGTGAGCTCTGAGCTTCCGTCTCTCTGTGTCTTTTCTGGGTCTCAGTTTCCCCCTCTGTCAAAGGAGAGCTTGGACAGGAAGGTGCATTCTTTTTTTTTTTTTTTTTTTGCAGTACGCGGGCCTCTCACTGTTTTGGCCTTTCCTGCCGCAGAGCACAGACTCCGGACACGCAGGCTCAGCGGCCGTGGCTCACGGGCCCAGCCGCTCCGCGGCATGTGGGATCTTCCAGGACCGGGACACGAACCCGTGTCCCCTGCATCGGCAGGCGGACTGTCAACCACTGAGCCACCAGGGAAGCTCAGGAAGGTGCATTCTTGAGGCAGGATGATGAAAAGCAGAGATCCTGAACCCAGACCGCCTGGCTCTGAATTGCCGCTTTGTCACTTACCAGCTGTGTGACTTTGAGCAAGTTACTTAACCACTCAGAGCCTTGGGCTCCTTCATCTGTAAACTGTTGATTACAGAATTGTTGGGAGGATTAAAAGGGTTGCTAGGTATAAAGTGCTTTGAGCACTGCTTGGCCCCGAGCAAGGATAGGTAAATGTGATACACTGTTGTGATTGTTCTTGTTGGGGCCCTGGGGAGACGACTCTTTGTGCATGGCACTCATCACCCACCACTCACCATTTCCTCGGCTCCCTGGGCACACTGCTGGACTGTATTTCCCACCTCCCTTGCGGCCCTGGCCACTTGGCAGAGTTCTAACCCCAGAATGTGGGTGGAAGTGAAATCTCCACGTCCAGGTCTGACTCATAAAAACCTTCCCTGGGGGACGGATTTTCCATGTCTCTCCTGCTCTGCCATTTCAGCACAGATGAGTTTGGCTCTCCTGGAGGCCCAGTGCTGAAGATGGTGTGGCCACGAGAGGGAAGGGACCAGGAACCCTGACTAACCGCTTGGAGAAGAGCTGCCTGCCTCTACGCCCAATTCGGACTTCGTTTCGGTGAAGAATAAACGTCAGCGGTGCCAAGCCAGTGAGGTCTGGGGGCAGCTAGAGTTACTGTAGCCAGGCGCTGGGCTAGTGTGGACATCTATGGAGACTCAGACATCCTTCCCGAGGGGTCGAAACTGCTTGCAGTTGTTCCATTTCCCGTCTCCAAGCTTCTGATGTTATCTGGGTAACTGAGCCAAAGGACACCCAGTTCTCTGGCTGGGGACAAGAGCTTGTATGTCCAGCAAGCCCTGGCCTGGGCTCTGGCCAGCTCCCCACAGACAGCTGCCTGAGCTGACTGCCCACACTTTCTGGACAATGGGGCCGAATTTCTGCCCAGATGCCATGGGGAGCTATTCAGGTTCCCCGGGCAGTAGCCCATGTTCAAAGTATTCCATTTCAGTTCTTAGACCTTGGTCCTCCCCCATCTTCCCCATGGCTCTCCCTTGAGTGGGAATTAGCAGGAGCGTTTGTACAGAAGCCTCTGAAGTGGGCAAAGTGAAACTTCCTCATTAAAACTCAAAATGTAACACCCTCTCCAACAAAGCCAGGCCTAGAAGGATGCTCGCTGTGTTAAATTGTCTACTGGTGGGGAGTGACTTGCTGACGGTGCCCCTGAGCTGGAGACACGTGTGTCCCAACAGTCCCGGAGGCATTTACTAATTCCCCTTGTGGCAGAATCCCTCTCCCTTTGATGAAAATCTCCTCCAATGCTTTCTCTGTCTCTCTGTCCCCGCCCTTGTCATTTTTCTCCTGGCACGACGGTCATTTCTACGCATGTATTCAGGCCCCTCCAGAGATGCAGAGAGGCCAGGGCTTTTTTTTTTAACATCTTCATTGGAGTATAATTGCTTTACAATGGTGTGTTAGTTTCTGCTTTATAACAAAGTGAATCAGTTATACATATACATATGTTCCCATATCTCTTCCCTCTTGCATCTCCCTCCCTCCCTCCCACCCTCCTTATCCCACCCCTCTAGGTGGTCACACAGCACCGAGCTGATCTCCCTGTGCTATGGGGCTGCTTCCCACTAGCTATCTATTTTACGTTTCGTAGTGTATATACGTCCATGCCACTCTCACTTTCTCACAGCTTACCCTTCCCCATCCCCACATCCTCAAGTCCATTCTCTAGTAGGTCTGTGTCTTTATTCCCGTCTTGCCCCTCGGTTCTTCATGACCTTTTTTCTTTTTTTTTTTAGATTCCATATATATGGGTTAGCATACGGTATTTGATGTTCTCTTCCTGACTTACTTCACTCTGTATGACAGACTCTAGGTCCATCCACCTCACTACCTGAGCCATTAGAAAGAAACAAAGAAATGTGAAAACAAAATAGAGTACTTTCACAGAAAAACAAAAACCCAAGCTGCTGTAGCCTTTGGCTGCTCAGCTTTTATAAAGCTGCTCACCAATTATAAAGGAAAATCCGGCTTTTGTGCAATGTCATGTTTCATAGTAAGCGTGGAGAGGCCAATCCAACAGCCGAACATTAGCAAGGGTCTAAGGTGGAGACACCTATGAGCCATGTCCCTTGCCAAAGAGCCCTTCCTACTGTCCCTTGTGGTAAGCCCTACCTGCCTTATTTCTACTCTCAGACTGACAAGCTCCACGCGATCAGAGGGGCAGTGGGTGCCCTCGGGGGTCTGCACCTTGGAGTGGAGGCTTGGACTGTGACTTACTACCCTGGGGATCTTGGCCAAGCCCCTTAGTCTCCTTAAGTCACAATTTCACGTCTGTGATGGAGGCTGATAGTTCCCTCCTCCTCTGCTTCCATGGTAACAGGATTCTCCAGGGCACGGGATGCTCAGGTAGGCATTTTCAACCTTTCTTGGGTAGGCGTGGTCATGTGACTAAGTTTCCACCAATGGACTGTGAGAAGTGACACAGGCTGGGGCTGGGACTTCTGACATTGGGTGATCCTGCCTTGTGCTCTCCTCCTCTGTCCTGTGGGCTGAAACCCAGGCATGCTGGTGAATCAGCTTTTTTCTTTTCTTTTTTTTTTTTTTTTGCGATACACAGGCCTTTCACTGCTGTGGCCTCTTCCGTTGCGGAGCACAGGCTCCGGACGCGCAGGCCCAGCGGCCATGGCTCACGGGCCCAGCGGCTCCGCGGCACGCGGGATCCTCCCGGACCGGGGCACGAACCCGCGTCCCCTGCATCGGCAGGCGGACTCCCAACCACTGCGCCACCAGGAAAGCCCAGGTGAATCAGCTTTGACCGTGAAGATGATGAGAATGCCCTAGATGATGGCAGAGCCACCACATGGCAGGAGCCTGGGTCTCTGAGTGATGAGTAGTAGTAGAGCTACCTTACAAACCTGGATGGCTCTATGGGGACTCTTGCATAAAAGAAACTGCTTGTTCTCTATGACATTCTAGTGCTGGATTTCTTTTCCACAGTAGGTTAGTCTTTAACTGATAACATTCTTCATAGGCTTATGGTGTGGTAAGTTATATAAGGGTAAAGTGCTCTACAGTTAGGTGTTCAATACATGGTGAGCAAAGGGATTGGTCATTCCCTTGTTTAAATCCAAGAAATCTGAGAATCAGATTTACAAAACATAGAGCAGCTGCATAACTTGATTTCAGGGAACCCCCAGGCTCAGCCTGTTTGAGCATCTTTCCTCTGCTAGTTGGCCTTGGCTGAGAGTTCCCACCATCAGTCAGTAACCAGGAGATGACCAGGAAGGAAACAGGGATATCATACACAGCCTTCTGTCTCTACCCAAAGAGCTACTTTGCACACCTGTCAGAACGAGTAGCTGTAGCATGGTGTGGTTGGTGAAGGGTATGGCTAATGGGCGGAAGACCAGGTTCAAATCCTAGCTGTACCTCTAACTCCTTTTGCAAACTTAAGTGGGCCACGTAACTGTCAGGAGCCTCAGCTTCCTGAAGCATCCATAAAATGCGGATGCTAATTCTGGCTCTGCCTGTTCCCCAGGGCTACTATGGGGATCAAAAGACACAAGATGGTGAACACACTGCATATGGCAGATGCCAGTGGGAGAAACATAGCAGATCAAGTCCTATTTGCTGAATGTGGAACAGGTGTGCTTGTCCCTTCCTTCCATGAGTATTTGCTGAGGACCCGCTAAGTCCAGTGAGGGGAGATGTGTGCAGGGGAGACGTGGTTCCTGTCCCCACAGAGCTTAGAGTCTGCTGGAAACTATACACAAGGAAACAGGCAATTGCAATACAGCATGATGAATTATTTGATAGAAGTACAAGCCACCATGAAAATATAGAAGAGGGGCCTCTTAATTCAGACTTCTGTGGTCCTGGAAGGCTTCCCAGAGGAAATGATATCTCCTTTAATATTGGAAGCAACAGAAAGAGTTAGCCAGGTGTCTTAGTTCAGGCTGCTATAACACAAATACCCAGACTGGGTGGCTTATAAACAACGGAAATTTATTTCTCAGAGTTCTGAAGGCTGGAAAGTCCAAGACCATGGTGCCACCAGATTCAGTGTCTGATGGGATCCACTTCCTTGTTCATAGATGGCTGTCTTCTTGCTGTGTCCTCACAAGGGGAGATGGAGCTCTCTGGGGGGGGTCCCTTTTATAAGGGTGCTAATCCTTATGACCTAATCACCTCCCAAAGGGTGCCCCACCCTCATGACCTAATCACCTCCCAAAGGCCCCACCTCCTAACACCATCACATTTGACAGTAGGTTTCAACATGTGAATTCTGTAGGGACACAAACATTCAGTCCATACCACCAGGCAAAGCGGGCTTTGGAGGTGGGAAGACTGTTCAAGGAAAATGAAGCAAGGGTCACCTCTGAAGAGCAAGAAAGAGCCTGAAAGAGATTCTGAGTGGCTGGAGCCTGGAGTGAAAGGAAGGGAATAATGAAAGATTGGGCTGGAGGAGCTGGGAGGGTCGGGAGCAGGGTAGAGAGAACACACTTGGCTGCAGCTTGGATAAAATACCAATGCCCAGTCCCTGCCCCCAGGTGGTTTAAAAGCTCCCCAGGTGACTTGAATGTGCAGCCAGTGTTGAAAGTACTGATTAGATCACGGAGGATCTTATATGTCAAGCTCGGGAGCTGGAAGTCTAGCTTGAGAGCAGCAGGGAGTCTCTGAAGCTTTTATGGGAGGAAGGGACATGACCGGATTTTCCCTTTTACCCTAGCTGCTGGTTGGAGGAAGGAATGTGATGGAAAGACTGGGATTAGAGACACTAGTTAAGAAGGCTGCCGAAGGGTGCAGGTGAGGCATGGAGCCAGAGGTGATAATGAGGATGGCAATAAGGGGACAAACCTGAGGCCTGAGTGACAATAGACTGGAAGGAAGTGGGGAAGAGGCAGAAAGACAAGGATCAGCCTTAGATTCCTGACGTGGGGGTCAGAATTCCTGAAAAGACTCCATTTCCAGATACACACTTACGAGTCAGCAGCGGAGAGCAAATAACTCCAGCCAGAGAATTGATGAGCTCTCCTGGGAAGAGGGGTGTAAAGAGAGAAGAAAAGAGGGCCTAGAATAGAGGCACAGAGGGCCGAGGGAAGAGCCGGTTGGAGAAGGAATAGAAAAACCATAAGCACACACTGTTAAAAAAGTTAAGGATGTGACTGTTTTAAGAAGGGTGTGTTTAGGCACAGTTGTGCGCCAGGTCGCCAAGATGTCGTTCCCCAAGTACAAGCCGTCGCACCTGGCGACCCTGCCCGCTACCCTCGACCCAGCTGAATACGACATATCTCTGGAAACTCGGAAGGCACAAGCCGAGCGTTTGGCCATAAGATCCCGGCTTAAACGGGAGTATCTGCTTCAGTACAACGACCCCAGCCGTCATGGGGTCATCGAAGATCCTGCATTGATTCGTTGGACCTATGCAAGACCAGCAAATATCTATCCCAATTTCAGACCCACTCCCAAGACCTCACATTTAGGAGCTCTGTTTGGAATTGGGCCCCTCCTCTTCTGGTATTATGTTTTCAAAACCGACAGAGATAGGAAAGAAAAACTTATCCGGGAAGGAAAATTGGATCAAACATTTAACATCTCATATTAAGTCTGGCAATGATGACTATATGTATTGTTGTTTAAATGAATCTATTAATCATTACAAAGCTTGTCTTTCTTAATATTAAAAAAAAAAAAGAAGGGTGTGTTCAAGAGTGTCCAGTTCTGCTGAGATGTCTCCACAGGTCACTGGTAACCTTGACAGTGAAGATGAATGGGACCTTGGGGTGGTGCTGAAGTGATGGTGAGAGGGGGCACCTCCTAACAGGGACAAGTATTTTTTACCTTCTTCACATTGTAACCAAAATGTGTTTATTCATTCATTCTATATATACGTCATTTATTAAGCACCTAATGTGCTGGGCACTGTGTTTCAGAGCTGCAGAAAAGACAGCAGGTCCTTGAGGTCCTCACTGGCCAGGAGGAGACAGATACTCTCTCCCATTTCACAAGACCACGTGATGTAATTGCTATAATGGAGATGCACGTCAGGGGCTTTGGAACAAGCTGGACCAACTCTACCAGGGAGGGGGAAGGGGTGGCCAAGAAAGGTCCCAGAAAGCAAGGAAGTGGGATGAGGTTTGCCCTGGTGTGGTTGTCATGGGGGTTGTCCACTGCAGAGTGCAGAGTTCAGCCTGCAGTGGAAGAAGCGCACTTCCAGACCTGCCCATGTTGCTGGGGCCACGTGCCTGGCTTTGGCCAATGAGTGGTGAGCAGCGGTGCGCAGAGCCCAGAGTCCTCAGCTGCCAGCTCAAGACCCTCCAGTGGGCTCTCCTCCCTCTTGCATGGCGAGCAGCAATATCTGAGACTGTGGCTGTTCCTAAGAACGTGAGTAACTGCCCTCAACACACACCTCTTGATAGACAAGAAATGTAGGGGAGGAAAACTATTTTCCCTCCATCTATCTTAGGTTCATTGGCTGGGGCCTTGTAAATTAGACCAACAAAGGACAGATTAACAAGAGAAAACCAAACAGAAGTTTATTCACCTGTGCATTGTGTATACACATGGGATTACCCAGTAATGAATAATTCAAAGAGGTGGTAAGAATTTGGGCTTATATAGCACTTTAACAAAGTAAAAGTACATCTTTAGAGACGTGAGAAGACGAAGGAAAAAGACTTTGTGCTTCCACGGGTGGCAAATTGTGAGAAGGCAAATATAAAGGGAGATCAATGGCGGATAAGGGCGAGTTTTAGCAAAGTTTGTAGATAGATTCCTCTGGTGCTGTCCCTGGGCTGATAAGGATCTAGAGTTGTCACCAGTGATTAACTTCTGTCCTTCCTGGCACAGAGCAGAGGGGAATAATCTCTACAGATTTATTTCCTGCATTTAGGCAAATAGGGGACGTTTTTCTTGTATTTGCTTCTTCTTATTTGCCTTCAGCTCAAAATAATCCTTATGCCAAAGTAGCACATTTTGGAGTCGAATATTCTGCTACCCTGAAGCAAACTTTTGTTGTTTTACTGTTTTTTTGTGGTTACCACAGCATAACCTAGCCCAGTGGTTCTCAAAATGTGGTTCCTGGACCAGTAGTATCAGCTTCACCTGGGAACTTGTTAGAAGTACAAATTCTCAGGCCCCACCCCGGACTTACTGAAGCTGAAACCCTGGGGTGGGGCTTAGCAATCTGAGTTTTAAGAAGCCCTCCAGGGGATTCTAAAGCATGGTCAAGTTTGAGAACTGCTGCCCTAGGTGGTGCCAACTGATACAGCTATCTGGAAGACACAGCAGGAGGAATTACAATTCATGGAGAAGGTCGTTTAAGTAAACTCGAAAAAAAACGAGTAAGAAGATGAATTAAATGGTGAGGCTCTTCATGTCATAGGAATGAATATTTAAGAAAAAATATAGTGTACCTATCTCCACAGACTGAGCCTTCCTATCAAAATATTGAAAACTGGTCATGTGGACAGTCTCCTACTATGTCACATCACAGAAAATACTGTTGCAGAGGGGATGCTCAGAATCCAATGTCACTGAAGCCACAATTAGGCTAACTAAGATAAACCCAGAAATACACTTTCCATTTGTCTCCATGGCCTTGCTTAGAAAATGCTCCTGGATGCTTTGAATCTGAAAGGTACATAAAATCCAATTCTCTCTTCTGCCGGGTGAGTCATTAGAGCGGCAGCAAAGGCTATTTGGTAATGGGCAGTATTTAAATGAAGCAAAAAGTACAATTTCAAATGAATTGCTCTTTAAACTGTCAGATAAAAGGAATCCATTTGTGCATGTGAAATTATTCCAAGGTTCTAACTATTAACTGAGAGCAGGTGAAAGATGTCAAAGAAACGTTCTATTAAAGAGCTGGCTAAATGTTTCAAGACAGACACTTGATGA
The DNA here is from genome assembly GCF_005190385.1 of Monodon monoceros. Lineage (NCBI taxonomy): Eukaryota > Metazoa > Chordata > Mammalia > Artiodactyla > Monodontidae > Monodon > Monodon monoceros. The sequence continues at coordinate 162,496,846 of NW_021703778.1, forward strand.
CTCCTTTGGCCAGTTTTGGATTCAGAAATGTCTATTTTTGCCAGCCCTACATGAGCTCCATGGACAAACGTTTTAGGAAAATACTAAATCCTAGTAATAAGATGCCATTTTTTAAGCTTTGATAAGTTTTTTAAATTAAAGTATAGTTGATTTATAATGTTGTATTAGTTTCAGGTGTACAGCAAAGTGATTCAGTTATACATATATGCATATATATACACACACATATATATGTATATATATTGATATCTATTCTTTTTCAGATTCTTTTCCCTTACAGGTTATTACAATATATTGAGTATAGTTCCCTGTGCTATACAGTAGATCCTTGTTGGTTATCTATTTTATATATAGTGGTGTGCATACGTTTATCCCAAACTCCTAATTTATCCTCCCCCCCACCCCACTTTCCCCTTTGGTAACCATAATTTTGTTTTCTATGTCTCTGGGTCTAATTCTGTCTTGTAGATAAGTTCATTTGTATTATTTTTTTAGATTCCACATATAAGTGATATCATAAAATATTTGTCTTTCTCTGCCTGGCTTTCTTCACTTAGTATGATAATCTCCAGGTCCATCTGTGTTGCTGCAAATGGCATTATTTCATTTTTTATGGCTGAGTAATATTCCATTGTATAAATATACTACATCTTTTTTATACATTCATTTATCAATGGGCATTTAGGTTGCTTCTATGTCTCGGCTATTGTAAATGTGCTGCAATGAACATTGGGGTGCATGTATAATAAGATGCCATTTTGTTCATTAGAGATGCTTTAACCAATGTGACCCAAATGCTGTCTCACGGCGGGACAATAGTATATTATCGCTTTAACTTTTTCCTTTGGTGAAAATACAATGCCAAGGGCTCTTGGCTAGCTTTCCAAATGCCCATTTAACACTGTTCTGTGGTCTTTTATTTGTTATTGATAAATAGCAATCCTTGTACAGCCTGGTCAATAAGAAGAAAATTCTTCAAACATATGAAAAGTGCCCTTTTTGTCACCGGCAGGTATGCTTGGTAGAGGTCACCCATACAGAGGGAGATCCTCAATGGTAAGGCTGCCCTACAGACAAAACAGAATCCTGAGCTGTTCTACACAAGGGCAACCCCGGCCTTTTCCATTTCATTTCCTCTAGGGGTTTCTACTGCAATTAGTCTTGTGTTCATGCCTTCAGTATCTGTGGGACTACTGAAACAGGACTACTGAAAATAATTAGTGAATCTTCTCCTTCCCCTGGTCCTCCAGGTACCTCTCACCTGTGTCACTATGCTGCCAGGCTAGCACAAGCAAAATTCTCCCTGCTTGGTCAGTCCAAGAGGAACTGTGAAGATGGTGCCCCACTAGAAGCATTGGGACAGATTTGAAAGGGCCAGTGCTTCTGACACTTGAACGTGCACACAAATCTCCAGGGGGTCTTGTTAAAAATGCACGTTCTGACTCAGTAGGTCTGAGCTGGAAACTTAGAGCCTGAATTACTTGCAAGCTCCCAGGCAATGCTTATGCTGCTGTGGACCACATTTTGAGTAGTGATGGAATAACACACATTCTGCAAAAACAGTGACTTTTAGAACTGACCCCATTAAACAGGCATTTATCTAAGGGTCTGGCTCCCCTTTGCTTTGGGGTTCCTTGAAGCCAGGAACTGGATCTTACACATTTTTTGGTTGTTTTGTTCTCTGGCTGGCACTTGGCATTAATCCCGCACACAGTGGGTGTGTATTTATTTAATTAAACAGAGCTGGCCTTGTTCCAAAAAGGATTTTAAGCGGACTAAACCCCTAGCAGGCCCTAACTAGGGGCTTGATGAGTTGGCCAGGGAAGGAAATCATTCCCAGGGTAGTCACAAACCCTCTGGGCTGAGGTCCTTCCGCTAAAGGTCCCCAACACCTGCTTGCACCTGGATTACAACTCAGCTGCTGCTCTTCTGAAATTCTCCCTCCTGCCCCATTTTTCAAGTGGTTTACACCAGACAGCCGATCAGAGAAAAGGAGGAAAAACAAAACAAAACAAAACCCAGAAAGCCCCGTGGGGCGCAGAACTCTCGGGTTTCTCTCTGCCGGGTCTCCAGCTTTGTGCAGGTCGGCGTAGCGCCCCGCCGCCGGCTCCCCAGCCCGCCCCGAGAGCCCCGGAGGAGCCGGCCCTGGGGGCGCGGGCGCTCGTCGGCTTGGTGCAAGCCTGTTTGTTAGCTCTGCTCGAGCAATTAATCTTCTCGTGCATCTCCCGCCCCGGAGGCGGGGGTCGTGGGGGCCTCGGGTCGCCTCGGGGGTCGTGCAGAGCCCGGACTAGAGCGATCGCTCTACAGAAACCCTTGTTCCCAGAGTCCCTGCGGTGCCATAACCCGTTCCTCTCTGCAGCAGCCTCGGAGGGTTAGAGAAGGGCTTGTTTCGGCTCCATAGGGGCGGTGGGGAGAGAAAAAGGGAGAAGGAGGGTGATTGTGTGGGTCAGTGGTTGAGCCTCACAGGGGAAGGGAGGAGCGCCCGGGCGAGTGCGCCCTAGGGGAGGAGTACACGTGCTGGGGAGGCGGGGGGTGGAGGGTGAGAGGCGGGCAGGAGGGGAGGAGAAGGGAGGCGAGAGCTGTGGGGGGGAGGCGCCACGGCCTCGCAGACGCAGGCGCCGGCAGCCGGAGAGAAAGTTCCCGGGGAGAGCTCGCCCCCGGAGGGCCGTCGTCGAGGCTGCTCAAGGCGAGGGTTGCTGGTCCCGCGCGTCCTGCCTGCCTCCCCATCTGACCGCACTGGGCCGCCGGGGCTCGGCTCGCCGGGAAGCAGGGAAAGAAACATCGCTGGCCGGCGGCCGCCGCCAAACTTGGAGGGGGAGGATGCTGCGAGTGCGAGCGGCGGCGCGGGGCGCGGGGGCACACTGAGTGCTACCGGGGCTGCGGCCGGGCGACGGCGCCGAGGCTGAGCGGGCAGGTAAGGGGCACCAGCGCCAGGACTGCGCCAGCCCTGCGAGCCAGCGCCGCCAGCGCCACCGTGCCGGCGTCGCCTCCTCGCCACGGAGCCACGGTGAGCGGAGAGCGCACGCCGCGCGCGGGACTCTGAGCTCCGGCCGCGCCGCACGCCTGTACCTCCTCTCTCCCCTCTGGGCTTCCCAGCCGAGCTCGCCCGCGGGCCATGAAGCTTTGGCCCGTAGCCCCTCGCCTCTGAGCCTCGCGTCGCCCGCTCCAGTCCACGCCGCTCCGCCACAGATAGCACTCCGGCCAGTGGGGCTCCCCATCCTCTGCCAGAGACTGCATCCAGGCGCTCCGGGATGGCGCTCCGCGGCCCCCCGCGGCCGCGCAAAGTTCGCAGGAGACGAGAGATGCTGTGGCAGCAAGTTGGCTTCGTGTGCGCGATTTTGGCGCTGGTGTGCTGTGCGTCTGGCCTCTTTGGCAGATGGGGTAGGTACTGGTGCGGGCCTGCCCCGGGAGTTGGGGGGCTTGGGCTGGAAAGCCGCGGGGCAGCTCCGAGAGGTCTTCCTTTCCTTCCCAGTCAGGTTGGCCCCAAGGGTTCATCCAGTCCCTTACCCACCAGGCAGGTAGAGCGCACCCAGGAGAGCTGATATCGACTCTCTGAGCTGTGGTGCCTGTTCCCCTGAGCTGCGCGCGGCCCCTGGGGCCTCAGAACGCGGCTGCAGGTCTGTGTTACTAAGGCGAAAGCCTGAACCACTGGCCCCCTCGGCGCCAGAGTTCTGTCCCTGGGGTGCCCAGGGAGTGTGGGCAGCGCAGCGGCGGGATCCAGGTGTGGATTCTCTTGGACTGGGGAGGACGAGACTAAGTGGACCAATTTCCATTTTGCAGAGCGGAGAAGGTTGTTCTCCGCGTCCCTCGAAAACCCAGATTCTGAGGCTGGGAACTGAGCCTCAGCGCTCCCCTCGCCCCTGCCAAAGGGGCGCCCTGGGTGTCCTGACGCGTGCTCCCCAAACCCTAAAAATGTGGGCAGTCTGTCCCCTCGGGAGGTTGCTGCTATGTTTCAGCATCGCTTCTCAACTCCTTAATCTCCGCGGGACCAGCTTGTGCCTGGAACCACTATCCACACTCCTTCATCCAAGGAGAGACTGAGGGATTTGGGAGTTGCTTAGGATATACAAATTTAAGATGGAGAGAAAAAGAAACTTACGAAAAATATGTTTAGGGAAGGGAGTGGCGGATGTGAGCCTAGGTGGAAGCTTCAGAAGACATTCAGGTGGCTAACATTCCCATTTTTAGTTGGATGCTGTGGACCTTCTAGTATTGTTTTTTCAGTATTCTATTTTAATTTTGAATGTCCTCTAGAAACTATTTAAAAAATTTTTAATTGAAGTATAGTTGATTTATAATGTGTTAGTTTCAGCTGTACAGCAAAGTGATTCGGTTATACATATATGTGTGTGTATATACATATGTATATATGCTTTTTTCCCAATTACTGTCTAACATTTAAAAAAATGAAAGAAATGGCATGATTTAGCAACCTGGACATGGGGAATAAAGCAGATGGTACCTTCTTGAGCAGTTAGGGACAATTTAGAGAGGTTCATATTGATAAAAATCAGGTGGAACTTGATTTAACTCTTTAATACTGGCTTTCAAAACCCAAACTATGTGATTTGAGGATAAAAGGTCAAAAACTGGCCCTTCCCAACAGAAATCCAGAAAGGTTATTTGAACACCTTAGTACCTGGTGCTTTGCAATTGGGCAAGTTAGTGTGTGTTCTCCCTCAATTACAAGAAATAACAAAATACCTAGAGGCTCCTGGATGTCCGCATTATAGAAGAGGTATTATTATCCAGCTGAAGTAGTATGCACATCAGGAGAGGTAAATGAATACTTTAAAGGTCTTAAAGTGAGAATCATTTTTATTTGCTGGATCAGGAAGGCCTTTAGGAGTTTAACCGCGCTTGGTCATCAGCATCCATACCAGTGATCTCCCTTGTTACTCAATATGGCCCTTGGACCAACAGAATCGGTGTCACCTGGGAGCTTGTTAGTGTAGAATCTTGGGTTGTGGGCCAGGCCTACTGAATCAGAATCTGCATTTTAACAAGGTTCCCAGGTGACTTGTGTGCACATTCAAGGGTGAGAAGCTGCGGGCCAGCCCCCATCAACTTTCTCCACCTGTTTTCTGACTTTATCCTGTTTACTGGCTAAGAACTTCATGGTCACCTATCTAAACCCTTTGTTGCACCTGTGAAGGGCTGAGACTGGAGCAATCTTGGCCAAGGTCAGATCGCATGCTGACCACTCTGGGACTAGAAACAATGAACTAGATCTAGGAAGCAGATTACTGTAGGTGAGCAGGTGATACTGTGCTTCCAGTCATTGTATCACTCCCTACAGATGGCTCTAAATAATCAAACAGGGCTGTTGCTGACATAGCTAGATACAGGCGTGTAAGGCCATTGGGAGAATGCAGGCGCCATGTTGATCTAATGGTGTTCGTGACTTATTTTCCAATCCAGGGCACCAAACAGCTTCTGCTAGCAAACATGTTTTACCAGACACATGGAGAAGTAGAAGGCTGATGGCACCAGTGAATGGGACTCAGACAGCTAAGAACTGCACAGATCCGGGTAAGAGATAGATTCTTCCCCTAAGGCATTTGGCAGGGTCTGGAGTTGGTGCCTATGTGGACAATTATAGCCAGAGCTGAGAAAAGGTGGTTTTGTGACCCTGAGTAGGAAAGGGTAGCTATAAGGTGTTGAAAGGTAATGTACAGACGTTAATCATTCGTGCTGCTAAGCAACTCCAGTACTTTCTTTATCCAACAGCTGAAAAGATCGCATTTCAGAGTTTGAAATTCTCATTTTTTGTTCTCACGATGCTCCCAGAGGCTCAGTGTTCCGCCCCAGCTCCCGCAATTTTGTTTGCCTGGGTGTCTTCGTTTTCTTTCCCTTTTGCCCTCTGTGTCCATCTGATGGAGCTTCAGGGACACAAACCCTGCTGCTCTGGCAGAGGGCACTTTGGGATGACTCACCAGGGTCGTACCATCCAGGGTCGCTGCAGGGGTGGGACACGCTGGGTTGCTGGGGCCCCTTCTCTGGAAGAGGAGTTCCAGGTAGCATTGCAGCCTGGTAGATGGGTTCTGCTCGCCCTGGGAGGTGGTTCAATGGGCCTCTTCAGACTTCTCCAGGCGGTCAGAGGCTGTAGGGACCCAGTGATGACATCTCGTCTGTTCTCCTGCCACATGCAGGCTTTGCTTAAATGGGTGGAGGTTTCTTCTCAGAACCTGTACGGGCCAGTGAATGGAAGCTGCCCGGGCCTCACACAGGCCAGTCCTAGGTTTTAGCTCTGGTTCCCTAACTTGTGGGTCTTTGTGAGAGGGACTCAGTGGGATGATGCATTCAAAAGCTCTTTGGGAACTATGAGGTTTTATTTTCTTATTTTTTAAAATTTAGGTAGAGTTAATTTACAGGGTTGTGTTTCAAGTGTATAGCAGAGTGACTCAGTTATACATATATATCTATTCTTTTTCAGATTCTTTTCCATTATAGGTTATTACAAGATATTGAGTGTAGTTCCCTGTGCTGTACAGTACGTCCTTGTTGTCTACCTATTTTATGCACAGTAATGTATGTATCTGTTAATCCCAGACTCCTAATTTACCCCCACCCCGCTATCCCCAAATTTGTTTTCTATGTCTGTGAGTCTATTTCTGTTTTGGAAATAAGTTCATTTGTATCATTTTTGAAGATTCCACATTTAAGTGATACCACATGGTATTTGTCTTTGACTTACTTCACTTGATATGATAATCTCTAGGTCCATCCATGTTGCTGCAAATGGCATTATTTGATTCTTTTTTTATGGCTGAGTAATACTCCATTGTGTATATATATACCACATCTTCTTTATCCATTTACCTGTTGGTAGACCTTTAGGCTGCTTCCACGTCTTGGCTCTTGTAAATAGTGCTGCTATGAACACTGGGGTGCATGTATCATTTCGATTTATGATTTTCTCCAGATCAGTGCCCAGGAGTGGGATTGCAGGATCATGTGGTAGCTCTATTTTTAGTTTTTTAAGGAACCTCCATATTGTTCTCCATAGTGGCTGCACCAGTTTACATTCCCACCAACAGTGTAGGAGGTGGGAATGTAAATTCCCTCCTAAAAATTCCTTTTCCTGCAGACCCTATGAGGTTTTACTGTAGATGGGTACTACTTGGCTTTTCTACAAAGTTGCCGGGCAGGTCAATCTTTTTAGGTGTCTGTTTTCTCACCTGTAATATGGGCAGAATAGTACTTGGCCTCCTACTCCAGGGTTGTCGGAAGAACCTGGTAAGGCTCTGTATGGGGCTGTGTGCAAAAGGAACTAGAAACCCAGGCCAAGGGACCAGGTTAGGATGGCAGTTCTCCCATGTCTTATTTTCATAGGCAGGTCTTATCTGCATTTTACAGGTCGGAAAACATCTAGGGAGGAGACACGAGTCACTCAAAGTCATGAACCTTACAAGCGGGGAAGCTGGCACTGGAACCTAGGCCTGTGGGTATGAAATGTTTGGTTAGTTCCATGCACTGAAGGAGGCCAGGGCCCTCCCTCAGAGCCTGTCTTCTACACCATCAACTTCCCTTCCCTCAAGGTGCCGTCTGAGAAGTCCATCTGGGACGCGGAGGTTTTGGTAAACCTCTAAACGGTTCACCCTCTGCTTGATGGGATGGGACTGGGTGAACTTGCAGAGAAGCAGCTGGGATTCCCATTAAACTCCCATCTGTCTTGGTGACCCAGTGGACAGTGGTGCCCGTCCTGTCTTTTCACCTCCTCCAGCATATTCTTCCATCAGCCAGAAGTGGCCAGTGCATTGCAGGACTAAGCCATGAACATGTATAAGGCCAGGAACTATGGGTCCATCCTCTCTAGGCACTTGAGAGGCTAAAATTAGCACCATCCATGAAAGGAAGACTTAGCTACTCTGGGTAAAGAATCAGGGTGAGTGCATTTTTGACTGGTTTCTAGCTCATTGATGGCCTCATCGTGGGCCGGCTGTGTCCTCCTCCTGTGGCTCCTGTCCCACCTAGTCTGGGCACATCGGCTTAGACGGGGCCCCGTTCTTAGGATAGAGTCTTCTATGCCCCATTGTTGCCCTTGTCTCTTCAGTATACTGTCTGATCAGAAATTATTCCACTAACTATGGAGCAGTCAGTCCTATTTGGCAGGAAGGACTGGTCTTGTCCCCCTTGTGGAGAGGGAAGCAGGGAAACCGCAAAATGTTTAACAGTAAGTAATACTTGGATTATCCTTTGTGTTGACTGTTTCTGGGATAGGGTCCTGCACATAGAAAGGACTCAGTAAATATTGGTCAAGTGATGGAATGAAAGGGCATTTTTGAATATTAAACACTTTAATTCTTAGTGTTTATGCAAAGATGAGGAACACGAGGCTCCAAAGTTTAGTGACTTCCCAAGATCTCTTGGCTGGCAGGAGCATCCCTTGGTCATCTGACTCTGGATCTCATGACCTCCCTGCTCCAGTGCACCTGCCCCCGCTCTCCTCCCAGCCCAGGCGGGACTGAAGCCTGACTCCCCTTCCAGCCTCCTTGTCCCTGGACCACGAGACTATCCAGTCTCCTTTCCATTTCACAAGTGTGTAGCGCACACCTGCTGTTGTGTGTCCAGCCCTGCAGTGGGCACTTGGTGGGGAGCAGAAGCAAGTATAAGAGGCCGCCCTTGTCATCAAGCAGCTCACAGTCAAGTAGAGAGGACAGAGTCCTGACACGGGAGGACTGCAGAGGTCCCCCAGGCAGCAGCCCCACGGGGCTCGGAGGACAGTAAGTGACTCCGATGCAGTTCTTTGGAGTCTTAGCGTCTAGATGAGGCAGGCCTCTGCTGCAGTGACAGAAAACCTACCCAAACTGGGTTTAGCAAAAAAGGGAATTTATTGGCTTAGTCACTGAAAGCATGAGGTCAAAGGTGAAGTGTTGAGACTCAGTTTCTGTCTCTGGGCTCAGATGTCAGCCGGTGTGGGGAGGTGGTGACCACAGCTCTGGCTTTATGTCCTCCCAGACCCAAAAATGCTGGGGGAGAGTGCTGGTGGCTGAGGCAGTTCTGCAGAAGCCCCGAGGTTCTGGTGGCGTGGCTTGGGTCACATGACTTCCCTAAGCCAATTGCTTGGCCAGGGGAGTGTTGGGTCTGGACTGGCTTAGACGTGAGTCACAGGCTCTGCCTCTGGAGGGAGGGGACGGAAGCATCCTCCTCCAGCCCCCAACTCTGCCTGGGAGTCAGCTGGGGATGGGCAGTTTCAGGAGGTGGCCCTCAATGCTTTATAACCGTCCTGTTCTGGGGCTGCTGCTGTGACAACGGTGGACCAGAGCTCCCTTCCCGTTAGAGTGTCAGGGGGGTGACAGGGTGGCAGCCAATGGCTGCCGTCTTTTCTACAGTTACAGGAGTCACCCATAAAGAACCCCAAGGTTCTTACATCCCCTGAAGCTTCTGCTCTGCATCGCTCTCCTCCAGCTAGAGGGCCCCCATCCTGACCTACCAGATGAGGTCTTTCAGGGACGTGGGAAGATGAGGCTTGAAGAATTTCCTGCTGTGTTAGCTCCCAGAGCTGGAGCATCGCCCACAGTAGGTGTTCAACAAACGTTAGTTCACGTTTCCATAAGAACCTCCAGGGAGGGACCATGTCTTATTTTCTGCTCTTATTCGCCTGTCAGAGAAGTATTTAGCTTCGTTTCCTAAAAACACGAATGGGATCCTGCTCTAGTCATCCCTTAAGACTTGAGGTGGAAAGTGGGCTCTTCATTCAGCCTGGGGTCATTTCTCCAGATCTTGGCGGTGTTCCCACCTCATTATTTGTGCTTCAGTGTAAGGGCCCCCCTGACCGCATCACGTTACCCTATGTTATTTTTATGACATGTATCTCCATCTAAAATAATTTACTTATTCATCACCTGTCTCCCCTTGAGGGCTACCTTGCTCACTGCTCTATGCCCAGAAGAGTGATTCTTAATCCTGGCCACACATTCAAATCACTGAAGCACTTTTGCAATGCCCAGGACCCAACCCTGGAGTGTCTGATTGCCTTCGTCTGGGGCCGGGGCCTGGAAATCAGTACTTGTTCAGAGCTCCCCAGCTGCTTCCAAGTTGAAGCCAGGGTTGATGCTTGCTGGACTGGAGCCGGGCTGCTCAGCGTGGTTGGCGTCACCTGGGAGCTTGTTAGGAATGCAGAGTCTCAGGCCCCAGACCTACCACAGAATCAGAGTCTGCATCCTAATGAGATCCCCGGGACAGCTTCCATGCCCACCAAAGGCTGGGAGGCACTGGGCTAGAACACTGCCTGACACTTCGGAGGCTTTCAGCAAGTATTTGAATGTTGAATGAAGGCTAACACTTGGTTTAACATAGTGATTTTCTTTTTTTTTTTTTTTTTAAATTTAGGAAGCTAAAAAAAAAAAAAAAAAAAAAAAAGACTTTTCCATACCCTTCAGTGGTCAAAATTGGAGTTTGGTTTTTGTTTTATTTTTCTATTTTTATCTTCCTCCAGAGGCAGTGGGTCCTTCCCTACAAAACGCATGAAATAGGAATGAGGGGCAGTGACTTTGAACCCCATGGGAACTGTCTTAGTTCAGGCTGCCAGAACAAAAAATTACAGACCGGGTGGCTTAAACAGCAGACATTTATTTCTCACAGTTCGGGGGGCTGGGAAGCCCAAGATCAAGGTGTTGGCTAGTTCCATTCCTGGCTTGCAGACGGCTGCCTTCTTGCTGTGTGCCCACGCGGTGGCGAGAGAACTGGAGCTCTGGTTTCTCTCCCTCTTCTCATAAGGGTGCTAATCCTGTCTTAGGGACTCCACCCTCATAACCTCAAATAAACCCAAAGACCTCACCTCCAAACACCATCACATCAGGGGGTTAGGGCTTCAACATAGGAATTTCAGAGAGACACAAACCTTCAGTCCATATCAGGACCCAAAGGGTTTCCACACGTTTCTTGGTGGTGACACTGGAGTGTTTGAAGACAGTTGAGGGTGGAACCGGTGATTCTCACCCCTAGCCCGCAGGTGAGAAGCACCTGGGAGGCTCTGAAAGATACAGATGTCTGAGCCTGGCTCTGACCTGTGAGGTCCGAACCAGTGATGGACACCTTCTGTGGCTGACGTTTGGAGCTTCTGGGAACCATGCTCTCCCCCTGCCCCCGCCCCCAGTCTTCTAAGATGGGCCCCTTCTTGTGACTGTCACCTCCCACTGGCCTTTCCTGATCACCCAACCCAAAGTGGCCTTCTATGTCACTGGTTCTCTTGGTTTAGGTTTTAACAGGCACTAAACCTATCCATTGTTATACTGTTTGTTTGCCTCCCTCAACTAGGATATAAAAGGCAAGCCTCGTTTGCTTTTTAAAACCATAATAGTGCTTCAGTGTTTCCTTTTGTAAAGTGAGGGTGGCAAGCGGGGTGATAATTGCATTTATTTCATAGGGTTGTTAGAATTAAATAAGTTTATACCCATCAAGCACTTACACGCATACATGTTCACACATTCGCTCCCATTTTCATTATTATTTTTTTTACTGGCTTAGCCCAGAGATGACACAGTGCCCATGTATTGTAGGTACTAGAAAACTACTTGTCAATTGAATTTTATGAGGACAAGTAAACATCTTGACACACATTGTTTGTTTTCTGTGAATACATTTCTTTTCTTTTTTTTTTTTTTTTTAACCTTTTTGGAGATTTGGGATGCTGGAGGATGGCATACCTTGCAGAACTTGCCTCTGAATAGAAAAACTGGTTCTTGTCTCTTGACAGTTAGGTGGTGGTTTACCTTTTGGCTTCCTAGCTGGGGTGGGAATGCCTTCCCCCATTCTTACACTGCCTTTTCCTACATGGTTGAGATTGAGTCCGTGGTCCTGCCTCTACCGTGTCACCCCATTCATTTAGGTGCCCAGCATCCTGTACCTCATGTTTGAAAGGGGAGAGAGGAGCTCGGTTCCCTCCATTGATACTGGAGGAATTTGCTTTGTCATGTTTGGTTTTGCTGCTTTTCAAATATGTCTTTTGAAAGGCCTGGTGGCTATGTATCTTCGCTTGAGCCGCCATAACAAAATACCATAGACTGGGGGGCATAAAACAGAAATGTATTTTCTCACAGTTCTGGAGGCTGGAAGTCTGAGATCAGGGTGCCAGTAGGATCAGGCCCTGGTGAGGACTCTCTTACTGGCTTGTGTGTGTCCTTACGTGGCAGGAGAGAGTGAGTGAGAACAAGCCTCTGCTGGCCCTTCTTATAAGGCCACTAACTCCATCAGGCCCAAAGCTCACCTTCATGACCCCGTCTAACCCGAGGGACTTCCCAGAGGCCCCGTCTCCAGCAGCATTACTTTGGGGGGTTAGTGCTTCAACATAGGAATTTTGTGGGGATGGATTCAGTCCATAATAGTGTCCACAGAGGGAAGGCCGGGCAAGGAGGGCTGACAGAGAGGTGCTTGAGAGGCATCTGAAGTTGAAGGTGGTTGCTAGATTTTCAGGAGAGCAGAGCTGTGGGATCACGTGCTAGGTGGAGGATCTTTTGTGGTCAGCCTGGCTCTGATCTATTCTTCCTTTTTGTTCCATGCCAAGGCTGAGGTACAGACCAGAGGGAGAGGGGACGGGGTTGCAGGTGTAGGAGCCTGCACACAGGAGCCAGCGTTGAGGCTGGGCCAGGAAGACATGAGATCCCTGAGCGGGTGCCCGCTGCAGTGGGTCTCTGTAGGCGCCCGTGTGTGGGGAGCAGAGGTGCAGAAAGTACATCAGGCCGGGTGGGTGTGGAGGTGAGCTGGTACCGGCGATGACGCGAAGTGTCTGCATTCTGAACGAACGTCTGTTCAGAGGCTGCTTCAAGGCACACATCCCAAGTTTGTAAGTTGTTATGTGAAAGCAAGCGCTGCGTTGGAAAAGCAAGAATTGAACTTATCCCTGTGGGCAGGGAGATCACAGATGACTTACTGTCCCAGATGACAGAGCTGGAGTTCCAGCGGGGAGGGGCTTTCCTGGGCAGGGCAACCTCCAAAGCAGCCGGGTGGCTCCTTGGGGCAAGTGTCACCGTCCACCTTGGAACAGCGATAGGCTGGCAGAGCCACAAACCTGATCACAAGTACAGGCCGAGGAAGACAGCACCCTGGCATCAGTGCGATCACTCCTGGCGTTTTTGGGGTGGTGGGAGTGGGGATGTTAATACGGTGGATCAGGTGGCTTGGGGGCCAAAGGTCTGGGTTCTAGTATTGGCTCTGCCAAGATCCTGCTCGGCATTTGGGGTCGATCTTCCCCCCCCATCCCCCCTCCCTCCCTTCCCTGCAGCCCCTCTCCCTCCCCACTCTCTGTCTCTCTCACACAAATACCTCCCCAAACGAGATTACATAGGATAAGTACAAAGACTTCCGACAGCCACGCAATACCCTGGCTCAGTGTGCACCAGCTCTTTCCTTCTTGGCGATGGCGGCTTGTCATGGGGAAGGCAGATGTGTGGAATTGTGTCCCAGCTCACCGTTACTGGCCAGCCACATGACCTGTAGCGAGTTACATAATCTCTCTAAGCCTCAGGTTTTCTCTGTTGTAAAATGAGGGTAGCCGCATTTCCTGCTTGTCTCATAGGGCTGCTGCAAGCCTTAAATCCCATGATGAATTGAAGTATTTAAGGGTACCTGGCACATCACTGTGATCATGGCGAACACCAGCGTACTGTAGGCAGGTGCTGTTCTAGGTGCTTTCTGTGTATTAACTTACTTGCTCCTCATAACAACCCTTTGGGTAGGTGCTATTAGTGTCCTCATTTTGCAGATAAGGACAAGGAGACTCAGGTTAAGTAACCAGTCCAAGGTCACCTAGCCAGCAAGAAGAGACAGGTGTATGGTGGGGGCAGGGAGAGAGAGAATTAACGGACTTTATTTTTAGAGTAGTTTTAGGTTTACAGAAAAATGGAGGGGAAAATAGATTTCCTATATTACTTCCCCTCTTCCCAGCTTCCCCTGTTAATACCTCGCATTCCTGTGGTACATTTTTTGCGGTTGATGAGCCAATACTGACACATTATTATTAACCAAAGTCCATAGTTTACATCAGGAGTCACTCTTTGTGTTGTACATTCTGAGTTTTGGTAGATGTATAGTGACATGTATCCACCGTAACAGTATCATACAGAACAGTTTCACTGCCCTAAACATCTTCTGTGGAACCAGGGTTTTTAATTTGGATGGTGTGGATTGTGCGCCTATACCCTTATCCATAATTATGAACAAACAGGGTGGAAAAAGACAGTTTAGAGATGAGGACTTCCGTTGCAGTTCCAGACTCCATCACTGTCTGGGTGCCCCCTGAGGAACAGGGAATGCCTATCCATTGTAACAGCAAACACCTGTGTGGGCTCCACTTCTTGGTATGTTTCTAATACCGATTTGCTTGTAATCAAAAGTTTTGTTGTTGTTGTTTTGCCTTTTTTGCCTTATCCAAACTATCGGGGCCATTTGCTAGCAATCTCGCCTCCTTGCCGGGCCATCTGACTTCCAGATTCTCCACTCTTGACGCCATGCGGGCCTCACGCAATCCAGAGAGCGCCCGCTCGGCTTCCTCCTGAACTCTGGGGATCGTTCCTCCTGAACTAAAAATGGAAATCATTAAGCATTGCCATGTGTTGCCTTGCGTGGAAGAGATCCAGCCGTGCAACTCAACAGTAAAGTCAAATGCTTGAAAAGCGTGGTTTTTTAAAATTATTATTAAACATTGTCCATTATGAAGAGGCCATTGGAGCATAGCATTTTACGAAAAAAGAAGAAAAGTAAGTGTGCTGGAATAATTTACAGTTTCTCCTGAAAGGACAGTGGATGTCCCCCTTGGGAAAGGAACAGAAGGTCACTGTGTGGCCAAGAAGCAAAGGAGCCCTCTGCCCAGTGGCTTGTCCGCTTGCACATGGGAAAGTGCCACCAGTTTCTGGGTCCACAGCTCCCTTTGGTAAGTCAGCACAGGACGGGGCTTCAGCTCTGGGTCTCGTGTAATTGCGTGAGAAATTAATTGCAATGTGCATTTCTCGACTGTCTACACAGCCTGTACTGTACTAGGCTCTGAAGCTGGAAGGGACCCAGTCTCTGCTGTCAGGGTGTGTGCACTGCGCAGGGGAGACGGGGGCTTAAATAACAGACAGAGTCACCTATGGCAGATACCTCCAGAGGAAAGAGCGACGTGGTTCAGGGCAAGGGTGCCCTCCTGGGAGGAGGTGACATCTGAGCCCACCCTGCAAGGGTAGGAGGTGGCAGTGGAAGGACATTCTAAAGCAGAGGGCTCAGTGCATAGAAAAGTGCTGACTGAGAAATCGCAGCGGCATCTCCTACCTGAGCAGTGCTTACTAGCAACCACGCGTCGTGCTCATTGGCTGTCCGAGGGGAGAGGGAAAACAAACACTTCCTAAGATTACCATGCACAATAGTTAAGTAATTAGGCTTTGGGGATTTAGCATGGAGTCAGTGCTCAACCAGGGCTAGGTTGAATCAGATTAGTTTTTTTTTTTTTTTTTTTTTTTTTTTAGAGCAGACGGAGGTAGGGCTGGGCAGTATGCTGGGGCTGTCCAGGATGAAGTGGGTAAACTGGCTCACATTGCCCCTGCCCCAAGCCACAATTAAGGCAGTCACCCCAATTCACAGGTTGTGCTGGGCCCAGAGCAGGTTGTAGTTAAGCTAATAGAAATATTTGCTAGTCTTTCTGCACTAGGCTGTGAGCTCCTTGAGAACACAGCTGTGTCCCCTGCATCTTTGGCTCTAGGACTGAGGCCGGAGTCAGGCATAAACTCAGCTTGCAGCAAATAGTGGCTGGATGGACAGAGGCCCTCGTTCTACCCGTCGGGGAGCTGCGGCCCCCGAAAGCAGCTACTGTCTGCCTGGCTGTCCCCCCTAGCCTCTTGATGCTTGGCGACAGATCCAGACACCCAGCCAGGAGGAATTAAGAGTTAAGAGCTCAGGGGTTAAGAACATGGACTCTGGAGTCAAACTGCCTGGTTTCCGATCCTGCCTCTGTCCTTAGTAGTTACGTGACCTTGAACTAGTTACTTTATCTTCTAACCTCAGGGAAGGGGCAGGGTTTGTTTTGTTCACTGATATAGCCCAAACTCTGGAACGGCACTGTGCGCGTGCCTGCGTGCGTGCCTGCGCGTGTGCGTGTGCGTGTGCGTGTGCGTGTGCGTGTGCGTGTGCGTGTGTGTGTGTGTGTGTGTGTGTGTGTGTAGTAGGCATATAGAAGCCCATACAGCACCTTCCTCACGGGGTTGTATGTGCTAAATGTGTTAATCTGTATAATGGGCTTACAAGAGGGCCTGACACAGAGCAAGCACTATACAAATATTTGCTGCTGAAATTACTTCCAAAAGATAACTCGAATTGAACATAATTTTATAGGATAAATTTTTAGAACTGAAAGATTGAGGGTGAATTTTGTAAAGGCAGCATTTGCTTTATTTCAAGTAAAAAAGTTAAATTGATATCTGGACTTACGTTTGCTTGTTACTCTTTGAGGACAAGAAGCTGTTGATTTTTTGAAGGGCTGATGCTGAGACGGTGCAGACCATGCAGGCTGCAGTGGACCTCTGTGTGTGTTCCACATCTGGTCCTTTCTGTTGGTGAAGGGGGACCTGATGAATGAGATCTGGAATTTGGAGACCAGAGTTTGCATTCTGGCCCTGACACAACCTGTGCATGAGTCACTTTGACTATTACAGCCTTAGTTTCCTGCCTGTGAAATGGGCATAATGATGATGCTATTTATCCTAAGGCTTTTCAGGATCAAGTGCTGTGCAAATATTATTACTGTTGTTTGCTTAACTATAGTAGATGCTTAACCCTTTGAAGAACATTCCTTCCTTGTGAAATAGAGAAAATCAGTTATTTGGGGCTTTTCAGAATTGACTCGTAAAACCACAAATAGGATTTGGTGCAAGCATTGCGCATGGCCCGCTTGCAGCAAATCCCCCATGGGTGGAGTGTCTGGCTAGAAAAGAAAGACACAGGAGGTCTTTTAGAACATCCTTTCAGATACCAGCTTTTATGACCCCCTCATGAGTTGATCTCATTTCACACTATAAATGTCTGACATTTGATTCCATTATACATTCCAAGTTCAGGGACCAGCCTTTTAGCTGGGCTGATCCCACACCATCTGATTCAGCTCTGTGCCTAAGATTTGTGTTTATTAAAATAGTCACATGGGGCTTCCCTGGTGGCGCAGTGGTTGAGAGTCCACCTGCCGATGCAGGGGACACGGGTTCGTGCCCTGGTCCAGGAAGATCCCACATGCCGCGGAGCGGCTGGGCCCGTGAGCCATGGCCGCTGGGCCTGCGCGTCTGGAGCCTGTGCTCCGCAACAGGAGAGGCCACAACAGTGAGAGGCCCGCGTACCGCAAAAAAACAAACAAACAAAAAAAAACACATGGATGAAAAAAATTACTTAGGAGGCCTTCTGTGGGCAGTTTCTCAGAGCTCAGGTAGGAAACCGTTCTTGGGTTTGATATTTGGCTGGACGACCATTCGTGGAGCAACATTGTCTGCTGAGCCCCTGGGGAAATGAAAACTGACCTAGATGTGGACGCTGCCTCCAGGGAGCTTCCATTCCAGTTGAGAGGAACAAAATACAAACCTGGTCTGTAATACAAGGGGGAATATGAAGTATTCTGATCCTGGGGGTAAGGACAGAGGAAGGACAGCTCAGTCCTAAATGTCAGAATCAAGAGCATCACATCGAAGGGGCCTCTGGGGATGGGCCCTTGCTGAGCCTTGCAGCAACCTTGTGAGGGTGGGCAGTAGGTATTATTGTTATTGTATCCAGTTTACAAAAGATACAAGGAAGGCACAGAGAGCTTAAATAGTTTGCCTAAGTTCTAGCTCGGAATTGGCAGAGTGGGGTTGGAGCTCAGGCCACCTGTCCCAGTAGCCTGTGTTCTTTGGGGAAGATGATGAAGTGTCCCCTGGCTAAGGGACAGTTAGGTCCTGGATAAGCTTAGGGCATAAGGTGTATGGGCGGGTGTGGGAGGCTAGTCACCCTGTAACAAGCATGTTGGGCTAAGAGCCTTAGACCCCCGAAGGCCCTTTGTACCCTGTAAGCAGTGGGGGCCACGGACAGTTTCTGAGCAGCTCTGTGTTTTAGGAAGATGACTCTGCTGGCAACATGGGGGATAACTTCAATTAAGGTAATATGTGAACGTTCTTAGCGTCAAGCCTTAGGAGCTTTCTAGGGGGAAAGAACAGTGAAGGCAGGGAGAACAGTTAGGAGCTGTTGCAAAGAGATTTAGGCAAAAGTGATGGTCTTGGGCAGGTTGTGAGGAATAGGTGGAGAGAGGCAGCTCCTGCAGGTCTTGGCAGGTGTCGGAGGTCGGAGTTGTCAGTTCTGATCACAGGTGCAGAAAAATGCTCCCAACACCACCATTTTCCAAGACGGGTGTGTGGGAAGCACTCCTTCCTTCTTTAGACTTGGACCCCTCTGCAGGGACCCTTGCCCAGAACCTTGTACCGAGCACAGTAGCTGGTTTCTATCCTCTCTTTCATACTCTGAAGTACGCATCTGACAGACACTCATTGGCCCTCTGTGGGTGGGGCCCTGGTCGGTGCTGGGATACAGAGAGAAGTCCCTGTTCCCAGTGAGCCCACAGGTGTAATCGCCTCTTGTGACCTGGAATGACACTCTAATGCCCAGCGTGGCTGGAAGACATCACACACCGTGCAGCGTTTGAGATGTGCTTTGACGCAAGTGGGTGTTTGCTGGACAGATGGGAGTGTGCGACATTCCTCGTGCTGGGCACGGTGATTGCAGAGATAGGGTGGTAAGAGAGGACCCGGCTGGATCACGGACGAGAGTGGTTTTCAGCTGGCTTTGGGTTCAAGTCCTCGGGTGGGCGTGGTGGGCCCTGTGGCTGCATCGCACCAAGCCCGAGGGGCACTGCTTCTCCGTCTGGCTCGTGTAGGGTGGCAGATGCAGTTTCTGGCCTCAGGGAGCACAGCCGAGAGGCGAGGGAGCACAGATCACCGCGATCCTCGTGCTGCTTCTCCACGTTGCCTCTGTGTCGGGACGCCCAGTTTATGACACGTTTTCTATCAGCAGAGCTTAAGCCCCATGGGATTTCACAGAGGCTTTTGCTGTAAGTGACACGTAGGCATTTAAACAAAACCCAGAGGGAAGAGTTTTTAAAATGTAGAGCATTGTACAGACTTAGCAAAGGGAAGGCTGTGGCCCTTTTTCTGGGGGACAGCCAATACTCAGAGCCTCACCTGTCCCTCTTCTGCTTGGCCCACTCTGAGTATACAGAGGGGCAGCTGAGTGCTCGTCCTGAAAGGATTCGTGTCATCACGTGGGCGCCTGGCAGAGTGGCAGCAGCCCAGCCTCCCTTTGTCGCTTGGTGACCTTTGTGTCTTACCTTATTTGGAGATGAACATCCAGGACAGGGACCATTAACGTGCCATGTGAAATGCCCTCTGTGCTGAATGAGCTGCCTCAGGGTGGCTGATGACCTTGCCTGACCCGCACGGTGAGGACAGCGCACTGGGTTGGGGCCCGGGATGCAGGACCGAACTTGCGGGACGTGGATTGGAGCCAGAGACGGGAGTCCCACTGTCGAAAGGCTGGCCTGCAGTCTGGAGGAAACCCATTACCAGAAAGAAGTTGGAGCCTCGTTGGAGACCTGCAGGAGTGTCGATAAAGGTGATTAATGGAGTAGATAGAATGACTTAGAAGTGGAGATTAGAGCAGCTAAGTAGCTCTGGCTTATTAAGCCTCTGCCAGAGCGGGCTGCGTGGGGAGGGGGCACTTGACATTGTTTTGCAGTGATTCACCTGCATACAGGAGGCCGCACCTGGGGAATCCTCAGACCAGGAGGGGAAGAGCCAGGGGCAGCTCCCCTCGCCTAAGTGCCTCTTAAAGGAAACCTTGGCTTCTCAAACAGCCTCCCCAGGAGGGTGGAGGGAAGCCCCATCACCTGGGCTATTTAAATTAGATAGGGCAGTGCGCTGGCGGGTTTCTAAGAGAACTGGCTGTGGAATGGACTGGCCGTGCTATCACATCTTTTCTCTAATTTCTGGGTAATTCTTCTGTGGGCCTCGGAGGGGGAGCCCTTGAAAGAATTGCTTTGAAATCTCTTTGATCATTTAAACTTTGCTTGTTTTCCCTTAGCGGGCGAAAATTCCAATGTAGCATGGTGTGACAAGTATCTAAATGACTTGTGGGTTTTGGGTGACCCATATGCATTCAGAGGAAGAAAGAAAGAAGAGGGGGATTGGTATCTAATTTGCAGACCACAGGCACTGGGCAGGCGTTGCTGCTGCTTCCACCGCCCCCAGGCTCACAATGAACACTTAGAATCGCACAATGAAGTCAGAGGGCCCCTAAGAGATCACGGGGTCGGGGTGGGGGAGGAGGCGCGTGTTGAAGCTCAGAGCCGTGCCCCTCCATCTTTAATGTGCCCACGGGCACCTGGGGACTTGGGTAAAATGCAGATGCAGGAGGTCTGGGGGAGGCCTGAGGCTCTGGGTACGCGGGCCTCTCACTGTTGTGGCCTCTCCCGTTGTGGAGCACGGGCTCCGGACGCGCAGGCTCAGCGGCCATGGCTCACGGGCCCAGCCGCTCCGCGGCATGTGGGATCTTCCCGGACCGGGGCACGAACCCGTGTCCCCTGCATCGGCAGGCGGACTTTCAACCACTGCGCCACCAGGGAAGCCCAGCGCTGCTTCTTTGGAGTAGTGAGAGTAGAGTCTGCCTGTTGTATGTTTGGGTCCCAGCTCTGCCAGCGACCTGAGCAGCCTTGGGCAAGTTACTTGGTCTCTCTGAGCCTCAGTTTCGCCATCAGTGAAATGGGGGCTATATTGCTTACCCAGCAGGGGTCTTAGTAGAATTCAACGAGATCATGGCTGTCAGCTGCTTTGCTTAGCGCTGTGACCACTACATAGCCAGAGTTTGGATATGGAAAGCTTGTGCTTAGAGCTTGGTCCGACATTCTCCAAACTGCTTCGAGGAGCCCCGGTCCCTCAAGGTGGTCTGCCCCTCTCCCCATCTCTTGCTCAAAACAGCGTTCATGATTGGATAACTTTGGGGAAGACTTGAAAAGTCTGCCTCTAGTGGAGACCGATTGGGTCACAACAGCATATTCAAGGTTCTGAGATATTCTGCAGTAAAGAAGTATTTAAACTTAAAAATTTGTATCATGGAAAAAGACATAACGTAAAAGTTACCATTTTAAAGTGCAAGGTTTAGTGGCATTAGGTGCAATCCACATTCTCGTGCAACTGTCACCGTCCCCCTCCAGAGCTTTCTGATCATCCCCAGCTGAAACTCCACACCCGTTAACCAGTGATGACTCGTTCCCCTCCTGCAGCCCCTGGCGACCTCCATTCTACTTTCTGAGTTTGACTACTGCAGATACCTCATATAAGTGGAATCATACAGTATTTTCCTTTTGTGTCTGGCTTATTTCACTTAGCATAATGTCCTCAAGGTTCATCCATATTGTAGTGTGTGTCAGAATCCTTCCTTTTCAAGACTGAGTAATATTCCACTGTGTGTATAAACCACATTTTGTTTATTCATCCATCATTGGACATTTGGTTGTTTCCACCTTAGACTATGGTGAATAATGTTGCTATGAACACAGATGTACAAGTATCTGAGTTTTACACTTTTTTCAACCTAGTATTTCCCCAATATTGGTGGGGAGGCGTGTGGGTGGAAAAATGCTGAACAGTCCGACCCACTCTCCCCAACCCTGTATATTACAGCCCCGGTGGGACTCCCAGGACTGTCCCTGAGGTCCTCAACCCTGACTGTGTTTTAGACTCACCCAGGGAGCTTTAAAAAAAAAAAAAAATACCCATGCCTGGGCTTTACCCTGGACCAATTAAATGAGGATCTTTAAGGTTGGGACCTGGCCAGAGGTATTCTCAAAGCTCCCAGGTGACATTAATGAGTAGCCGGGGGTGGGGGGACTTGCAGAGGTTGACACCCAGTGGTGGTGCAGGGCAGGAGTGAGAACTGAGGCGTATCGAGTCCCAGGATGTCACGGGCTGTAGCCGCTCCACGATTCTCCATCACCCAGATCGAGCTCCTGCCCTGGAGCTCCTGTCATGGGTGCGTGAGAACAAGGGCAGCCCTTGTGTTTGGCAGCCCCTTGGGCTCCCATAAGTCCAGACCATATTGAAAAACGTCTGTTGTCCATCTCCACTAGGGAGGCTGTATCCTCAGTGGGAG
This sequence comes from Monodon monoceros, assembly GCF_005190385.1. Taxonomy (NCBI): domain Eukaryota; kingdom Metazoa; phylum Chordata; class Mammalia; order Artiodactyla; family Monodontidae; genus Monodon; species Monodon monoceros. The sequence goes on from NW_021703778.1 coordinate 162,518,974, forward strand.
AACCCAGATGGAGGCAGGGCCATGCCTGCATGAAATCACCGAGGCTGCCACTTAGTGCCGCAGTGGGGACCTGCCTCAGCGTGGTGTGCGGAGCTGAATGCAGATGAGGTGAAGCATTCTGATTTTGAGGACACTTTGTTTACAGAGGACAGTAGGAGCACCACAGTTCAAATATTTCTCAACTGGGAAGATCACTGTTGATCCTTCTTGTCACTTTGAGATTGAGAGATTGAGTTTCTGGCCTTCATGCTGTCAGCCAGATGGTCTGGGCTGGAACACACTGCCCCTCCCTGAGACACGGATTTGCCTCAGCAGGACTTGACCTTGGGAGCCACGGTGTAGTGGTCTGCCGTCCCTGTTTAATTTCTAGGAACTGGCAATCTTGACTGCCCAATCCCACTTTGGTCTGATGTGTCATCGTGTGGAGGAAAGACTTAAAGGCATTTAAATTATTTTTTTATAGCATCCCATGGGCCCAGGAGAATAAGCCAAAAGCCTGTTTTTATTCCAAGTTAAGCCTTCCAGCTCGGTCCTCTCTTTCCGGGAGTGTATGATCCTGGGGTCTTTTGTAAGGAGATCCTCAACCCTAAAGAGATCACAGCAGCGTTTTGCCAGGTCCTGCCGGGCAATACACCTGGGAGGCTGGGGCGAGATGAGCTCCAGGAGGTCCGCTCCTTTCCTGGGCCCGGAAGCACAGTTTGCAGGAGCAGAGCTGGTGAACCCATGGTAACCAAGCCCACACATTCACTTCAAACCTAATAACCAGTCCCCAGCCAAGCTGCAGAGCCTGGGGACAAGAAAATCCCCTTCTGATTCGGCACACCTGACCATGGTGTCATGGGGTGGTGGACCGTCCCCCTCACTCTTCCCAGGTGGGGAGAGTGGCACACTTGGTTTGAACAAACTGGCAGAGATATCCTCAAGCTGTTTTACTCTATAGAGACATATGATATGAAAGAAATGATTTTAAAAAAACCCCTCACAACAATAAGGAGTGATTTTGATTCTTGACCCTACCCTCCTCTTAGGGAGTCTTTATGGCTTTTTAATGACCCGGGTCTCCATCCACTGTGCAGGCGGAGGATAAAGGCTGTTTCTCCCTTTCTGTGTAATCGGGCCCATCCTCGTGCAGGCGTTCCTTTGAATTGGCTGTGAAAATCCATCATGAAGACTAGACCACGAAGCAGGGGTATTTGCCATTCTGGGTTTGAGAGGCAGCCTAGGATCCTGTGAGGGTGAGTTGGTCTGGGACTTCTGTGAGTTGCAGGCATTAGAGATCATCTAGCAACTGGCTTTGCTAGCTGTTGAACGCACGTCAGCTCACCCCATTCACGGTGCAGCTGCCTGTCTGGTTCATCTGTCTTAGAAGTCCGCGATTTCCCTTCCTGCTGCTTCCCTTTTCATATAACCCAGTGTCAATATAGCAACAAGTGGCAGGGGCAACCCTGAAACTACTTAGTCGACCCAATCCCTCATGGTTTGCTTGATATGATTTGTTATGGCCCATCTGTTCGTTCACCTCTTTTCTCTCCCTTAACTGCATCTTGGGAGTTGTCTTTTGGATGCAATCTGTGTCTTAAATTGTAGTACCCTGTCGTCTCTTTCCAGGAGTAGTTGGCTCCTGGAAAGAAGTAAGTTTGCAGACTTACCAGAAATTCACCATCACTCTCCATTTGATTGAATAATCTGAGTTTAGCTAGTCTCTGAGGCCAGATTTTAACCGCTAGCTTCTCAGACCGACTGGGTTCCCCACTCACACCTCTCCTGCTGCCTCTGGGCTTGAAGTGTGCTCAGGCGATGTGCTCACTCATTTATTTACTCATTTACCCAAGAAATTCAAGAGCCGCTGATGTGGGAATCACTTTGCCATGTGTAGATGAATTGAACAGGACTCACCCTAACATACAGCGCGAGAGGGAAGAGGAATCATGAATCCAAATATTAGTATGTCACGATGAGGAAATGAACTGCTTCTGCAAAAAAAAAAAAAAAAAAAAAAAATCCCCAAAGTCAAATGGAAATCTAGCTCTTTATTCCAAAAACTCATTCTCACGTGAAATAAGCATTGCTTAAATGCCCACCCTATGGTGCAGAATACCATAGGCAGATAACTAAATACCAATACCAACAACTAGGATACTCTCTGGGGATAGAGGGACATTCAGATCTACATACTTTCAGAGGCAGGCGAAGCCATGTGAAGGGCCAGAGAAGCAAGAGATTTTTCCTTGTGGGCCTTCATGGAGGAGCTGGCCTTAAAGGTGGCGTGGACAACTTTTGACCCCACGGATGGAGGGAACTACATGGACCCGGGCCCTGAGGTAGGACTTTCTGTGAAGATTTGTGTTATTGTCTGCATTTACTTACCTCCAGACCTTCCTGTATGGGGGGGCGGGCGGTGGTGGGGAATGTGACTTGTGTTATAGGGTATTTCAATCCATTGACATTGGACATGGACATGAAGCTTGCTTTGGCCAGTGGCACATGAGCAGATATGACTTACACTGTCTGAACAGAAGCATTAAAAGCTGTGGTGTGTTTCTGCCAGCTTTTGCTCTTTCCCCTTTCCCACGAAGATGGCATGTCCTGGATGGGACTTATCCTTCTGCCTGGATTCTAGAATGGCAAGACAGGAGAAGCCAACCCACGATTGCCAGTATATGATGCAAATAAGAAATAAATGTGTGCTGTATGCCACTGGTATTTGGGGGTTGTTTGTTACCGCATCGTAACAGTCATCTAATGAAAGTTGACTGATACAGTCTCAGCCGTAGAGTGGTGTGGTTTGCTCACATGTAGTATAAAGCGAGGGGGAGATTTGGGGAAAAGAGATTGTCCTAGAGTCAGACGACAGCAGGTTTCTGTTGTCCAGCTAAGGAGTTTGGATTTCTCATAGAGGCAGTGGGAGTTGGGAAAGGAGCCAAGGATGTGATGAGGAATGTGCTTTGGGAAGATGACTCCAATCTCAGGACAGAGGATGGAACTGGTTCTGGGGAGATGTTTGAGGTTGTTTGTGGTCCAGGCAGAAGGAGAAGAGGGCAGGGACAGTGGAGTAGAGACAGGATCCAATTTCAGAGACTAGGTCATTGTCAGATTAACATAGACCTGGCAGCCGCCTGAAGGTGAGGGAGGCAGAGAGGCGCAGGGGCCAGGTTCTTTCTGGTGGGGGGGGGGCTTTGTCTTGGTGGACCCTCCACAAGCTGGGGGAAGAGCTGACCTCATGTGCGCCATCTGGCCAGTTCACCAAGTGTCTGAGCACTGCCTGTTTCCAAGATGGAGCATTTTGCCGTGTCAAGACGAGAGGTCTGGGGAGACATGCCAGGCATTGGGTGGACTTCAGGTTCACTCCCGGCTTTAGAACTTCCGAAAATTCTGTTGCTGCACAAACCATTGTGCAAGCAGGGTAGAGGGTAGAGGTGATGGGGCCTGACTAAGGAGACAGATGGAATGCCTGGGGGGATGGGGTCCAGTCGGGGTACACTGTATCCCAGAGCAGAATGCAGGGTGACCCCATGAGGGACTCGGGGATTTGGCCTGCCCCACTCATTGATCAGTGTGTAGTTGTCCCTTGCATCCACAGGGGATTGGTTCCAGGACCTGCAGGGATACCAAAATCCCAGGATGCTCAACTCCCTTAGGTAAAATGGAGCAGTAGTCAGCCCTCCTTCTCCACAGGCTGTGCATCTGTGGATTCAGCCAACTGTGGTTCGAATCTTGATTGGTGGTTGGTTGAATCTGGGAATTCGGAGCCCACAGACATGGTGTGCCGATTGTAGTAGCATCACTCCTTCATTAATCACTCATTCAGCAAAGTGGTTGAAGTACCAACTCTGAAGCTGGACTGTGTAGGTTTGAGTCCTGGCTCTGCCATTTACTAGCAGTGATGTTGGGCAGGTTACTTATTAACCCTTCTGTGCCTCAGTTTCCCCATCTGCAGAATGGTGATGACACCCCTGAGGTCAGTTGTCTTAGTGAGGGTTCAGTAGCACTTGGAGTAGGATTTGATGATACACAGTAAGGGCTGTTGCAGTTGGGGTGGGGGCAGTATTTATTGAGCACCTACTATGTGCCAGGTACTGTTCTAGGCACTGGGGATACAGCAATAAGCAGAGTCCCTGCCCTCGTGGAGTTTATTTTAGTGGAGAAGGCAGCACATAAATTTGCAAATAAGTAGATGTATAATGTCAGGTGATAAATAGCGTGAGGAAAAATAACTCGGGTTGAGGAGATAGTGACCAGGATGGGTTTGGGGATCTAAAATAGGGTTTTCAGGAAGGCCTCTTAGTGGACAGGACCTGAATGTGGTGAGGGAGGGTGTCTAGCTATCTTCTAGGGGAAAGGGGAGTTGTGTGTCTAGAGAACAGGAAGTGCAAAGGCCCTAAGGAGGCTGTGTGGCCAGAATGTAGTTTGCTCATTCAAATACTTCCATTTCTTTCTTAAGGAAATTGAAGCTTTCTGTTTCTATTACAAGTTCAGATTTTATAACAAATGGGATAGTGAGTCGTGCAGGAATATGGAACCCTGTTCTCAAGCATTTTTTTAAAAATTTAATTTAATTTTTTTATATAGCAGGTTCTTATTAGTCATCCATTTTATACATATTAGTGTATATATGTCAACCCCAGTCTCCCAATTCATCCCACCCCCACCCCCACCACTTTCCCCCCTTGGTGTCCATATGTTTGTTCTCTACATGTGTCTCTATTTCCACCCTGCAAACCGGTTCATCTGTACCATTTTTCTAGGTTCCACATATATGCGTTAATATACGATATTTGTTTTTCTCTGACTTCACTCTGTATGACAGTCTCTAGATCCATCCACATCTCTACAAATGACCCAATTTTGTTCCTTTTTATTGCTGAGTAATATTCCATTGTATATATGTACCACATCTTCTTTATCCATTTGTCTGTTGATGGGCATTTAGGTTGTCTCAAACCTTAAATTGTCTTTTGTAGCCTCAGTTTTACCATCTGTAAAATACGGGTGGTCTGCCTTACCCCTCTGGATGGGTGTGAGGAATACATGAGGTCATGTGTCCTTAATCTCTGCACCCACAAGGCGTCCAGTAAACATTAATTATTAGAAGCCTTGGAAGAGAGTGATCTGAGGACAAGGATGGCATTGTCTCTCCAAGATAACATGTTGGGTTCGAATGTGAGGTCATAAGGGCGTGATGGATCATTATTGTAACCATCTAATTTAAAGGGCCTTATATCCAAGCTGTTATTTATATTGCAGTAATAGCTACTTGCAGTGGTAATTTTCCTTGCTAGAGGGGAAAATGGCCATGACATCTGTGAAATGGCATTGAACTAGGGCTGTGGTTCTTAACTTTGGTTGCTTATTAGACTCACCTGGGGAGATTTAAAAAATCCTGATGCTGAGGCCACATCTCAGACAAATTAAGTCAGAATCTCTAGGTGTGGACCAGTCTGCAGTAGCTTTTAAAGCTCTCCTGGTGATTCAAATGTGCAACCACGGTTAAAAACCACTGAGCTGGGTTGGGTGGGGGTGGCCTCTTGTTTTGGAAGATTCTGCAGGGAGATTTGGGGGCGTGTGTGGCAGATCCATGATCATTGCCACTGTGATATGCGACTGGGGCAGGGGGTGGTGCTGAGGTTAAGAATGACCTCAAGAGTCAGGGTTCCACTAAGCTACTTCCTCTGTAGTGTCAGCTACGTCCATTGCCAGAATGGTTCATTACACAGCTGGACATAGCTTTAGTTTTAAACTTCTAAGAAAAGTGTCATTAAAATGAGTGCTTTACAGTGGACTCTGTGCTTACTAAAAAGAGTGCAGGCTCTACAGTAGGTTCTGATATCAATCTCCTATTTCTTCCTCCTGGGGAGTTAGTGATCACCCTTAGCCAGTGTGGTGATGGGAATTAACGTGATACATCCTTGATTCCATTCAGTGTCCCACAATGGGCTCATTCCATCTGGTTTGTGTTGGGATGCACCGAATCTTTCAAGGAGCCAAAGGCACCAGCAGCCTGGTATGCCTCTTTGTGGGGTAAGACAACACTAATGGCAAAAGGCAGAGTCAGGAAAACTGAAGCTTCAAGGTGAAGTAGCTGCCAGGAAAAGATGAGGCTTCTCATTAGATAGTGAAATTCTCATTGTTTATGTTGTTTCCCTTTTTGGCTGCCAGGGAGCTGAAAGTTGTTTTATGCCCATTTGCCTTAGATTCCCTTAGACTTTATTTTAAAATTGTAATTCTCTAGTCCCTGTTTACCATTCCTTCTCCACACTGCTACTCGACTTTCAGCTTTTTACTCTGATCTTGGTCCTTTTTTTGAAGTATTTGGGTTATAAAAATACTTTTAAAGAAAATAATTTAAGTGCTAGACATTTTGGAGATCATCCTGTGCCTCGATATCTGATTGGAAAAGGGTTGTTCTTATCATGTTCAAAGGAGTTCTTGGGATGTTGGAGCTTCTTTTGCAACTCTGACATCTTCACAGGTGAGGACCCAGGCCCAGGGAGAGGAAAGACTTGCTCAGGAGGTAAGACGATGTGATGGGAAGAGCCGGGCACTCAGCGCAGGAGTCTGGGTCCTGGCTTCTCCATTTACTAGATATGTGAACTCAGGCAGGTTTTAACCTCTTTGAGCTCTCAAATTCCTTATTTATGAGATGGAGACCATCCTAGCTTTGCAGGTTTGTTGTGGGGATTGGATGAGTTAAGGTGTATAAAGCACTTGGTAGGGTGCCCAGCACTTAGAAACAGACATAGTAGCATTTTTATCACGATTATTGCTAAGTCCATGGTCAGCAAACTCTTTCTGGAAAGGGCCAGATAGTAAATATTTTAGGTTTTTCAGACTGTATGGTGTCTGTGGCAATCGCTCAACTCCGCCATTGTACGATGAATCCGTAAGTGTGTACGGACGTGTTGCAATAAAACTTTATTAACTCTGGGCTGTAGTTTGCGACCTGCTCTAGGTCACACAGCCAGTCGGCAGTTTCCTGATTCCCTGTCTCTGGGGCCCCTTCCTCTGGACCCACACTGCACACCATCGGAAATGGAGACTGCACGGTAATTAGTTTGGTGTTGTCCAAACTATTGGTTTTTTGGGTTAATTTCTTTTCCCTAAGATTCATACTAAGGCAGAGTTTCATCTTGAGAAATCTGAGACAGGGTCCGCATGCCCCTGTATTTCCTCTGGGTTTCATCTTCTGACGTGCTTGGTAAAATCCTTTTGAAGCACATGGTTCTAAGGGCTCCCTTTGGTGAAGGCTAGTTGGGGCCCAGAGCCAACAAGGGATGGAGCCAGGCTCTTGTGAATGTGGGAGATTCATTACTAAGAATGTTGCACAGGAGTGACAGTCTAAACTAGGGAAGGAAAGCAGGCGCTGTGTCAGCCCCTGACCGTGGCTTATGATCTGGAGTTACCAGCCCTCAGGGAGGTGGCAAATCATGCTTCAGCCTTGGGAAGGCTCGTAAAATGAACCATTGCAAAACAAGAGGCAAAGAATGGGGACCCCGCATTCCAGGTAGGAAGGCTGGTGTAAGAATTACTGTGAATCCTCCCCTGCCCCCGCCTTCTCCCGATTTTCAGTGTCCTAAATGATAAGTGACTGGATAATGTTTCTTGAGTGTACAGGGCAAGTTCTTTTTTAGTATTTATTTATTTATTTATTTATTTATTTATTTATTTATTTATTTATTTTATTTATTTATTTATTTATTTATTTTTTTTTTTTGCGGTACGCCGCCCTCTCACTGTTGTGGCCTCTCCCGTTGCGGAGCACAGGCTCCGGACGCGCCGGCTCAGCGGCCATGGCTCACGGGCCCAGCCGCTCCGCGGCATGTGGGATTTTCCCGGACCGGGGCACGAACCTGTGTCCCCTGCTTCGGCAGGCGGACTCTCAACCACTGCGCCACCAGGGGAGCCCTTTAGTTTATTTTTTAATTAAACTTTTAATTTTGAGAACTGTAGATTCACACAGTCGCAAGAAACGGTACAGGGAGATTCCATGTATTCTTTACCCTGTTTTCCCTAATGGAGATATTTGAGGAACAATATCACAGGATACTGACACAGACACAGTCTAGGTACAGAATGTTTCCATCGCCCCAAGGATCCCTCCTGTTGCTGTAGGGCATTTTAAAATGCAAGCTTGTATTGAATGCGGGGGCATTCAAGTAGGGTAGCACGCCAGCAGAATGGTTCAGATACCGTCTGTGGCTGAGTCTTGTTTCCCATAGCAGAATGTCTCCTTTCTGAATTATGGATAAAGGAGCTTTGTAACTGATTTTCTTCCTAAGAGGCAGTTCTTGTGGGTTTGAGGATGTGCCATGGCACTGGTGCCACAGGGCAGACACTTGCCACTCCACCTGGTGGACATTTGGTCATAAGGAATCATTTTAGGGATGGTTGTAGAGGGGAAACCTGCCAAAGCTCAGAATAACACATTTATAAACAATAGCTGCAGGCTTACGAATGTGTTGGACCCTGTTAAAGTCTCTGCGTCTAGAAAGACAGTGGAGAGTAGTAACTGGTGAGCTGACCTCCGTCATTTGATCATGTGAGGCTAAGTTCTTTGTGGGGAATCGGTAACAGTGGTGGGTGAGAGCCAACTGCTCTTCGGCACCCTCGCTGCCAGGTTATAAAGAGAGGAAATTGCCAATCAAATTCCGCCACATGCGGACGTACAACCATCAGTAAGATAAATGAAGTTCTAACACACTATCCTTTAAGGTATTCTGAGCACACCTTGAAGGGAAGTTCAAGGTAGAATCGATGATATTCAAGTGTCAGGATTCAGTTAACCTTATAGTCAGGATCAGACAACCAGAACCCACCCAAGCCACAGCCAGACTCAGGTCATTTGGGGATCAGGCACCCTCCCTAAGGATGCAGGTTGTCGGCTTCTCTTCCTGGTCACTGTGGGTGGGGATGACCTCCACAACATCTCAGCCTACCCCACATGTCTTGAAGGCCACTGATTTCATCAACGAGAGTCCATTTCTAACACCCAGTATGCTGAGCATCCAATTAGGATTCTAGTTACCAGTATTCCCAACTCATTATGCAGATTAGCAGAATCCCTGATGTTTATGGGAAATAGAGACAACTGAAGGACGTGGTGTTCGGCCATTCATCACGCTAACTCACCACCCCTGGGGTGGGAATTCCAGATTAGAGCACTGACATCCCCTAGAGCTTAGCTGAAATCACACACACACACACACACACACACATACACACACAGTGTCTATGCCAAAAGCTCAAAGTAAATTAGAGATATCTTTAAAAAGTGGTTGCAGGGCAGGCTGAGCTTCAGAATGCCACCTTTAACACTTATAGATTGTGGGACTCTGAGATTTTTTAACTCAGAGGCTCTGTTTCCCCATCCTTGAAGTGGGGATAAGACCTACCTCAGAGGGTTGCTTGTGGAGTTCAAGAAATGTTAGCTGCCATTGTTAAGTGAAAAAAAAAAATGCTTCTCAGCTTTCTTCTGCATCCACTGGTATGAACAAGACATGTGCCCTTCAGAATCATTCTTAAGTTCTTATCTAATCAAAAAGTTATAGGCTTTATTTTAGTTGGAAAGGTGGGAATAAGAATGGCAGGGTTTGGGGGGTAAATAGGAGGAAGGAACTGGCATTTGAGTCCCTGTTCTTTGATCAGCACTGTTGTGGGTGACAGTGAACAAGAGTCCTGACCCCCAGGGAGAGGAGAGGCCTTGAACAAGGAGTCAAGAGTGAGATGAACTATGAACAAGTGCAAGAGGCAGTCAGAGCGTACAAGGGGGTTGATCTCGTAAGAGAAAGCCCCCCCGAAGCAGGGATGTTTGACTTGAGACACCACAGTAGACAAGGTAGATGTCTTGTCTGGAAGATGTGAATGGCAGATACAGAGGCACTGGGGCAAGGAAGGAGGTGGTATATTACAGCAATACAGCCAAGTTTGTAGCGTTTGGAGTAGAGTGACGGGTGAAGGAGGCGTGAGGTGAGGCTGTAAGGGTGTAGGCTCTACATTGAGCAGGACCTTATAGGCCAGGGGATGGAATTTGGGCTTTGGCGAGCTCTCCCCTAGGGCTTTGCATTGCCATTAGTGTGGAATCTGTTTTCAGATGATCCTCAGATGTGTGGCAGCCTCATTTTGCTATGAAGAATTGAGGCACGAGTAGGTTAAGCAGGTTGGAAGTTGGAAGATGGAAAGTGGGCCCAAGATTCACTCCCTGGGCCTTGTTTCACCATCTGCCAGAAGAGGAGGTTGTAGCTGAAGTCTGAGGTCCATTCCAGCTAAATTGGGATGAGTTAGACTTGCAGAGGGACTTACATGGGAGCAGGAACACGGCACCTCCTTATGAGGGTTATAGAATGGTGGCCCGATAAGTTAAAAATGAAAACTACACTCAGGAAATTCCATCAGCCATCTATGGAAATCAGCCCCTGTCTTCATTCATTTGGGCTGCTATAACAATACCATAAACTGGGTGGCTTATAAACACGAGAAATTTATTTCTAATTTCTGGAGGCTGCAAGTCCAAGGTCAGGTGCCAGCGTGGTCAGGTTCTGGTGAGGATCCTCTTCTGGCTTGTAGATTGCCGACTTCTCATTGTGCCCTCACATGGTGGAAAGAGGGCAAGAGAGCTCCCTGGGGTCCCTTTTATAAGGGCAGCTACCCTACTTGTGAAGGTTCCACCCTTATGACCTAATCACCTCCCAAAGACCCCACCTCTAAATACCATCACACTGGGGGGTTAGGATTTCCACATATGAATATGGGGGAGACACAAACATCCAGTCTGTAACAGTCCTGTTGTCCAAGAATGTGATTCTGTCGAGGTTGGGAACCCTCGAAATTCTGATTAGAATTTCCTGGCTGTGCTTTGAAAATGACCCTCGAGAGTAACTGTAGTTCAGTACAGGGAGTATATAAAAGATGATACCGTAAAAACTCTCCCTCCTGCCTCTGTCCAGCCGCTACCCAGATCCCTTCCGCAAGGCAGCTCTTTCCCAGTTTTGGCGCGTGTATGTACATAGAGCTTGGGGCTGTGTGATGGTTTATGTATTTCACACACAGCACAGCACACACATTGTTCTGTACCGTTCCTCGCTATTGAAGGCTGACCCAGATCATTAGTAAATAAATGTGGGGTTTTCTTCCTCTTTAGTCTGTAGAGCATCCTGTTGTAGGATAGGGCTATGACCTATTGACCTGGCTCCCTCCTGACACACGTGTAGGTTGGTGAAGCAAAAGAGGGCAAGGAACAGGGTCGTGATGAGTAATTTAGGAGGGGGATTGCTGGCCAGAGAATATGTGAATTGGGGGTTTTGACAGATGGTGCCAAATGGCCCTCTATCAAATTTGGACCAATGAACAGCCTGTGTCCCAGGAGCCAGAGATGAAGCACCCCGTGGTGTTATCAGATTTGTCGAGGTTGCTAATCTGGGGTGTGTGGAGTGGAGATTTTGTTTCTCACCCATGAGTGAGGTTGAACATCTTTTCCTGTTTGAGCCATTTATTTGTGTCCCCTTTCTGCTTACTATCATTTACATCCTTTTCTAGGCAGACACATAATCGGTTGCATACTACTTGGGCTGTCTTGTCAGAAAGGGAATTGCCACCTTCACGTGTCCTGAAGGTTCTCAGTTGCTTAGAGAACCTCAAGGTGGCAGGGCCTGGCCCAGCAGGCTGCGGGAGGGGCCTGGCGTGCTCAGTTCCCCGAGGCAGCTGTAACCCTATAGGGGTCGAAGCTTCCTCCCCACTCGTTCTGCCTGCGTCTGCCGCGGTCCTCACTCGAGCTTCCCACAGCTGGCCCGGAGAGAGGGAGTGCACTGCTGTCACACATTGTTGCATACTATGAGAAATTGAACTGAATCACCTTCCGGTTTTCCTTGCCCTCCCAGTGAGCTTGGCCATAGGGCTCTGCCTGTCGGAAACCCAGGGCCAGGTCTTAGACCCTGGTGAGCTCCCCTGCCCCCTGGTTGGGCATGCTTAGCCGCTTTCAAGCCCCGCCTCACTGTCCCCATCTTGGCTGCTTTCAGTTCATTCAGTTGTTCGTTATCTGTTGGCCTGCCTGCAACGTGGCCAGTACCTTTGTAGCTTGGGGACCGCAGTAGAGATGAGAATGGACAAATGCCCGGAGCTTATAGCCCGGGGTGGGGGAGGAAACAGACACAATAAACAAGCAAAGTCTATAAGCTGCTAGAATAGAATCTCTCTCGTGCACCCAAATCCCCAGGGGAACCTTGTGAAAATGTAGATTTTGATTCAGCAAAGCCTGAGATTTTGCATTTCTAACAGGCTCCCAGGAGATGCTACTGGTATTGGTCCCCAGACCACACTCTCAGAAACAAGGCCCTAGAACGTGTTAAAAGCAATGGGAGAGATGCTTCCCACTAGCTGTCTATTTTACATTTGGTAGCGTATATATGTCAATGTTACTCTCTCACTTAGTCCCAGCTTACCCTTCCCCCTCCCCGTGTCCTCAAGTCCATTCTCTATGTCTGTGTCTTTATTCCTGTCGTGCCCCTAGGTTCTTCAGAACCATTTTAAGGGGTGAGATGAGTGTGGGAGGGAGACACAAGAGGCAGGGGATATGGAGATGTACGTATGGATATAGCTGATTTACTTTGTTATACAGCAGAAATTAACACAACATTGTAAAGCAATTATACTCCAATAAAGATGTTAAAAAAAACAAGCAATGGGGGAGAACACAGAGCAGGATAAAGGGGACCTAGGTGCTATTGGGGGTGGGGCATTGGCAATATCCCAGAGGCTCCCCAGCTGAGCAGCAATAGGAGGGAGGTGGGGACACTGAGGGGACAGCCGGCACACAGGCCTCACAGCAGCAGGAGAGGGCCGGGTCGCTCTGGGGGACAGCAGGGAGGCGCGGTGGCTAGAGTCCAGTGGGCGTCATCAGAAGAGTGGGTTGTAGATGTGGGGCAGAGGGTCTCATAGGCCGTGGAAACACGAATGTTCTCTTCATTTGGTTACTGACAGTGGCCCAATGGGGTCTCAGGCTCAGGTAGAAGCCGAGGCCAGAGAGATTTGATGGTTTGTCAAAAGCTAGCCCTGAGCCCAGGTCCTCAGACTTCAGATTTTGTACTTGGGGCTGCTAACCTGCAGGGTGTGGGAACTTCGTCATTTCGTGAAGAAATTGGTCTGGTGTTTCAAAATGCCTCTTTGTCCAAATAGTAGAAGCAGGACTGGACTGGGGAGGGCCAGAGGACAGAGGGGAAGCTCAGGGCTGCTGGGCCTGGGAGCGCTGCCTGCCCCCAGGTTTGGGGCGTCAGGCTGGGGCTGGGCTCCCAGGCTTTGGAGGATCCGCCTCTACTCTCCAGCCCGAGGTCACACACAGCGGCCCTGAGTGATGCCGGCCCCGCGAGCCGACAAGCGAGGGGTCCTGAGTGTGGTCTTGGCAGGCAGTCTTTCCCTTTGTGGGTTCCTCTTGGCGTTCGCCCTCCCTCACGGTCCCTTCGTTCCCCCAAAACTGGGTTCGCCTTTTGATAGGTGTCAAGCCAGAGAGTCAGAGACGGAAGGATTTATTACTTGCAACAAGTAAGGAGAACACTGGGGATCTTTCCCAAAGCAGTATCTCCCTGAACAGCAAAATTGGGGACATTTTAAGCTAAGGGAGCATGCATATTCATGAGGGGAATTTAGCATAGAATTGGAGCAAGAGTCATGCTAGGTTGAAGGAGTCCAGGTCTTAGTGGCTTGAGGTCACGAGAGCCAGCAAAGATCAGCATCATTAATTCTCTGGCTCCATTTAGTCTGGTGGCCAATTGCTCAAGGGGGTTGAGGACCCTGTAAAACAGCTCAGGAATGTGTGTCAGGCTATTACTTTACCTTTGAAACGGACCTGGGACTCTTAGTGACTGATTTATTGTCTCCGATATGGTTATTTCCCTGGCCTGGCAATAGGTGCTTGTTCACACATTCTTTTGTTCCCTCAAAATCATTAACTACAGAGACCTATTCTTCTGCACGGGCAAGCATCGCGGCCAGGCTTAGATCACAAAATGGCCTAGGCCTAAAATGGCTGCTCTTGCGTCAAGAAAGCCATGCCCCGTTCTCTTCCCCGGAGACCCCAACCTTATCTTGCCTACACCCTGACCGGCTGGCGTCATGTTTATTTCCCCGTGGGTGTGTGCATGCCACGGAAGGTACGAGGGCTGAACCTCCCACTGTATACTTGCCTTGCACGTACCCAGTCTAAACAGGAAACACGGAGCTCTGATGAATTTAATGTGACATCTTCCATGTTTTTCTCTCGTGCAAACCAGAATGAGCATGCCACTCTGCGGACTGTCGCAAAATAGTGAATAAAGCTTAGTGTCTGAAGCCAGAACTCCTGAATCTGAACCCCAGATCCATCACTCACTAGCTGTGTCACCTTGGGTGTGCCATTTGACCTTTCTGTGCCTTAGTTTCTCCAACTGTAAAGTGGGGACAGTGACGACAGTGCCTGGGTTGTCGTGAGGATTAGAGGAATTAATGGATTATGTCGCACAGCACGGTGCCCGGTACATAGGACAAGCTTAGTGAATTGCACCATGTCCTGTTTCTTGATGAAGCTTCAGTGGGTCCCATGGGTTTAGGATGGAGTCCAGTCTCTGCAGTGGGATGCTGTTCAGTTCTTTCTGGGATCTGGCCCCTGTTCCCCTCTCTGGCTCCTCTCCCCCCATGCCCCTCGCTTAACTGATAACCCAGGTATGCTGATAACCCACTGCCGCACGTACATTACAGCTACATGTCCCCGAGGATCTAATGCTAAGCTGAAATCCTTCTCAACTCTCACAGTACAGAGGAAACACTTTAGCAGGTAACCAGACGTGGGACATTTGCTTAACCAGACGTGGGACATTTGCTTCTGTTGGGCCCGAGTGGAATTGTTCCCTTTGTATTTTACTCAATTGTTTTTCTCGCTCTGATGAGTAGTCGTTGGATAATTACATCTCCTTTCAGTATTAGAACCACATTTCTCAGTTTCTTGAGACTTACTTGGGCTATTTCATCACGAGGGTCAAGTCAGTGTTACAGCCTTCCTTGGAAGGGTAAGATTAGGGTCATCTCTGCCAGAAGGACTTGGCACAATTAAGACCTAGGGAGAAGTTCTTCTAAAGTCAATAAAGATCCAGACAGAAAGCTTGGTTGCAAAAAGGAATTGGATATCCTGGTGTAAAACCAGAAATTGGTCAGCTTGATTAAATTTCATTTGGGAAGCTCGACTCTGAAGAATACATGTTGCATTTCCGGACTCGAAGAGACACTTGGACGTGCACATTGATAGCAGCGTTATTCATAATAGCCAAAAGGTGGAAGCAACCCAAGTGTCCACCAATGGATGAATAGATAGAATGTGGTGTAAACATACAGTGGAATATTACCCAGCCTTAAAAAGGAAGGAGATTCTGACACATGCTACAACATGGATGAACCTTGAGGACCTTATGTTAAATGAAATAAGCCACTCACAAAAATAGAATTCCTGTATGATTCCTTATATCAGGTGCCTAGAGCAGTCAAATGATAAAGACAGAAAGTAAAATGGTGGCTACCAGGGGCTGGTGGGAGGAGGGAATGGAAAGTTATTGTTTAATGGGTACAGATGTAGATTTTTACAACATGAAGGGAATTCTGGAGATGGATGGTGGTGATGCTTGCATAACAATGTGAATGTACTTAATGCCACTGAAGTGTGTACTTTAAAACGGTTAAGATGGTGGAGTTTATGTATATTTTACCACAATATAAAAAATTTTAAAAATATATGTTGCATTTTAAAAATGTGACAAGGAAGACCGTTTCAACCTGTCATAGGCTGTTTTCAGTGGAATGATGAAATCAGTGGAAGTCTCTCAGATCTCCCTAAAACACAAAATTAAATATGAACAAATGTTTGTTTTTGGTTAAGTTACCTTCTGAGGATGCTCCTGGAAGGGCTGCTATTTGAGGCTGCTTGGGGTGTGGAGAGAGACATTAAAGTTGGTTCTTTTCTACTGAATTTTCCTGTTCCAAAAATTGCTTGTTTCAGTTCTGTCTAGAGGGGACATAAGGTGGAAATATTGGGTAGGGAACTGGAAAAGAAAAAGAGAGTATGTTCAGAGAGCCATTTAAATGCATTCAACCGGGATAGGTCTTTTTTTTTTTTTTCCATCTAAAGAGCAAACGGTGGTGACCCATTTTGAAACATGTTTATTTTTAATTAAGTTGACCCTTAGCAATGATAATAATGCTTGTGGGTTCTCCTGTTTGGGAGCATATGCCGAAATCCCATGACATAGAAGAAGATATTATTTGCTGATCCACCTGTGTTCGGTAAGTGCCGGGAGGCTGGTGTGCAGGAGGGGTGAGTGTTTTGGCTGGGCTGCCCGGTGATCACTGCTCTTAGTGTGTTGAGCTCCAGGCTCACATATCTAGTGGCCTCCCAGACACCTCCTCTGGGAGGTCCACCGGGCACCTCCAAGTTCACACGATCGATGCAGATTCTTGATGTCCTCCCGCACCCGTCCCGATGCCTGCCCCACCTCTTCCCCATCTCAGCAACATCACCAGCTGTCCAGGTGCACAAGCCAGAACCTATCAGATGTCCTTCCTTCCCACACCCCGCCGGTCTGCACCATCTAGCTCCAAAGCACACCCCGAGTCTCTCCAGTTTTCTTCCATCTCTGTTATCACCTCCCCTGTCCTGGTTCCCATCCTCTCCAATGTAGTCTGGGATGATCATCTAACTTACGGGGCTTGTCCCGTCTAGTCTAGCCTAGCCTAGGGAGCTCTGTGCCCTTATCTCACCGAGCCTGTTAGGCTCCTCGAGACGAGTGGGAGAACATCTTAACTGGGCCCCCTGTTGTCCCCCTCCCCAACAATCCGCTCTCCAAACAGCCACGATGATTATTGAATCCTTTCTAAAATTATCAAACACTATCACACATGCAAAAATGTGCACAAGGGTCTTCTCTGGTGGCGCAGTGGTTGAGAGTCTGCCTGCCGATGCAGGGGACGCGGGTTCGTGTCCCGGTCTGGGAGGATCCCACGTGCTGCAGAGCGGCTTGGCCCGTGAGCCATGGCCGCTGAGCCTGCACGTCCAGAGCCTGTGCTCCGCAACAGGAGAGGCCACAACAGTGAGAGGCCCGCGTACGGCAAAAAAAAAAAAAAAAAAATGCACAAAACACAAATGTAATTATAACACATCATTATAAAGTGAACACTCATAGAAAGGTCACTCAGGTCAAGAAATGGGCCATTGCCCAGGACTCCCAGGAGCTCGTCAGCTTGTCCCCTACCAACCACACCCCTTTTTCTCTAGTAACCACCATTCTGACCTTAGATGTAGTCACTGCCTTACGTTTCCTAAACTAGGTAAAACTAGTTTAATTTTGCCATAAAAAAAACCTTTATATTAATGGAGTTATACAAACACACACACACACACACATTTTTGACTACTTTCTTTTAGTCAGCATTATTTTGGCCATGCGTTCCTTGCAGCTGTAGTTCATTGCCATTGTGATTATTTCATACAATACTATGCATTTCATTGAATACTATACAATTTATCCATTTGCAGTTGTTAGATATTTGGGTTGTTTCCTGTGTGGCGCTAATACCAGTCATGCTCCTGTATACGTCCTTGTCCATGTCACCTGGTCCACGGGCTGACCCTACCTCTAGGGCAATACCCAGAAACGGAATTGCTGGATCATACCGCCAGGCAGCTTTCCAAGGTTTTTATATCTATTTACATTCCCTCTAGTCACATTTGTGGGTTCTAGTTGTGCCATATCCTCATCAACATTTATTACTGGTGGCCTTTTTAACTATTGGTGGCCTTTTGGGGGGCTGTGTAAGTGGTATCTCATTGGAATGGCACTTCCCCAGTTTCTGAAGAGATTGAGCATCTTTTCATCAGTCTGATGACACTCGACATCCTCTGTGTAGAGTGCCTCTTTCATCTTTTACTCATTTTTCTGTAAGCTGTCTTACTGACTTGTAAAAGTTGTTTATGTTTTAGATATGGGTTCTTTGGTTTTTGCTACAATTAGCTCCCAGTATGTGGCTTGCCTTTTTTCTCTTAAGGGTGTCATTGGATAAAGAGAGGTCTAATTTTAATATAGTCAAATGCGTCCATCTTCCCTAGTTAGTATGCCCTGTGTTTTGTTAAAGGTTGATTTCCCTACTTCAGGGTCACAAAGACATTCTCCTGTTTCGTCTTCTGAAAACTCTGTAGTTTATTTCACCTTCATTTCTGTAATTTGCTTGAGAATGTTGTAAGAGAGGAGTCCAATGTCACTTTTTCTGGTAGATAAACCCATTGTCCTATTAATGGAGGGTGATCTTTTAAAAATGCACATCATGGATTGTCACCTCCTCCCTTGAATCAGCTGTAAGTAACCTCAGATAGCTTCCAAACCCCTTACCTTTTGCTTACCTTCCTGTTTAATCATTTTGGCTTTAGTTCTGTTTCTCAAATAGGCCAAGTCCATTTCTGCCTCAGGGCCTTTGCATTTGCTGGTCTCTCCCTGGAATATTCTCCTCTCAGTGTTTTACCTGGATGTCTCCTTTGTATCTTTAATAGCAGTATCACTCTTTCAGAGGACCTTCTGTGTTTACACAATAGATCTTTCCCCTCATTACTCTTTCTCCTGTATTAAAAGCATTGGTCATTGTCTTAAAATTATTTTCTTTAATTTTTCTCTCCTCAGTAGAATATCACTTCTTTGAAAGCAGAGATTGGCTTGTCTGCTGTTGTGTTTCTGGTCCCAAAACCTATCCTAGCTAACAGTAGAAGCTCATTCATTGTTGAATGATTGAATAAATCCATCATACTTTTGTGAAATAAGAAATTCTGTGAAGACGGCCACCTGGTGCCCTAAAGGACTTTGGCAAAAATTTAAAAGGTAGCTGATGGGTGCTGTGAGGATTTTCCTTATCTAACAAACACTTATGTCGTGCTTACATGTACTAAGCACTGTTTTAAATTGCTTACAAAAGATGAGCTCATTTAATTTTTATAAACCCTTCAGAGTAGGTGTCATTATTGTCCCCATTTTGCAGATGAAGAGAATGAGGAACAGACATAATAAATACCCAAGGTCACCAAACTGGGACCTTGAGGAGCTGGGATTCAAACCCAGACAGGATTTGTGTGAGCTGTGAAATACAATGAAAATGGGAAAGGGAAAGAGTGTGAGGGAGTGTCAGTATCCCTCTGGAGATTTGCAGGTGTCCCTGGGGAGTAGCAGAGTTTACTGCAGCATCTCCCATGGTGTTCCATAGAATTCAAAACCCTGAAGATGACCCCTTGATAAAGGACGTTGGGAAATGTGCATCTTTGTGTGGTGGCTCTGGCCCACTGGTGGACAGGGCTGGATCTCAGGGTGGGGAGCGGGGGTCTCAGGACTGGAACTGGCCCACTGGTGGGTGGGTAAGCCCCTGGTGCTACTGGGCTAGAGAGGGGACTCCAAAATGACACTTGCTGGCACCAGGGTCCTCATGGTAGGTTGAGCTCCCCAAAATGGCTGCTGGCAGCATCTGTGTCCCCACGGGGAGTCCCAGTTGCTGCTGCCTCTCAATGAGGCTCCCCAAGACAGCAAATAGGTCTTCCCCACCCAGGCTACTCCCAAATTACTGCATCTGTGCTGGGACTCAGAGTCCATGAGATTTTGTGTGTACTTTTTAAGAGTGGAGTCTGGGCTTCCCTGGTGGCGCAGTGGTTGAGAGTCCGCCTGCTGATGCAGGGGACACGGGTTCGTGCCCCAGTCTGGGAAGATCCCACATGCCGCGGAGCGGCTGGGCCCGTGAGCCATGGCCGCTGAGCCTGCGTGTCCAGAGCCTGTGCTCCGCAACGGGAGAGGCCACGGCAGTGAGAAGCCCATGTACCGCAAAAAAAAAAAAAGAGTGGAGTCTGTTTTCTACAGCCCTCCAGCTCTCCTTATTCCATACATAAGCCCCACTCGTGTTTGAAGCCAGATGTTTTGGGGGCTCATCTTTCTGGTGCAGGACTCCTAGGCTGGGAAGCCAGTGTGGGGCTTGGACTGTAATTATCCTCTCATTTGTGAGCTGCCTACCTGGTGATGTTGGTCTTGACTGTACCTCCTCTCCACCCCTCCTGTCTTGTTATGGTTCCTTCTTTATATCTTTAGCTGTGGAAAATCTTTTCTGCTAGTCTGTAGGTTGTTCTCATAGGTAGTTGCTCTGTAAGTAGCTGTAATTCTGGTGTGCGCATGGAAGAGAAGAGCTCAGGGTCTTCCTACTCTGCCATCTTGGCCATACTTCTCTAAGTATAGTTTAAAAGTAAGGGGAAAAGACATGTAAGCACAACTCTTATTAAAATTTCTGTATGTTTCCTTCCTGTAATTTTCTTATAACATTGAATAGTTTTCTGTTCAATTTTTCTTCCACTTAACATTTGATTAATAAATATCATTTTATCATTTTTAAAAAGATAAAATTAAAAAAAAATTTGACCCCCTTTATGTTTCATGCCCCCCCACCTCTAGCAACCACCAATCTGTTCTCTGTATCTGTGAGCTTGTTTTTGTTTTGATTTTTTAAATTCTACATATAAGTGAGATCATCTGGTATTTGTCTTTCTCTGACTTATTTCAGTTAGCATAATGTACTCAAGGTCCATCCATATTGTGGCAAATGGTGGGATTTCATTCTTTTTTAGGGATGAATAATATTCCATTGTATACATACCACACCTTCTTTATCCGTTTATCTGTTGATGGACATTTAGGTTGTATTCATAGTTTGGCTATTGTGAACAATGCTGCAGTGAACATAGGGGGTGAATATATCTTTTTGAATTGGTGTTTTCCTTTTCTTCAGATAGATACCCAGAAGTGGAACTGCTGGATCGTATGGCCGTTCTATCTTTCCTTCTTAAAGGAACCTCCAGACTGTTTCCCAGAGCCGTTGCACCTATTTACACACCCACCAACAGTAAACCAGGGTTCCTTTTTCTCCTCCTCCTTGCTGACACTTGCGATTTTGTTGTCTTTGATAGTAGCCATTCTGACAGGTGTGAGGTAATATCTCATAATTTTGATTAGCATTGCCCTGATCATTAGGGATGTTGAGCATCTTTTCATGTGCCTATTGGCCATCTGTATGTCTTCTTTGGAAAAAATGTCTATTCAGATCCTATGCTCATTTTTTAAAATCGGGTTGTTTGGGGTGTTTTGCTATTGAGTTGTATGAGTTCTTTATATATTTTGGATATTAATCCCTTATGAGATACATGATTTGCAGGTATTTTCTCCCACTCAGTAGGTTGCCTTTTCATTTTGTTGATGGTTTCCTTTGCTGTGCAGAATATTTTTATTTTGATATAGTTCCACTTGTTTATTGTTGCTTTTGTTGCCTTTACTACAAGGAGCTTTTGTGTCTTCTCCTGGGAGTTTTGTGATTTCAGGTCTTAACTTTCAAGTCTTGAATCCATTTTGAGTTAATTTTTGTATATGCTGTAAGACAGTACTCTAATTTCTTTCTTTCTTTTTTTTTTTTTTTTTGCATATGGCTGTCCATTTTCCCCAACACCTTTTATTGAAGAGACTGTCCTTTTCACATTTGGTATTCTTGGCTCCTGTGCTGTAAATTAATTAACCATATATGTGTAGGTCAATTTCTGGGCTGTCTAATCTGTTCCATTTATCTATGTGTTTTTATGCCAAAGATTATTTACTGTAATTGTATCCTGCAAAGTGACTACACCATTAAATGAAACAAACTGTTTACTTTTAGTTGTTAGATAAGTAAATAGTCTTGGGATAAATGTCTTCTGTGAAAAAGCTTTTTAAAAAACATTTACAATTGTTACCTTAAGATGCTTTCCTGAAAGTGGAATTATAATACTTGGGCAGAGTATACACATTTTTTTTTTAATAAATTCATTTTATTTACTTATTTATTTGGCTGCGTTGGGTCTTCGTTTCTATGCGAGGGTTTTCTTTGGTTGCGGCGAGCAGGGGCCACTCTTCCATCGCGGTGCGCGGGCCTCTCACTGTCACGGCCTCTCCTGTTGCGGAGCACAGACTCCAGAGGCGCAAGCTCAGTAGTTGTGGCTCATGGGCCCAGTTGCTCCGCGGCATGTGGGATCTTCCCAGACCAGGGCTCAAACCTGTGTCCCCTGCATTGGCAGGCAGATTCTCAACCACTGCGCCACCAGGGAAGCCCGACTATATACATTTTTAAGGCTTTGATTTCTAATTGCTTTCTAAGAGAATCATGCCAGTTTGCTATCTGCAGAATATAAAATTCTTTGTTTTTAAACAGACACCGATGACCTATTTTTAATTAGGAAATTCTACTACAAGGTGGATAATTGATGCCATGAATTTTTGTATTCTTACAATTAAACTTGTTTCCCATATGTCGAAGTAAGATTATTATTGTTCAAGTGTCATTCTCCCACATTTCAAGGTTTGTAACTTCTTTTTTCTGTAAATAGCTGATGTGTCTGTTCCTTATCTGTCTGGGGATTTTGTGGTTATACAACAGATGTGTGTCATGTTATTTAAACAGACCAGGGAAAGGCCTGATCAGATACTAAGATTCAGCATGGCTGCTCAGGGCTTGGGGATACACAGGACCTGGGCCCTTGGCGTGGCCAAGCCCAGTCCAGCATTTGAGACCCCCAAAGGGTCTGTATGCATCTCCTTCTCTTGCTCACAGTGGAGCTGATAGGGAAGACGAGTTTACTTCTTCCAAGTCATCTACATTTTAACAGCATCTTGAAGACACCCTTCCCCCCAAACCTCCAAAGTCCCAAAGTGAAGGGATTTCGGGTGTTTTAACTGCTTAGTGAAGAAGATATGTTGGACAGAGATGCCTACCCAGTGTTTATAATAATAATGCTTTATCTTCCTGTTTAATTTCCAACACCCCTGCACATTTACCCCTCTCATTTGATCCTCACGGAAGCGCTGTGAGGGAGAGAAAACGCTCACTGTCTGTTTACAGATGAAGTGATGCCCCGTTGGACAGGTAAAGGAGTTTAGTGCTCACTTGTTGGACCGTCCATCACCACCATGAGATCTGTAAGCGTTTTGAGGATGACTGTCCTTTTTATCTGTGTTGGTGGTGCCTGCACACTGCCTGTCCTCCATCTGGTGCGAGCCATTTACTGGGGTGATCTGGTAAACTCGGCTCTAGGACCCACCCCGCTGTCTTCCCCTTTGCACCCACCAGGCTTCTAGGTTCCCACAGAGTCTGAGTTTCTACAGCACAAAGATCCCCAATGCCCAACTCAGCTGCACAGTCTCATCCTTGTTATTTCAAAGGATGGGCCATTCTTGTGTGTGAAAGTAATTAGAATAAAGCCGTCCAGGCTTTTAACACACAATTGAAACGAAAGGGAATGTTTTAATCTTATAAAAAGACATGGCGTTGCCATGCTCCCAAGCAAGCTTCCAGGTAGGAGGCGTCAGGATGGAAAAAGCCACAAGTGTTCATGGCCAAAATATGCCCGTGGCTGGTGAGCGTTTCAGGTTGGCCCACAGTTGGCATCGCTCCCCACACGTTTCTCATCTCGAGGATATTGACGGATTATGTAATAGAACATTTTTTTGCTGAAGATAGAATTTGAAACTGCAAAAATGTTCCCTGCGCTAGCTAAAAAATGTTTTTGAAAGAAGTCTTAGGCTTCAGACTCTCCTTGGAAAATGCCGCAGGGGTGGAGAGGCAGAGTAGTTAGGGAGGGAGTAGGTCCTCGTGAAGGTACAAGGGGGGTACACAGCTGATTTCCTTAAAACAAGAAGCTCTCAGCTGCATGAATTTCTGGTTGCTAGGTCCCTTAGTAAAAATAAAGCAAGTAAAGGTTGAAATGGAAAGGAAATGAACAAAGCGAGGGATCTTTCAAAGGCAAGGGCAGCTGGACTGGTGTCCTTTAGGGAACAAATTCAATAAATTTGAAGTTTGCTAAGTGCTGGGACGGCAATTAAAAGTCCTTGCCCTCATGAGGCTACAGTCTAGCATGTGGGAGAAGAGAAATAGTAAACAAATACTGTGTTTGGTGGAAAAACAAAGCCAGGTGACAATTACAGAGAGAGGGAGTTGAAATGACTCCGCTTGGGGTATGTGGGATGGGGGTGGGGAAAGATGATGACCTTAGCTTTAGTGGTGTTGAATTTGAGGTCTCCGTGGGTCCTCCATGTAGGAGCCAGTGCCCAGCTGGTGGCTGGAGACGGAGCCTGGAGAGATGGGGGCTGGTATGGGATCTTAGAGGGTTGGGGGGCAACAACAGCCTTGGGAAGCACGGCATGCTGGGGCTCGGGGGAGAACTCACAGGTGCTCAGGAAGGATTCGTTGAAGTAACAAATCCGATAATGGCTTGGAACGTGGGGAAGTTTCAGCAGGCGTGGTCCCCTGACCAGGTAACTTGGGTAGAGGCCCGGGACTTTCCTTTGCTTGGCCAGACTGAAATAGAAACCCCAGGCCTCAGCTTCCCTGTCTAACCCCAGCCTGATGCAGTTGGTGCTGGGATCTGACCTCAGGGGCCTCTCAGGTCACTAGACTCTTGGCAGCTCAGGCCCAACCTTGTCTGTTTTGCTTCTCCAGGTCTCTGGAGAGAGCTTCCGAGTTCCCTTTCCAAGAGGTCTGGATGGGGGCACCTTGGCACCCCGTCTGGGGCCAGGCTGGGGCACTGCCTGAGCTCTGGCCCCGTCCCAGGCTCTCGGTCCCTGTGCTTCTCCTTCTGGTACTTCAGTGCTTCCCCTCCTTCCAGTCCCTGCATTCTCTGCTCTCCCGTGTTTACCTCTAGTTGTTCGGAAGGGCCTGGGGGCTGGGTACAGGAACTAGGCAGGCAGCTGTAGGTTGGATTGACCCCACTGAAATTTACTATCAAGTCATTAAGCCAATATATTCACATGGCCACTGACGCAAATGGGCATCCCTAAAAGGGATTTTGAGGCGTATGGTAGAGATGGCTTCTGGCTTAAGAGCTTCCAGGTAAATGGAAATTTGGGCTTAAAAATGAGGACTTTAGAAAATAGTTCCCTTTACCCCCGTAACAGTGATAGCCTCCCCCGGCCCCCCCCCCCTCCGGCCTCATGCAGCACTGACGTCTGTACTGGAGTCACGTTTTGCTCAACAGATTTTGCAGAATGAAGGTGCAAAGAGAGAAGGCAGCTTGGGGCAGAAGCTATAATGCTGTTGGTATTCGGTCAGCAAACACTGAGTGCCTACTGTATACTAGAAAGTGGCAGCTGGCAAGGAACGCACAAGATGAGGCCGTTTCCCCCTGGGTTTCTCTGCCTAGTTAATGAAACGTGGAGTGTGTTGGTGGCTTTAAGAAAATAACAAAGAGGAAAGACAACGGAGGAGGGGAAGATTCTTCGCATTTCTCAGTCCTTTGTCTTCCTCTTGGGGGGCGGGTGCTGCACCTGCACGTGAGGAGCGGACAGACGGCCCAGCCGGTGGAGGACAAGCCTGTCCCCACCTGGGTCTCAGAGGTAACAGTTCCAGGACATGAAGTCGGAGCCGACCATCTGGGGGCTGAGCAGAGTCGGGGTGCAGGGCGGGTTGAATCTGTTTGCATGTATTCAAAGGCCACTCTGCGTCTCGTGGTCAGCTGGCCACCAAGTCGTGGCCAGTGGCTGCTGCGCCAGCACCAGTTAGGACATACGGCCCTTGAGGACTTTACACTGTGTTAAGGGTACAGATGAATAGTGCCTGAGGGTTTGCCCTCCACTCTGTCGTCCACGTGGCCATGAGACGGCTCTTCTGAAGGCTGTCACTGTCCGCATCCTTCCTTTGGTTAAAGTCACCAGAATGCATCGCTGCGCTAGCGATGAAGACAAAACTTCTCAGTCCTGTGTCTGGAACCCCTGGCCTTCTGGGCTCTGCCGCCCGGGCTCCATCGCTGCGCCTGCGCGGTTCCTGGCCGCATCACTCACCCTCGGATGCTTCCTCTATACTCACGGCCCTGCCCCCTGCGCCGTCTTTCCCCCGGTCCTCTATTTGGCGATTTCAGCTTCTTTCTTCAACACCCAAGTGAACAGCCAACTCCCTAATTGTCTGCTCAGATGTGCTGTGAGCAACTCTACTCACCACCCAGCACCCAGCCGGTGGTTGGCACTTAATGGTCCCAAACCTTCACAGAATGGCTCAAATCTGTGATGGCTGTGGTTCCCTCCTTGGTGGCCCCCATCCTCTCTGGGCAGCCTCTCTGCTAGACTCTTGAGGGGTGGAGAGGGTGGGAAGGACGAGAGGAAGTGGAAGGCGAGAGCCCCAGAGTGAAGGGCGTGGGATCGCTGCCCTTGAGGATAAAGGGAAGAGGCAGGGAACGCACAAATGTTTATCCACAAACACAGGATGAAACAAGTGTGTACACAAACAGCAACACCTGTGTGGGGCCTAGCGGGGAGGCAGGGTGATGGTGGCTGTAGGCACGAGGAGGTGACATTGCAGCACAGGGCCCATTGGGAACAGCCTTTCGCTCAATTCCAGAGGCCCCGTCCCCATCAGAGGCAGGCAGAGGGGGAGGGAAGGACTAAATGCACAATCGCTGTCCCCTGGTCTTTGCACAGAGGAGGCTCCCCCTCCTTCAGGTGTCTCCTCCACCGCCATCAGGTGTTCCCTGATGGCCTGAGGGGACTTGGAGCCTCTCCCTCTGGCCCCTCCAGATGACAAACTGCACGAGTGACCAGAACAGCCGTGGCTTCTGCTTGAGTGTGTCCAACAGGATCTCGGCGGGCATCCAGCACACACTGGGGCTTAATAAATGTTTACTGAATGAAGCTCCTGCCCTCCGCCCTCCGCTGGGGCCCGGCAGCCTGCTGACTTCCCCAGCCCACCCTGTGAATCCCTTCTCCCTGCCTTGCCCCTGCCCTTCCCTCTCTGCCTGACCCTCCTTCCTCCCAGTCTTTCCAGCTTTGCTTGCACAGCGCCTCCCTCACGATGCCCCCCTGGATACACCACAGTGTCAGCTGGGCCCTCCTCCCTCTACATCTGGGCCGCTCACAGTGTGACCCTGTCCTGGGGGCTCCCTGAGGACAAGGACCACTTGCTCCTTCTTTGGCTGCCAGTACACAGCACATCGTCTGGCACACCTGTGCCAACTGGGAAACGTCTGAGTTATTCTTAATTCACCTCCCTCGGCTGTTGGAGCCTTGATGAGATTGGGTCTGCAGATCAGATTCCTACAGTGATTCCAAGGCTTGCCATTGTCTGCCAGTCTTTTTTTTTCTTAATAAAAATTGTATGTATATATTTTAATAGATCTTTACTGGAGTATAATTGCTTCACAGCACTGTGTTAGTTTCTGTGGCACAACAAAGCGAATCAGCCATATGCACACACACGTCCCCATATCCCCTCCCTCTTGAGCCTCCCTCCCACCCTCCCCATCCCACCCCTCTAGGTCATCATAACGCACCAAGCCGATCTCCCTGGGCTGTGCGGCTGCTTCCCACTAGCTAACTATTTTACATTCGGTAGTGTGTATATGTCAGCGCTACTCTCACTTTGCCCTCCCACCCCATGTCCTCAAGTCCGTTTTCTCTGTCTACCTCTTTATTCCTGCCCTGCAACTAGGTTCACCAGTACCACTTTTTTTTTTTTAGATTCCATATATATGCGTTAGCATATGGTATTTTTCTCTTTCTGACTGACTTCACTCTGTATGACAGACCCTAGGTCCTTCCACCTCACTACAAATAGCTCAATTTCGTTTCTTTTTATGGCTGAGTAATATTCCATTGTTATATGTGCCACATCTTCTTTATCCATTCATCTGTCAATGGGCATTTACAAACTTACAACACAGTGAATGAGCGCTAGAGATCCAATGCACGGTATAGTGAATGTAGACAACAGTCTTGTATTAAAATCATCAAACTTGCTATTGTCTTAACGATCCTTGTTTTGGAGCAAGCTTCTGTATGGGCTTATAGCTCACGCACAAGGCCTTCACGTCTGGATAGGCCGGCCCAGGAGGGCTCAGGTTGACACCCCCAACTCCCTGAGCATTCTTGATGGGGGACAAACTGGAGCCTCTGGGTGCTGGTTTGTGCTTCTCCCTCCAACGCCCTCCCCTCATGTTCCCCCATGAAGCACATCTTAGCTGTGACATGTTGGTGGCTTCCTTCTTCCCACTGTGAAGGCAGGACTGTAGCTACTCACCCCTTTGTCCCCAGGGCCTGAAGCTCAGAGAGGGAGCACAGTAAGGGAATGAGCCAGCCTCGGGTCTTAATATCCCTGGGGTAGTGTGTGCTGTGACCCCGAGGTCCCCGAGCAGGTGGAAGATGCTTATAACAGCAGTGCATATTCATTTTTGCTTACTTACTGTGTGTCTGCCACTGTTCTTGGAATTTCATGCGTATTAACTATTCTTTTTATTGGTTTTTTTAATTTTTATGCTTTATTTTAGTACAGTATAATTGACACACAATACTAAAATTCACCCATTTTTAATTGTACAGGTTAAGAATTTTGTTCATTTTGTGTGGCTGTGTAACCACACTACAGTCAAGATGCAGAAACTTCCTTCACCCTCAACATTTCTTCATGCCCACTTGCACCATATCCCTCCTTGACCCCTAGTCCCAGGCAATTATTGATCTGCTTTTTGTCACTAAAATTTTGCCTTTTCTATAGTTTCATATATATGAAATCATACCGCATGTAGCCTTCCTCTTTGGCTTCTTTCATTTAGCACAAAGATCTTAAGGTCCACCCGTGGCGATGCTTGTCTAAATACTCTTTATTGCTGAGTAGTATCTACAGTGTGGATATACCACAGTTCATCTCTTCACAAGTTGAGGGATATTTGGGTTGTTTCCAATATTAACTATTAATTCTCGCCACAAGACTATGAGGAAACTGAGGCAGTGGGAATAGTGAACTTGCCCAAGGTCACGTAGTATGAGTGGCAGAGGTGAGATTTGAACCAGGCGGTCTGGTGTCAGAGCCCATGTTCAAATCACCCCACCATTCTGCTCTTTACCAAGTATCTGTGATGTTCCAAGCACTGTTAGTAATAACTTGCACTTGAAAGCTTGGTGTGTGCCAGGCAGCGTTATAAATCCTTCACCCTTATAAACTGCAGAACCTTTTGTGGGATAGGCATGGTTGCATCCTGTTTTGCAGGTGAGGAAGTTGAGGCACTGAGAAGTTTCCTAGTTGTAGCAAAGGCTGAATGAAATGAGAAGGAGGCCTGCTTTTCCTGCTGGATGCGCTGTCCAGATGCTGACCATCCTGGCCTTCTCCTGGGAGCACCTGATCCCAGGGCCAGGCCTCTGGGAAGGGAGGAAGCAGAGTGTAAAGGGAAAGGGGCGCAGTCCTGCCACTGCACGGAGACCTCTCTGGTGGGCAGGCGATCCTGGGATGATGGGGGTTTGCCAGCAGATGCTTCGGATAAACACAGTCCTGGCCCCTGGCCAGAGGGATGAGATCACAGCAGCCTTGTTGAGCCGGGAGCGTGTGCTGGTGGTAGAAAGGGGGATGGCCTTGTGCCCTGAGGCAGAAAGAATATATCGATTGGTGTCAGGTTTTACTGGGGTGTTATGCTCAGGGCTGCCCTGTGACTTCAGCCCTCAGGGTGGAATCTCCTTGCCCTGAACTGATACCTTCTCCTTTGTCCTTGGCTGGGCTTTGGAGGTTAGAAAGGAAACAACCGGGACATCTTCAGAACTTGATTGGATGCACAAAACCCATGCTCGTGGGCATTTTGTATGAGCCTGTTTCTGTTGATACATCCCTCACCCACCCTACAGCCTAGGTTAAAATGCAGATACACGTGTGTGTGCCTTCTCCTGCACACCTCATTGCCACGCCTGTGGAAAACAAACGAAACCGGAACTGGAAGGTGTCCATAGGCGCTGTTTTCCTTTAAACTTGCCCTCTGCCTTAAGACTTGCCCTTGGGTGACAATGTTGATTTTTATGGGTAGGTCCAAGGTGAAGGTTCCCAAAGCCAGAGTTGCCGTTTATTTTCCTTATTTATCTCTTTTTTTAGTATCTGTCCAAGTAGTGAGAACTCTTTAGTTTTTATTTTTACATTGATTTTTTTAAATTGAAGTATGGTTGACTTATGTTCGTTTCAGGTATACAGCATAGTGATTCAGTATTTTTATAGATTATACTCCAATAAAGTTGTTCTAAGATAATGGCTATAACCCCCTGTGCTGTACACTATATCCCTGTTGCTTATCTATTTTATACATGGTAGTTTGTTTCTGTTAATCCCTTACCCCTAATTTGCCCCTCCCCGCTTCCCGTTCTTCTTTGGTAACCACGAGTTTTTCTATAATCTGTCAGTCTGTTTCTGTTTTGTGTATACATTCATTTGTATTACTTTTTAGATTCCACATATAAGTGGCATTATACAGTATTTGTCTTTCTCTGACTTATTTTACTAAGCAGAATATTCTCTAGGTCCATCCATGTTGCTGCAGGTGGGAGAATTTCATTCTTTTTTATATTGAAAACTTTTCAAAAAAATTAAACGTAACCAGTACAACCCCTCTGTCAGCTGGATGATGAGGACTATGGTGATAGTAGTTCTCACTTTATATTTTTCTGTGGGTTTTTAGCAGCATCTTTTTAGATTTTTTTTAAATATATATTTTTAATGAATTTATTTATTTATTTTTGGCTGTGTTGGGTCTTCGTTTCTGTGCGAGGGTTTTCTCTAGTTGCGGTGAGCGGGGCCACTGTTCATCGCGGTGCGCGGGCCTCTCACTGTCGCGGCCTCTCTTGTTGTGGAGCACAGGCTCCAGATGCGCAGGCTCAGTAGTTGTGGCGCACGGGCTTAGTTGCTCCGCGGCATGTGGGATCTTCCCAGACCAGGGCTCGAACCCGTGTCCCCTGCATTGGCAGGCAGATTCTCAACCACTGCGCCACCAGGGAAGCCCTCTTTTTAGATTTTTAAAACAACCCTGGAGTAGGCAGGGAAGGCACGATTACTTCCATTTCTTTTTCAACCTGAGGCTCAGCCCGAGTAACTTGCTCAGGGTCACACAGCGGTAAGCGGCGTGCTGGGACTGGACCCGGGCCTCTTGTTCTGAGTTCACTGTCTTCTCGGCCACTCTGCAAAGCCCCCTTCTTGGCTTTGGTTGAGGAGCTCAAGCTTTCCATCCGGCTTTGAGGTGAGATAGACTCAGGAGTCGGAGTGAGGGAGCTGGCGGCTGCTCCAGCTACCATCCAGGAATCATTGGAGTCACTTTAATGCCTTCCGATCCAGCAGGAAGGAAGGAAAAGGCAAACCCCAGGCCTAGCTCAGTCGGAGGTTGGGAGGTCTGTCCTTTGACTCTGATCTCATGAGAGCAGGATGTCATCACTGCTTCTGCCCAAGCTTCCGGGAGCTACGGAGTGCTTGCTCTGTGGGGTGGCGCTGCTGTTCTTATATTAAGTCGCTGAACCCTCACAGCGAGGCAGAGGGAGGTGGAGCTTGCCCAGTGACTAAGCAGCAGAGCCGGGATTCCAACCCTGACCCCCAGACGTGCTCTAAATCCCACACCGTTTGCAGAGCAATGGGGTGGAGTTTTGTTTTTCCCGAGGTTCGCCCCGGCCTGGTTTGGAAGATGACGAGATTTGGGGTAATGAGCTGAAATGCGCTGCCTGAGAAATGAACAAGAATGAAGGGGCATCAGCAGGTAGACGGTAGCTCCTCATAGGAGAAACAGCAGGGAAAAAGGGTTGCAAGCTGCTCAAGGGGAAAGATTGCCCATTCCGAGGGGAGTGGCCACGGTGATTTAGGCGGCTGCGCAAGGCTCCGTTTCCGGTGGTGTTTGTACTGTGTTACACCGAACCTTCAGTCGCCAGCCACGAGGGGCTTTGCGGGTCAGGGTGCTTTGGGGATGGAAAAACAAGAGGTGACATCATAGCGTGGGGCAAAGTGGGGAAGGGCCAGCATTTGCTGCCTGTGAGTCTCAGGGTGGAGAATGAGCATTTGAAAGAAGTAGAAACTCAGAAACAGAAGTACTTGGAGAGTTGTTAGCGTTTTTTTTTTTTTTTTTTTTTTTTCGGTATGCAGGCCTCTCACTATCGCGGCCTCTCCCGTTGCGGAGCACAGGCTCCGGACGCGCAGGCTCAGCGGCCATGGCTCACGGGCCCAGCCGCTCCGCGGCATGTGGGACCCTCCTGGACCGGGGCACGAGCCCGTGTCCCCTGCATCGGCAGGCGGACTCTCAACCGCTGCGCCACCAGGGAAGCCCTAGCGTATATTTCTGAAAAAGTTAAACATAATTCTCCTACAGATGGAGAGCAAACATGTGTCAAAGACCTGTTTAACTCATTAATGACAGAAGCAGCGGATGGAAAGGAAAGATACAGGTTCCAGGAAAGATACAGGAGACAGACATACCTCGTTAGTGAAAGGATGCTTGAATCCGATTCCAAAGTGAGATACCAAACCGATGGACATCCCGCAGGGCAGCGAAGCCACCACCTTTGGGATTGCCTTTTATCCCTCCAGACAGAAGCGAGTGGCGGTTTACCAGTCCTCAGCAAGTTACCCTCTAACTTTACAAAGTCTGAGCCACAACGAGGAAGAAATTATCCAAGTGACATTCCCAGGAAGACCAGATGATCTTTTGCTGGGCAGGTTAGATGATGCTCTAGTGTGGCATTGAAGAGACAGCAGACATCCATCTGCCTTATTTCAGAGTTGGATAATTTTTCCCTAAGTCTTTAGAGACATCTGGGGAGAAGTTCCTCCGAATTTCCTATAGTAGATGGGTTTGGGACTCTTGCCGCTATTTAGATATTAAAGGACACAGGCTCGTTGTTAAAGGTGGTAGATTGAAAATGCGCATCACCTTCACTCGTTCCCAAAATCCCATCAGAAGACAAGTAAAAGGGTTTTTTGAAAAACTAGAATGCAGAAAGGTAAGAAAATATCAAGCATTTTGGAAGCTGGGGAGCAGAAGTGTGAGTAGCAAGTCATCCTAGAGTAGCAAGTCATCTTGCAAGTGGAGGGGACAGTGTAAGTTGGGCGGGGGGCTGAAGACAGGAGGTTCGGTGGGAGGTTGGGGAAGCAGTTTGGTGCCCTCTACCCACCCCTCCCCCATTTTGCACAACCAGACTACCCTCCCCCTTCCTACTGTGGCAGAAAAAGTGAGGGTTTACTTTTTGGAGAGAGTGGAAGCGAGGGTCTCCGGAAAAAGGGATTAGGAGGTTTACAAGCTGGATGGGGACCTGTAGCTGTCTTCCCCACTCAGCTTCCAAAAAGCTGGCAGCCAACTCTGTACCCACTCGGAGGAGACTAGAAAGTTCTCTGGGGGACTGGTCAGCCTGAGAGAATGGATCTAAAGACCTGACCTCCAGAGGTCCCCACTGAAGCAGCCTGATTGCCCTGCGATGAGACGTTTGGCCTCCAGCCTCACCCGTGTGCCCTGCGCATCCACGCAGCTCTTCATGCCTCTTGCGTGAGCCCAGAGGGCCAAGAATCATCTGGCATCCAAGGAGAGCCTTGACTTTGTAGGGCAAACAGAAGAAAAGCAATTTGGAGGCAACTAACTATGCAGGGAGTGAGATGTAAGTTGGGGCCAGGGATATATTCCTAGGCTGTGAGTAGACTTTGCATTACTATGTAGTATTGTTGCCAAAATCTTCAGTGTGGATCTAATCCTGGGGACACAGACAAATCCACATGTGGATCAGCCTAAAAGAAACCATTGGGGAGACCTCACAGATGACAAGGAGAAGAAAAAAGCTGGCCCAACTCTAGAACAGAGGAGGTGAAGATGGCATGTCTACCAAACGCCATGGTTGGATCCAGAACTGGAAAAAGTATATATTTGCAAAACACATTTTGGGGACAGTTGGAGAAATCTGAAAGTGAGCTGTATGTGAGTAATGTATCGAGATTAAATTGCTTGACAGTCACCGTAGTGATGTGGGTAGGAACAGGGTCTCTAAACTTCAGTACTGTTGGCATTTTAGGTCAGATCATTCTTTGTGGTAGGGGCCGCCCTGTGCATTGTAGCATGTTCAGTAGCATCCCTGGTCTCTATCCAGCAGATTCAAGTAGCACCCTTTCAAGTCTTGATTATAGAAAATATCTCCAAACATTGTAAAATGTCTCCTGGGAATGGAGGAGAGGAGAAACTGAAATCGCCCTTGGTTGAGATCCCTTGGTATGGAGGGGAGGCTCTTCTTGTTCTAAGGAGAAAGGTGTTGAAGTATCTAGGGCTGAATTTCGCGTCAACAATTTACTTCCGAGTGGTTTAGCAAACCAAATGTATGATACAGAAAAAGTGACTGTGACAGATATTAACTGGTCGATCTAGGTAAAGGGTACATGGGCGTTCGTTGCATTATCCTTTAAACCTTTCTTTAGGTTCAAACAGTCTCAGAGTGAGTTCATATAAAAAATTAGCAAAAGAGAACCCAGAGAATTTTAGTACAATTGAAGTGAGGAGCTCAAAAAATGGCTTAAAGATAAAATTGAGAGTCTCCTGGCTATAGAACAAAAATTGAAAGCAGGAGCTGCCTGAACCTGCCACATATTCACCATGTGACTTTGGGCAACTGTGTGACCTCTGTGGATTTCCATTTCTTTGTCGGGAGGATGGAGCTCATAATTTCTGTCCTGTCTCCCACACAAATGTAAAAGGCAACTGCTGTCCTTATTATGGAAAGACTGTCTCTGACCCTTAGAGACACTCTCTGTGAATGGGGTTCATGTACTTACTGCTCTGGTTTGCGTTCATTCACCCATTCATTCATCTGAGAAACATTATTTGAAAATCCTACTATAAATAAAGATGGTTTTCTTAAAACCAACAGGAGGGGAAAAGAAAATTAGAGGAGATCAGAAGGTCCAACATTAGAGTAATATCGATAATATTCTAGAAAGAGGGGATAGGGAAAATGGAGTGGGGGGATGTTATTAAAAATAATCCAAGAACACTGCTTGGAACCAAATTTCCCAATGAAAAGCCCATTAAATCCTCGGCAATACGGATGAACATGAGCCTTACTAAGGCTTCTCATTGTGAAATCGTCCCCAGTGTTTAGTAAAGTGTCTAAAAGTTTCCAAAACAAGGAGAAGGAGGTCGCATCAGATGTCTCGGCAGCAGTGCTGGATGCCAGAAGGTCATGGAATAACACCTTGGAAATCCTGGAAGAAAACTGTTCCAGCCTAGATTCTCCGACCTGCTGAGCCTCTCATCGAGGTTGAGGGCAGAATAAAGACGTTTCAGACATACAAGGTCTCAAATGTATCTCGGTCTCAGTGGCTTTGCAGACACACTCCTGGGTCTGCTCCTCGGCTGGCCTTTGGCGCCTGGCTCAGTGTCCCTGACTGGCACTGGCCCTTTCTCAGTCACCAAGGTAGGGGACTCCCACCTTCTCTCCCATGGGCTCTCTCGTCCATGCCATTGGCCAGGCACTGACCACTGCGCTGGGCTGGGCTGGGCTCCTGGTCCAGCGGCGAGAAGACGCCTCATGGTGTTCGTTATTTCCTCAAGTCAGACACCTGCTCTGAACTTGGGCTGTGTCTCAGGAAGTGTACACCTAACGAGTCATGGCCCTGATCTCCCCACAGACTGTCACAGTCAGTGGGTGTGTGAATCAAGAACAGAAAGATCTGTTCCAGAATCCGAGGATCTGGGATGTAAGGATGACTGGGAGGGAAACAGGCAATGATGTGTTTATACAAATAAAACACATCATAAAAGAAAGGCTCCAGCCTGTGGCCACCAGGAAGGGCTCTCGGGGTTCTGGGCTGCATCTTGAAGTTGGGGGGCAGGAATTAGGCCAGCAGAGGAGGAGCCTGTGTGAAGGTGTGCAGACATGAATCGGTATTGGGGGTAGGGGGCTCACAGGTGGAGGGGTCCCCAGTGAGTCTGGGTTTCCTCGCAGCCCTCGGGGGCCGGTCAGAGCACATGAGTCTCAGTGGATGGACCCACCTTCCATGCCACCTTCCTCCAGCTGAGTGAGAGCAGAAAGGTGTGTGGGGAATCATGACCTGGCTGGCTGTGACCTTGAATAACCACTGCCCACAGGTATTTGCCCCTGGTGGCCTGAGGCTGACAGAGGAGACAGGAATGTAGGGGGCCCGCTGGGCTCAGCCCCTGGGGTGTCCAAGAGGTAGGCAGGGACTGGGTGGGGGTTTCTCTCGAAAGTTCTGCCGCATGTGCTACATGTCACGGCCACACACACGTACACCGGGCTCTATTGGAGAGCATGGATCGCCGGGCAAGGTGTCACAACATTGTATCGGGGACTTTGGAGGCAGCGTTTTGTGGCAAAATGTGCCAAGGCTTCCAGAATCTGGAATGAGGTTTACTTCCTTGGACCTTCATCAGGCTCTTAGCCTTTCTGAACTCACTCCTCTTGTCCATAGCGTGGGGATGATGTCAACCTCCGGGTTTCA
Organism: Monodon monoceros; assembly: GCF_005190385.1. Taxonomy (NCBI): domain Eukaryota; kingdom Metazoa; phylum Chordata; class Mammalia; order Artiodactyla; family Monodontidae; genus Monodon; species Monodon monoceros. The sequence continues at coordinate 162,555,271 of NW_021703778.1, forward strand.
AAGATGTGGGTGGAATACTGCCCGTCGCATTACATTTGTACATCTTCAGCCCAAGAGAACAGGGGGCGTTATTGTAGTTCTTAAGAAAAATGGATACTTGGAAACAGGGGCCCCAGGAGGAGAAGTGCTTTGCCTGGGGTCCAGAGGGAGCCAGAGGGAACTGAGATGGGTGCCCAGGGTGCTCAGCCACCATCCAGGAGTGCGTGCCCCCCACGTGGGGGGCTACAGCCCCCCTCTGCCTCGTTGACCCTCTGTTCTGCAGTCACTTACCAAGCATCCTGAGTGAAATTGTTGTTAAGCTTTGCAATAATTCTTCTCTTTCTAGGTCTTTTAGACATCAGAAAAACACACCGCTGAGAGTAAGGTTGGGGAAGAGATCTGTCTCCACCCCCATGGACTTTTAAGATGGGGACAGTGAACTCCATGGGTTTGGACAGCCATACATCAGACTTCTCTAAAGAGGAAGAACACCCTTCACTTAGCTCTGTGCGCGCACGCGTGTGTGTGTGTGTGTAACCATGATTAGCCTTATTTAAAAATATATGAAAAATTTCAAACATATGTAAAATTAGAGATAATACTGTGATGACCCACACACACATAGCCATCAGCCAGATTCATGGCCATCCCCGTTTTCTCAATGTCCCCCCACTTACCCCTTCCTATGTTACTTTGAGGCACATTGCACATATCATACAGGATATCACTCGTCAGTAATTCAGCATTATCTCTAAAGGGCTCTTTCATGACATAACCACCACTGTTGCATACCATGACTGCATCTCAGAAATGAACTACTTTTATTCTTCATTCAAACTAGACCTGAGTCTCCACTGCCTCCTTGGGAAAAGAAGGCCCTAGCCAAAAGACAGAGGGAACCCCAGCACGTTCTTTGCTTTTATTCTTCCCCGGCGTGGCTCCTGGAGACGGAAGAGTGATTTCAGGAACTGTCAGGGGACTTCCCTGGTGGCACAGTGGATAAGAATCCATCTGCCAGTGCAGGGGACACAGGTTCGATCCCTGGTCCGGGAAGATCCCACATGCCACAGAGCAACCCGTGCACAACTACTGAGCCTATGCTCTAGAGCCCACGAGCCACAACTACTGAAGCCTGCGCACATAGAGCCCGTACTCTGCAACGAGAAGCCAGTGCAGTGAGAAGCCCGCGCACCACAACTAGAGAAAGCCCGCACGCAGCAACGAAGACCCAACACAGCCAAAAAAAAAAAGCTGTCAGGATTGCTTTTGGTGGTTTTTACCCCGCCTCTCCCGAGCCAGGCAGGGCTGCTGTGCTATGGTCAGCACAGCGCTTACGTCCAGGAGGGGAGGCAGGCGCAGTCGGGTGGATTGGGCCCCTCTTGTGAGATCAAATTGGATCATCTCGAAGGACCCAAGCCTCTGGTCATGGGTCTACAAGTCATCAGTCCCTTAGAAGGTGGCATCTAGTCATAAAGCTGAACTCCATAAACAGAGAATAGGTGTTTTCCCACACCCAAGGCTACTTCCGTAGGCAGGTGGGCACCAAGCACGTTGTACCCAGTTTGCAGAAGGCTCTGGCATTCCAGAGAGAAGTGTCCCTTGCAACAATCCCCTAGTTCTGCCGTCCCTTCCTTAACTCTCGGCATCACTGGCCCTTGCCACATTTTCTCACTGTGCTCAGTGTTTTGAGAGCTGAGCCTGAATTTTACACTCATGCTCTCTATATACTGAGCCTTCCTATTACACAAAGTTAGGGGACCTTTATGCCTTGGGTCCAGTGTTTTGCAATTTGCTTGCTTACCCTACTTTTGTTAATAGATCTTTAATTCTCTTTAAACATTTGCTTCTATCTTTTGCTTTTATTACATTTTGAAATGCACATGTGTTTTTGAGTCCTCTGGGTAACAAAATGTCAACAGATTATAGAGTACATTTTTTTCGGTGCCTGCTGGCCGGCAGAGTTACAACAGTAATCAAAATCTGATTAGAAATGAGGCCGTGACCCCACACATACACACTCTCCCCAGATCCTCTGATAATAAGACCAGGGAAATGTGAGAAATTAAACCAATGATTAGGTTCCCTTCAAATAGTTACAACTTTTTTACCAAATTCCTTTCTGGGGATTGGGCTTGGTAGGATGAAGAGTAATTCAACTGCTTATGTCCACCAGTGACCTGAGCACCTCTAGAATAAGGTTCATGGAGTTTGGAAGATGCCACTTGACACCCACTGGGGATGGCTGTGATTTTTTTTAAAAACGGGAAACAAAGGTTGGGAAGGACGGGGAGAAATTGGAACTCTCATGTACTGCTGGTGCGGATGTAAAATGGTGCAGCTGCGGCAAAAACACCTTGGAAGGTTCCTAAATAAGTTAAACATAGAATTCCCATATGGCCCAGCACTTGTTCTCCTAGGTATGTACCCAACAGAATTGAAAACAGGTGCTCAGACAAAAACTTGTATGCCAATATTCCTAGTAGCATTATTCGTAATAGCCAAAAGGTGGAAACAACTCAGATGCCCATGAACTGATGAATGGATAAACACATTGTGGTTGAACCATCCAATGGAATATTACTCAGCCATTAAAAGGAATGAAGGACTAACACAAGCTACGGCTTGGAAGAGCCTGGAAGACACCATGCTAAGTGAAAGAAGCCAGACACCAAAGGCCACGTATTGTGTGATTCCATTTATAGGAAATGTCCAGAACAGGTAAATCCATAGAGACAGCAGATTGGTGATTGTCGAGGGCTGTAGGGAGGGGGGAGATCATAAGGTGTAACTGGTCAGTGGGTAAGGAGTCTTATTTTGGGGTGAAGAAAGTGTTTTACAATTAGATGGGGATGCACATGGTGAATGTACTAAATGCCACTGAACTGTGCACTTTGAAACGGTTAATTTTATGTTACGTGTATTTCGCTCAATTGGAAAAAAGAAATGACAGTTTGGCTTTGTGTAACACAGTCACTGTTTGCTTGCCATGAAGCCAGATAAGTGTGTTGGGGAGGGTGTGCGAGCGAGGTGGTCCGCCGGGGCCGTATGGTGCAGTGGATAAGAGAATGGGCTCTGGAGGCAGGCAGTCGTGGGTTCAAATCCTGACTTTGCCAAGCTGTGTGATGTTGGGTAGGTTGGCTAACCTCTCTGAGCCTCAATTCCATCATCTGTAATATGGAGCTGCAGTAATGCCTACCTCACGAGGTTGCTGAGAAGACCAAGCTCTTAAGGTCAGCCACGAATGGATGGGTTCAAGCTGGCAGCCGGGGGCACGCTCCTTCTCCAAACTCTAGTTCCCTCTCCTGTAAAACTCATCTCCATACTGTAGCTGCTGCTTCTGCTAAACTAAGAATGAGAATCCTGCCCGGCACACCCTGTCACGTGAGTGACAAAGACCATGGGCAGGAATATGCTCGAGCAACTCCGAGCCTCTGAGCCTGTTCTCTGGCCACAGAGACTGTTGGGGGGGACTTAGAAGGTGTCTTTGTTCCCCCTATGATCCATCTGCTGTGCGTTCCATGCGGGAGGCTGGGCTAGAGCTGAAAGGCACCGGAAGCCCTTTGCCAGGTGACGGGCGAGCCCATGCCTGTCCAGCTCCTCCTGAGAGTGACAAGTGCTCCCTGTCTCCGGCTGGGGCATGCAGGTTTTTGCAGGAATGGATTAGCCCAACACCAGGACCAGCTGTTTAAACCAGCTTAGCTCGGGTGCCAGGAGAGTTTGGGAGGTCCTGGGACCAAAATCTAAGTCAGTGGTTCTCCACTGCCTCCCAGGGGATGTAGGCCAAGGTCTGGGGACATTTTTGGTTGTCACAACCCCAGGGGAGGGGTTTTTATTGGTATCCAGTGAGCAGAGGCCAGGGATGCTGCCAAACACCTTGCAATGCTCGGGACAGCCCCCTAGACAGAGGACTTGCTGGCACACATTGTCAGTAGTGCCGGGGCTGAGATCCCTCCGCTAGATGCATCTGTCAGAAAGACTGGTTTATAATGCCAGGGAAACGCCTCAGAGGGGACCATTCCTGCTTGCCACGTGCATCCCATTCGTCACCTCAACAGCCACGTAGGCACCTCCCCACTTCATGGAGGAAAAAAGGGAGACCCAGGAGGGATGAGTGACTTCGTTCAGGGACCACAACTGCCAAGTGGCCGGGCTGGGATTTGAACTGAGGTCTCTGTCACTCCAGAGCCTGTTTCTTCAACTGCCCATCAGTAAAACAGGGAGAGTGGCACATGTCTAGCCTAGCTTATGGAGACCAGATGGGTCAGGTATGTTTTATTTAGATAAACCAGCATTACTCAGTGCTTCTTGCCTGGGAGCTGTGTGGCATGGTCCTTGTTCACAAGGCACCTAGAATTGTAGTGGGTTGGGGGTAGACCCTAAAATGGATAAATTCAATCTGCTATGCTAAGGACTAAGCTTTAGGGAGAAGGGTGTACCCACACTGAGGAGGAGCTGCCTGAGCTGAGTATGAAGATAAGAGAGAGGCAGTCGGCTTGTAGAAGAAAAGCAGGGAAGGGTGTTCCGAGTAGGTGGAACAGCATGAACAAAGGGATGGGGTTATGAACCGGCATGGAGCTGTGGCGGGAGCTAGACACTGAACAGGCTCCGGAGGCCCAGGCGACAGGAGGAAGCGCAACAGGATGCCATGCAGAAGGGCTCGGACCTCATCCCCAGAGTGAGCTGGGGAGCAACAGGTCAGGTGCGTTCTAGATCAGGCATCCTGGCTGCTGTGTGGGAGACGGACCTGGAAGGGTGATGGGCCAGGTTGTCAGGTTGCTCAAGGCAGTGAAGTTGGGCTGAATCGGTGGGGATGGAGGCGCGGCGGGGGTGGAGACGGATGAGAGGCAGGAGGTGAACCAGGCAGAACTTGGTGACTGGTTTGCCCTTGGAAGAGAGGGAGAGGGGCCTAGGCTTGTCCTGGGTTTCTAGCTTGGTGAAGGGGAGTGTTGGTATCCTACCTAAAAAGGAGGATGCAGGAGATTTGGGGCAGAAGGTCTGAGTTTGAGTCACCGTGGGATGAGTAGGGGGTCTGTCCAACACCCAAAGGTTGAGTGGTTGAGTCTGACCTCGGGGTGGTGGATGTGCATGCAGTCGGCCTGCTTTCACTTACGTTACCGGTGAGATTCCTGCAAGCTGCGGGACAGCAGTCACTGGTTTTCGTTTCTCTGTATAATTGCATGGTGTGAACACATACGGGATTGGTTGGTCCATTCAGCTGTCGGTGAGCATTTAGGTTGTTTGGAGTCATCAGGAATATTGCTGCAGTGAACATCCTTATGTTACCAACTCGGGTCCTTGGACTCCTTAATCGACAGGAGTGGATAAGGGGCCAGATGAGGAATTCAGGCAAGGCTTCATTGGGACTCCGTGCCGCAGCACAAGGGAGTGAAAACAGGTAACAGGTGTCCTTGCTCGTTCCCTAAGGGGCCGGGCGCTGGTTCCTCAAATGGGCCGAGGGCAGGGGCGGATCAGTGGGCGGGGCAGGAGGGGTGGCTTAGGTGACCTGCTGTGGCGGTGCTGCGTGCGGGGATCACGCGCAGTCCCCTGCTTCCGCTCCCGGCACCTCGGAAATGGCAGTTGGCTTGTGGCCTTTTTGTATCTTGTTGTTTATAACTGCCCCAACTACGCACGTGTGCTGTTATTTTCAGTCCAGTTTCTTTGTGTTCTGTTGCTCCAGATGTTCAGGTGCAAGTGCAAGCTCTGGTAAAGGTCCCAGGTCCCAGCCTATCTCACTTATATGTGCCCTTTGAGGGACATGGGCTCTCATTTTTGTTGGGTGTTTAGGAGTAGAACTGCTGGGTCACAGGAAGGTGCTTGGACATCTTTCGTAGACACGGCCGATGGTTTTCCAAAGTGTACCTGTTTACGCTCCCGCCAGGACACATGGGGGTTCTGGTCCCTTTATATCCTGACCAACGTTTCTCTGGTGTCTTGTGATTTTAACATGCTTTCCTCTGCAGATGAATGGTTCTGGGCCCCTTGCCCTGTGTTTATTGGCTCTTCAGTTATCTTCTTTCCACCTGTGATGTGTCTGAGTCTTTGTGCAGTTCTCTAGATTGTCTTTTTCTGGTTGATTTGTATCCAAGTCCCTTGTCAGATACGTGCGCTGTGAGTATCTTCTTACCCCCGTGCGTTTCATTTTCACTCTTTTACTGGTGTTTTTTTTTTTTTTTTTGCGGTACGCGGGCCTCTCACTGTTGTGGCCTCTCCCGTTGCGGAGCACAGGCTCCGGACGCGCAGGCTCGGCGGCCATGGCTCACGGGCCCAGCCGCTCCGCGGCATGTGGGATCTTCCCGGACCGGGGCACGAACCCGTGTCCCCTGCATCGGCAGGCGGACTCTCAACCACTGTGCCTCCAGGGAAGCCCTCTTACTGGTGTTTTTTGAATGGAAGTTTTAAATTTTAATAAATTGAAGTTAACAATGATGGCAATGAAGTAAACATCGTCATTAGAAGCGGAGCAGAGTGGTAGCGTAGACGGCAGAGGAAGCCTAGTGCTCTGGCTAGTGTGATTTTTATTTATTTATTTATTTATTTTTGGCTGCGTTGGGTCTTCGTTGCTGCGCACAGGCTTTCTCTAGTTGCGGCGACCGGGGGCTACCCTTCGTTGAGGTGTCCGGGCTTCTCATCGTGGTGGCTTCTCTTGTTGCGGAGCACAGGCTCTAGGCATGTGGGCTCAGTAGTTGTGGCGCATGGGCTTAGTTGTTCCGCGGCATGTGGGATCTTCCTGGACAAGGGATCGAACCCGTGTCCCCTGCATGGGCAGGCAGATTCTTAACCACTGTGCCACCAGGGAAGTCCCTAGTGTGATTTTTAAAGGAATTAAGATCTCTGGTTTCTTGAAAGGAAGGAGATGGCCTGGGAGTGGATCTTGAGTCTTATATCTTTATTATTGGGCAGGTCCCCAGGTCTCTGTCTGTGAAGGGGATGCTATCTTCCTGGCTTCCTGGGGGCTCCACAGGATCCAGCGAATCCACATGGGTGAGAGGACTCTGAAGAAGGATATTCTCAGGGGTTCCTCTCTGAACCCAAAGGCAGAGGCGTGGCCCCAACAGCGGCAGGTGTTGGGGACCGCACACGGCAGGGGCTGCTGGAATAGCCTAGGAGGGAGGGTATCGGGCTCCGGCCTGAGGTGGGTGGGGGGAAGCTGGGCACGCCGCCCCCTCTGCCTCCCTGGGGTCTCCCTCTTTCCATCCAAGGCCTGGGAGCCGAGGAGCCCCGGAGAAAGGCGGCTTCAGGAGGCTGGCCGGCCTGGATTCCGTCTGTGCCACCTGGTAGGTGCCCACTGTGATGGGGCTCGTTCCCACAAGGGCCAGCGGTCGTGCTGGAAACCCAGCTTCCTGTCGCTCAGCACAGCCTCCCCATCGCGCATCGTGCTCCAACCACGTGACCTTTCTGTTCCGCGATCACATCACCACTTCCTCCCTTCGCTGAAGCCGTGCGCTGAGCTGAAGCTGAAGCTTCTCCCTCCCCCAACACCCACCCGTTTTCACATCGTCCAGGCCTCTGCTCGCTGTTCCCCTCTTTGGTGGCCCTTCTCCCACCCACCCTCTCCCTGCTGTGGTCTCTTCTGGAGCTCGCCTCGCCCTGAAGCTGGGCCACACGGCACGACTGGGCTGGGGTCCCCTCTCCCTCCAGTACAGCAGATACCCGAGGCACGGACTTTACACCGTTTGCTGCAGCCCTGTGGCCTGTACTTGTGCCTGGCACGTAGTAGGAGCTCACAGACCCTGAAGGCAGAGGGACACAGACCCACAGATGATAAGGAGTGGTCCTCTGCCACTGAAGTTGGAACAGGGTGGCAGCGACAGGGACCAGAGAGCAAATTCCACGGCCAAAGGTGGGAGGACCCTACCTTCCATCAGTGCCCTCTGTCCTCATTTAAAGAGGACTCGGAGGGGAGTTTGAAGCTCTAAGGGCCGGGTTGAGTTTCCTAAGGTGCTTAGGTATCCCTCGTGATCCTTGGTCCCATCAGTCGTGAAGGTGGGGCATCAGCACGTGGCCACATTTCCCGGCCTCAGGGGGGGCTCTGCCCTGACAAGCCTGCTTCCTGCCCGTTGGGGCCACGTGTTGCCATGATGGCCGCAGCCCCATGCCAGGTTCAGAGCAGTGCAAGGTGGCCGTTTGCTGGGGCAGGACAGGTGTTGGTGGGAAAGTGGCTTTTGGGTGTCTGGGCAGATGCTGGCTGTGCTGAGATCCTGTTATTCTGGGATTTTGTTTTCAACACCCCACCCCGCTCCCATGGAGCTTCTCTGACCGTCAGAGGAAGAGGGGCTGCTTTTCTAAAAGCATAGTACCAGCTGTGGGATCTCTGCCTTTGTAGGATTCCACTTCAGAGTCAGGTGCGGTTTATCAGCTCCAGAAGGAACTTGGGTGTCCTGCCCAGGCTCAGTCAGCACCCAGAACTCTCAGCCTGTGGGCGAGGCTTCCCTCCCCCTCCACCGCCCAGCGCAGGTGCCAGGCTGGGTGCCTGGTGGGCCAGACGAAGGCTTTGGAGGCACAAGGGGCCCGAGCTGGACGCCAGATGCTGCTGCTAATGAGCCAGTGACTGTGGGGAAGGGAGGTGACCCCTCCAAGCCCTAGTTGTCTCTTGTGTAGAAGGGGACATTGCTCCTTCCTCTGAGGCCTGTTTTTTTTTTTTTTTTTTTTTTTGCGGTACGCGGGCCTCTCACTGCTGTGGCCTCTCCCGCTGCGGAGCACAGGCTCCGGATGCGCAGGCTCAGCGGCCATGGCTCACGGGCCCAGCTGCTCCGCGGCATGTGGGATCTTCCCTGACTGGGGCACGAACCCGTGTCCCCTGCATCGGCAGGCGGACTCTCAACCACTGCGCCACCAGGGAAGCCCTCTGGGGCCTGTTTTAAGGGTTTAATCGAAAGAACAGTCCTGGGAGGATGTGCCTGAAGTAAGGGGTGGATGGCAGCGATGCCCACTGAGCTGCAAAATGCAGCCCGATGGTCACTTTAAGAACTTGAATTGTGGACTTCCCTGGTGGTCCAGTGGTTAAGACTCTGTGCTTCAATTGCAGGGGCCACGGGTTCCATCCCTGCTCGGGGAACTAAGATCCTACATGCTGCGTGGCGTGGCCAAAAAAAAAAAAAAAAAAAAAAAAAAACTTGAATTGCATTTACACAGTACTCTGAAGTTCTTCAATTATGTGATATTGTTTTGTTTTGTCTTTTATTCTTTTAGGCTTGGGATTCTCAACCATGCCTGCACATTGGAATCGCCTGAAGGGCTTTAAAATTTCTTTTTAATTTAATTTTTTAAATTAAAATTTTAGGTTTCCCCTCCTCTCCCAACATTATGATGTCATCACAGGGGTGTGGCCTGGGCCCCAAGATTTTTCAAAGCTCCCCAAGTGATTTCTAAGGCTTAGAAGCCCCTGTTTTAGGAGGTCACGTGTATTCTGTAATTCACCACCTTTCAGAAATCTGTAGGAAACCCAAGATAGGTAATTTAAAAATTCATGTAAGTTCTTAAAAGAAACGTTGCCTTATTGTGTCAATTTGTATCTATCATCTTGTCTGTTATTTGAAGTGTGTGGGTCAGCTCCCTAGCTGAAAATCTCCACTGATTTTCTTTTGAGTCCACTAAACCCCTTCCTGCCTCAGGGCCTTTGCACTTGCTGTTCCCTCTTGCTGAACACTCTTCCCAGATCTTGATAAGGCAGGGTCCTTGAAATCTCTTCAGGGCTAGCTTAAATGTCACCTCCTCGAGAAGCCTTCTCAGACGTTCCAGCCTCAAGTCGCTCTCTCCCCAGTCACACCCTATCACGTCACCCTTCACAGCCAGAACTGCTATAATTACCCTGTTTATTTTCTTACTTATTGCTGGCTGCTCTGTTCTTAAACATGAGCCCTTGAGAGCCTCGCTGTCTGTTCACTGCTGGATCTCCGGGCCTGGCACCTGAGAAGCACCCAGTGAGGACTACTTGAATGTAAATTAGGTTGAACGTGCATCTTTGGCATTTGTGAGCCTCTTGAGAACAGGCCCAAGGATTGTGTCCTTTAAGGCCTCTTGCAGTGCACAGGAGTAGAGGCACAAGTGGTGCTGTTACATAAAAATATATTCATCAACTTGTTATTAGAATAAGCGTCTGAACTGGAAAGACCAGTCTGAGCATTTGCTCTAGGCTATTACAGAGGGAGGGGGAAATGAAGTAGGTACAAAACTGCAATGTACAATTCTACTTTGAGGTCGTATGGATATACTATAATGATAGAGTCCAGAACTACTGTAACAGTGAAGATAGAGGCCAAAAGTCGAGTGGTAAAATCTCTGGGTTGAAGGATAGCCAGGAATTTCATTTTCTTCTTTATGATTATTTTATATTTTGAAATTTTCCTATAGTGAACACATTTCCTATAACTAGAAATACTAAATTTTAACGGGGGAGATTTCTGTTTTTTGATGCTTCTGGCAAAGTGGCTTAAACACTCTGGCTTGCAAAAAAATTATATATATAGTATATACATTATATATATATTTATATATAAATAAAAGTAAGACCCCTGGCTCCGAAGCCAGATGAACCTGGCTGTACATCTTGCTAGCTCTACCTTAGGCAAATGAACCTCTCTGAGCCTCAGTGTTCCCAGCTGTTTAATGGGGATAATTACAGTCTGCCTCAGAGTTATGGTGAGGATTAAATATGTTAATCTATGCAAACTTTGCCTGGCACATAAGGAGTGCTCAGTATGTGTTAGCCCGTATTTTTACTACTAGTGGGGTACCAGTATATTTTAGGTATACCATCTCACTTCATCGTTTAATCCCCCAAACAAACCTATGAGGTAGGTGTGGAAGCAGAAACTGAGGGAAGTGAAGCATAACTTGCCTTTGGTTGTTGTCAGAGCAGGGATGGGGAAACAGTTTCCAGCTACCTTCTCAGGAGGCCATGAGTTGACCACCTGACCCCACCTGGATACAGAGGAATTGGTCAGTCCTGTTAATCGGTCCTGGAGCAGTTCTTAGAAAATCTTGTGCCCCAGAAGTGGCCCTGGGGCTGTTTCTTTAAACTGTGACTCAGAGGGTCCTGCCTTGGGCATTCTGCCCTCTAGTGGCAGATAGAGGATGTGCGTCTGTTCTAGGCCACCGAGCCTCTTGGCCTGTTATGAAGAGCACTGGATTCAGAGTCAGAAAATCTGTATCCCAGGCTGTGTCTCTTCTCTCACTAGCAGTGAGGTCATTGGCTAATCTCTCTCAGGCACGGTTTCTGCTCCCACCCCACCTTAGACCTGCCTCCCCCTGCACCCCCCAGCCTTGTCTGGACAACTGCAGGGCTCTCCCTGCTTGGCTTCCGAGCCATCATATCATATCACCTCCCAGTTGTCTCAACAACCAGCAGATATGTTCTGGTCACTTTCATATGTAAAGACCCCAGGGGCCCTCGTGGCAGGAGGAGAAACCCAGTGTTTACTGAAGGCCTGGCCCGAGCTGGAAGCTTGCCATGTCAGACCCTCTGTCTGGCCCCCCACCCTGTTCGCTAGCCTCATTTTGTGTCCCCGTGTCCTGCACACTGCTTGCGTAGACCCCAGAGGGCACCAGGAGAGATGACACTCGGTTGTGGAATTGACGAGCTGGAGCAGGCAGCCACATAGGTGCCAGGGTATGAGACAGAATGCCCTGAGTGCTGGGGACTTTGCGTGTGCCCGGTCCCCTCCTGGATGCCCTTCCTCCTCTGTCTCCAGACCCACACCCCATGGCCTTAAGGCATAGCTTGATCTCCCCATTTCTAGAATGTTGCCTGTTGGCGCTCCAGGCAGCAAGGACTGCTTTCTGCTCTTTGCTCTTACCGCTGTACTCCCTCTGACCCCTCGTCGCCCAGGTCATGCCTGTGACAGTGTGTTTCCCACTTGGCTTTCCCTGTGAGACTGGGAGCTTCCCTGGGGCAGAGGCTGAATTGGCCATCAGAGTCGCTTCCCCTACCCAGCAAGGTGCCCCTCATGGAGTGGGCTCCACTGTCTATAAATGAATGAAGGGGAATGAAGATGAAGGCCGCTTCCCAGACACCCAGTCCCTGTGCCCTGGGGGCCTCCTCCTGCAGATGCACCTCCTTTACCCACTCCCTTGCGAAGATCCTCAGTGTGGCCCAGAGCCATGCCTGGCCGGACCCCAGTCACTGCCGCCGGATAGCGTGCTTTCGGCCGACAGCCCAGTGACTCTGAAATATAAGCCAGAATTAGTCTAGACCAAACCATTTCATGACTCCAGCTTGACTCACATGAGATATGAACGGGCTAAACACCGAGTGAAATGAATTTTCGATTACCACTTGGGCATTGTGCATCTTTGTGTCTGCCTCGCCCCGTGTTTCTCTCCCGCAGCTCAAGCCTGAACGGACACTCTGCAGTTCCTCAGGGGACAGCCTGGCAGGCAGGGCCTTTGGGGTAAAGTAATGTTGGATGTAGCATAAGAAAGGAAAATGACAGGCCTCTTCGGGCAGAGGTTTTAGCCTCTCTGCTGTAATTTAAGTTTGCTTTAAATTTCAGGGCTGCATTTATCAAGACTGAAGGGCAGGGTGTACAGTGTAGCGTGGTCACGTTTTAGACCTGATGTTTTTTCAGGGAAGTTTAATGGAGGTTTTTAGGTCAATTGTGATTTCTGAAAACATTATCTGCGTGTGCATCGAGAGCCTGCTCTGTGCTTGTGCTGGGCTGGAGGGCTGATAGAAAGGTGAATTGGATAAGAAGCCTCTCCTCAAGCAGACAGCTGTAAATTAGGACAAGTAGAAAGGTCTCGGTGCGCTAGGAAAAGGCAGCAAATTCAGAGCCCTAGCAGGTCAACGCTGGAGGGCTTCATGGAGGAGGTGGCCATCTAGGTAGGCCTTGGAAGACACTGAGGCTTTAAATACGTGTTAACTGAGGCTAGGGAAGGGCAGCCCAGGTGGAGGGAGCATGATAAACAAAGGCCCAGAAAAGCAGCTGCCTCAGAAACGAGGCGCTGTCAGATGGACCAGAGTGGGACCCGGAAGGGGGAGGGGAAAAACTTGAGGAGGAAGGTTGGGGTAAAGTGGTAGGGGCTGTTTGAGAGTCACTATGGCAATGGCTGCCCTTGGCATGGAAGAGCTGTTGTCACTGGGAGCATTTTCCATCGTTGGGGCTATAGGGACAGCAATAGACACGAACCTGTCAGCTGGGAAGTGGTGGGTGAATGTTCCCACTCCCTGAACTCAGAGGGCAGTTTGTAGGGGGTTGGTTACCAAGTGACCCATTGGCATGATGCAAAGAAAAGAAGGATCTGGCTTCTCTCTACCTCCACCCCCACTCCCATCTGTTCTTTGAAGTCTGACTCAGACTGACCAACGCTAAGAGGAGAGTAGTATTTAAGAGACTTAGCTGGGTTGGGGAGCACCCACTGCCAGGTCTTGAATCCTGGCTCTTGCTTGTGCTAGCTGTGTTATTTGAGGCAAGTGATTTAACTTCTCTGAACCTTCATTTCCCCATCTGTAATCGAAGGGGACAAAGTAATTAGGATAGCACCTGAGAGAGAAAGCGGTTCTGAGAATAAAGGAAGCCACTTGTGAGACTTAGAAACCATGCCTGACAAACAGCGAGTGGTTAATAATTGTGGGCTGTGGCTTTGCTGGAGTTACTGTCTCACTGATCCTGCCTGGTTTGGGTCGTGCCCCAACGACTCTTAGCATCTCTGATAAGACACAGAACCTCCCAGCTCCCAGGTGCTGTGTCTTATAAAATATTATACTGGGAGGGGTCTGCCAGGTAGGTCCCATCTGCAAGGAGCAGAAACAAGCTCAGCTGGAGGTCAAGGTTGCACAGCTCCACTTAGATGCACACCCAGGGCTTCCGAATAGTGACTCGGCTCCCACGGCTGCTCAGGAACACGGATGGGCCTTTGTCACAGGTTCTAGGCGAGCTGGCACCTGCGTGGTCTGGGTGCAGATCTGTCTCCGTGTTCGGCTGAACTGGGATGTCTCAAGGACGGTGTCTGCCCATCCCACGTCCCTTCCCCCCAGCCCTCTATGTGCTTCCTGAAATTGATGCCTCACCTCCCAGGATTCGTGGGGAGAGGGGAGAGGGAGGAATGGTGTCCCCTGCTGCGACGGGACAGCAGAGGTGAGCAGCTATGGAAGGGGAGGAGCTTCCATTTGGCAGGGCTCTGGATACTCAGAGCCTATGTCCGCAGTGGCTTCAAGGCCCTGAAGTGGTGCTGGGCAGAGAGGGGCCTGGGCTTCACTCCTGTGACCTTGGGGAGGTCACCGATGATCCCTATGCTCCAGTCTTCTCAGCTGTAAAATGGGATCAGACGAACCTCCCGAAGTCACCGTGTAGATTAACCAAATGCACGTAAAGCACTTACTAGTCCTTCCTTCTCCAGTTCCTCATGAGTGCCGAAAACCAGCAGGGCCCCTGGGATCCAGCTGTGAGCAGGACCCTGCCCCCAGGCAGTCTGCTTCCTGGGGGGATGGGGTAGCCTTTAGCACAGTGCCTGACACATGATAAACCCTCTAAATGATGCATGGTACCTGCTGTTAACCAGAATTAGTGTTATTTAAAGCCAACCTCTTCTCCCCTCCTCTCCGGCAAAAGGCAGTTAAATCAGCAAAAGTCAGAGAAGGTAGAGTCCACGGCAGGAGCCCAGGCTGCTGAATGGGGTTTGTTTGACGTTTCCTTTAATCTGTGTTTAACGTGTAAGCAGATTATCTGAGCAGAACTGGGACTTCTGTGTGGGATGCTTTGCCCGCCTCTGGCCTGGGCAGCCGGCCTGCGGCACCACCACTGAGGCTGGGTTCTCTGCTTCTGTGGAAATTCCGGGTGGTCCTCGGTGGAGAGATTTGGGCGGGAGGAGGGGGCTTCTATAGCTGTAAAAATGTGTTCGGGACGCCATCTGTGAACGCAGATGCACTTCACCTTTGACCTTTGAGAGGTTCCTTCTCTCCCCCGACCCTTGACCTTTGAGAGGTTCCTTCTCTCCCCCGACCCTTGACCTTTGAGAGGTTCCTTCTCTCCCCCCACCCCTGTGTGAGTCTATCTTCAGTCCTGTGACCCCACCCCCGCCAGCCTCCCGCTGTCCTGACCAGGTCAAAGGGAGGACAGCAGGAGCTGTGGGGACCAGGGGCGGAGGGCAGGGGTGCAGTGGCAGTGGTCTGCCTCTGGGGAGGAGTGTTTCTATCACTGATGTTTAAAATTGTGCCAGGGGTGACCATAACTTTATTATTTTTTTTTGTCTTTTTACAGTGGGAAATATACGTAACATAAACTTTGCCATTTTAACCACGTTTAAGTGTACAGCTCAGTGGCATTAAGTGCATTCACTTTGCTGTGCAGCCATCACCACCATCCACCTCCAGAACTTTCCAGACTAAAACTCCACACGCATTAAACACTGACTCCTCATTCTCCACTCACAGTCCTTGGCAACCACTAGCCCACCTTCTATCTGTATGCATTTGACGACTCTCGGTGTCACGTATAAATGAGACCATGGAGTACTGAGCTGTTTCTGACTGGCTTTATTTCACTTGGTGTAATGTGTTCAGAGTTCATCTGTGTCGTAGGAGTATCCGTCCTTCATTCTTTTGTAAGGCTGAGTAGCACTCCATGCGGTATGCGTTTACCACGTGGTGTTTCTCCATTCAGTCACAGATGGAACTCGGGTTGCTTCCACCTCTTGGCTATGGTGGATAATGCTGCTCTGAACATGGGTGTACAGTATCTGTTTGAGTCCCTGCTTTCAATTCTTTGGGGTACCTACCCGGAAGAGAAATTTCTAGATCATCTGGTAATTTTATGTTTAGTTTTTTGAGGAACCGCCACCCTTTATAAACTCTTTATGCACAGCGCACCCCTTTATTGCCTGCATCTGGGGTCGACACAGCCAGCCCGCCTTGGGTGCCCCATTCCTATACCGTTTTCCTCTGTTGTTGCCTAATAAATCCTTGAGAGAGACCTCAGAACCTGTGTGGCTGCGAGTTAGGTCTGGAGCGTATTGGAGCCTGAGGCTGTGTCCCTGTCATGAGAAATGGGCTCCCCCAGGGCTGCGTAGTGAGGTCTGTGGCTGCCGGCGCCTAGCCTGGCTTCCCAGCCACGTGCTCCTCCGTTCTTGGAAGCTTCCGACGGCTGACTTCCAACCTTGTTGGTTGAAGAAGGCCCACAGGCACTGATTGGGGACGCCTGTCCCCTGGACTGGACTTTAGCCAATGGCCTGGGTTGCCCCCTCCCTCGTGGCTCACAAGACACTTAATGTCTACACTTAGGCATTTGCAGAGTGGGGAGGCCACAGCTCCCCTTCCCCTCTGGGTACTGGTCGGTACCAGTTCCAGATGATGGTTCTGGAACTCATGGTGTTGATGCTGAGGGATGTCAAGGCTACTGGTGTTCAGGTATCTAGGGCAAGGGCTCCAGGGCAGCCCCCCAAGACCAAGACGGGGGCCCAGGAGGCGTGTCACGCCCGCCTCTGGTCAGCCTGCGTGGAGAGCAGAGAACACGTCTGGGCTCTTGGAAACTTTGGTCCAGACTTTGTGTTGAGTTTCTTTTTAAAACAAACAAACCCCACCTCCTTTAAGATATGTGCACTAGAACATTTATGATAGAAATACTGTGACAACTGAGATTTTCTTCAAAGTAAATGGGGTATGGGAGTTCCCTGGAGGCCTAGTGGTTAAGATTCTGGGCTTTCACAGCTGCGGCCCGGGTTCGATCCCTGGTTGGGGAACTGAGATCCCGCAAGCCGTGTGGCGTGGCCAAAAGAAAAAAAGAAAAAAAAACTAGAATAAACAGAGTGGGGAGACAGAGGGAGCCAGCACAGCTGGTGGGGATATGAGATGAAACCAGATCGGCCCTGAGTTGATAGTTGAAGCTGGGCAGTGGACACATGAGCGCTCATTACACTATTCTCTCTGTTCCTGTCTGTTTGACATTTTCCATATTGAAAATTAAAAAAATATAGCCTTTCCCTCCACCCCTCTCTTGGAAAGAAACTAACCTGCCCCGAGCACTTCTTATGTTTGGACACTTCCCTATTCTCTTATTAAATGCTCACAACACACGTGCAGTGGGTGCTGTTATCCCCATTTTACAGGCGGGTAAATGGAGGCGCCTTGACATTTCAGCAGTTGAGTGGCTTAGCTGCGATCTGAACCAGGTCTGGTTCCCACACTGCTGCTCTGCCCCCTGGACTTGCTGCCCCTGGTTGGAGAGTCCCAGCCCCACCTCGTTAGTCCTGGGTCTGTGCAGCCTGGACCAGCTGCTGGAAACCAGTGCCCTGGGCAACTCCTGACCCTGTCTCTGTGGCTTTGCCTTCCCCTCTCCTGTCCCTAGGAAGCCCTGCCTGCAGGACCTAGAGATCGGTATAGGGAAGAGGAGATGGGGTAATGACTTGGCCCAGGTCACTCAGCTCCTAAGGGGCAGAGCCGCTCCTGGGCCCCAGCCCCCCGGGGGCCGTACGCCTCATTAGCTCGCTCTCATTTCTTGTGTCTTCCCTGGGCTCCTGAACTTTGCTGCTCAAATCTCCCCTCACCCTTGGGCTCCTGGGTTCCCTGTCGAGTCTTGGTCCCAAGCATCCTCTTGCACTTGTTCTCCTCCCAGTCTTGCTTGGTTTCTTAACTTGTGTCTTCTGCTCAGTTGGTCTGTTGCCAGCTGGTCCCTCTGCAGAAGTGGCTTCTCCCATCCTTTGCAGAATCTATGCATGGCATCTCTCCCTGCCCCTTCTCTCCTCCCTCATCCTGGGTCGTTCCCGCTTCCCTCTGGCCTGTGTCTTTCAGCTCAGCCCAGGTCGTGCCACTGCTGTCCCACTGCTCCCACGGCCCAGGTTGACAGCCTTCTCCCACCCTCATGGAGGGAGTGCGTTTCTCTCCACTTACGCCAAGGCGTGCCCACACCATCTCACCTTCCCATGAGCAGAGGGCACAGCGACTGCCAAACAGGACCTGAATTCCCGGCCTCCTACTCGGTTTCGTCAGCCTGTCAGCCTTTATTCCATTTAAGATATTTTTAAACACTCAACACTTTTGCCTTAAGTATTAACTCTTCCCCCAGTTAAAATGTGGCTCTCCTTCCAGTGGATTTTCTCCCTAAGATCTAACAATGTATTTTCTTAAAATGGCTTCTAAAAATTTATCTGTTCACCACCATAAATTTGAACCATCACAAAAATGATAAAGCATCCTCTTTGGCTGTACTCTGTATTCTGCACCAGACTAGCTGGGGGGCTTCTCTGTGAGCCCCATAAGCCTTCCCGGACCCATCTGTATCATCGCACTTACTTGTCACTAGGCAGGCCTGCCAGCACCTTTTTTTTTTTTTTTTTTGCAAAAGGCACCAGGTTTACCAGGGAAAACTGCAATTCCTATTTTAGGAACCTTGAATTGACCGTGACCAGGAGGTGGCATGGTATTAGATAGGATGCCAGCTAGTGTAGCAGACACTCATATTTCAGCGTCTTCGCACAATAAAGGTTTACTTCTCACTATGTAACACTCCAGGGTGTGTTCCTGGCTGGTGGAGCATCTTCCACATGACCACTCAGGGACCCAGGCTCCTTCCATCTTTGGCTCTCTCTCTAGGGCTCTGGGGAAAGAAAACAGTGGAATAAACACACCTGCTGCTTGATGACCTTGGCCTGGAGGGGTGCATCGCTTCTACCGGTGAGAGCTGGTTGCATGTCCCACCTAAGTGCGAGGGACATTGGAGGTGTTCCGGTTGGCTGGGTTCCTAGCCGACTGGCAGCATCACCTGCCAGCCAGGTACATGCAACATTCAGGATGTGAAGCCCAGTCGAGTCCTTGGATGACAGCAACTTCAGGCAACATCTGGCTGCAACTGCCTGAGAGACCCTAAGTGACCCCAGTTCCACATTCTCTGTCCTGCCCACCCTTCCCAGGAAGCCCCAGCCCAGGCAGAGCGGGCACCACCAGCTCTGGCTGCATGTACCACACTCCTGGAGAGCACCTTTCTCAACCTGCTCTTTCCTTCTCCCCAGTGCCCTGTCGATTTTATTGATTCTTCTTTTTCAGCAGTACCAGAAACACTCTGTTGTATAATTTTCTAGACATAAGGCAGGATTTCTGGATTTAGAGATTAGTGTGTAGAAAACTAATGTCTTTTTTTTACGCGGGCCTCTCAATGCTGTGGCCTCTCCCGTTGCAGAGCGCAGGCTCCGGGCGCGCAGGCTCAGCGGCCATGGCTCACGGGCCCAGCCGCTCCGCGGCATGTGGGATCTTCCCGGACCGGGGCACAAACCCATGTCCCCTGCATCGGCAGGCGGACTCTCAACCACTGCGCCACCAGGGAAGCCCCAAAACTAATGTCTTGATCTGAAAAATACATTGGGTAGTTATCTTCTCACTTACAATTTTAGGATCACTGAAAGAAGAGACAGTCGCAGATTTTTTTTTTTTCTTTTCTCCCAAGGATTGTCCCTAGATCGTGTCAGCCTTGCTTGATTTCATCCCGACGTCTCATCTGCCTGTCACTTGCCTTCTGGGCGTCTGGACCCTGATTGCTCCATTTCAATCCTTTGCCAGTTTTCCATCCTTCACAAACAGCACTTTGATTCATATATTGGGGCAACAGCTTCTGATCTCTGGGTTGTGGCCGGAAGCAGCCTTGTTTCCAGTGAGTGACTTCTCCAGTAATGGGATATTCAGGGGTTATTGGTTGCTCTTCATGCCCTACTGGGTAGCCAGTGCTCACTTTTAGGACCACTCCCTGAAGGAAGCCTTGGAATGGGAGGTGGGCACTCAGATGCCTCGGCGGTGAAATTGCAAAGCCCTCTGAGTTGGTGGCAAAGAGAAGAGGGAGAAACGATCAGTTAAGATTGACTTTCCTTTTCCATCATTCAAGGAGCCCAGACTGTTGGTGAGCATCACCCCTGTGGAGGTTTCTAAGGAATGGTTTCTGCTTGGAGGTTCCAGCAGTTTCTACCGTTGTCCATCGTGTGATTACCAGGTATCTCCTGCAGCACAGAGAGTGCGGGGGACTTGCCCCACATGGATGCTTGCCGTCCAAGATGGGGGCCAGTCAAGTGCCACAGGAAGTGGTCATGGTTTCTGTCTAGTTCCATCCAAAACAAGCTTTTAATAGGAACAAAGCCATGATTCCTAATTTTCCCTTAATTTACTTCTCACAGTTTGGAGTTTGTCATTTGCTCTCTCTTGTCTTTATAAATTAGAATGTTTTCCTTGATTTGGGCGAGTCACATCCATTTGCAATGTTGTTAAAATGCAGAAGAAATACAGACTTCGGCAAGCAGTTGAAAATGGTCATCCAGATGGGAAATTACTGCACTTACAATAGTTTTCATCATAATACATAGTCCTACATAAAATTTTGTTCAAAACAATCTTAAAGGAGACTAGGATCAGTTGATGTTATTTCCATAGAAATTCAGATTATTCTTTCTATAACTTTTAACACTATTCTGAACCATAAATAGCTACTTAATATACAATCATGTAGGGTATCGGCAATACCATTTACACATCCTCTGTGAATGCTGTTAAATTTTAAATGATGGGTAGAGTGGGAAAGAAGGTACTAAAGTGAACACCATCATTCTAGGCTCTTCTGCTTCAGGGCAAATTTCCTGGCTCCCTCCACCCAGAGAAAGCAAGGTGCCAATTAAGAGATGCTTTGAGGGCTTCCCTGGTGGCGCAGTGGTTGAGAGTCCGCCTGCCGATGCAGGGGACACGGGTTCGTGCCCCGGTCCGGGAAGATCCCACATGCCGCGGAGCGGCTGGGCCCGTGAGCCATGGCCGCTGAGCCTGCGCGTCCGGAGCCTGCGCTCTGCAACGGGAGAGGCCACAACAGTGAGAGGCCCGCGTACCACAAAAAAAAAAAAAAAAAAAAAAAAAGAGGTGCTTTGAGACTAGAGCTGTGGGG
Source organism: Monodon monoceros (assembly GCF_005190385.1). Classification (NCBI taxonomy): domain Eukaryota; kingdom Metazoa; phylum Chordata; class Mammalia; order Artiodactyla; family Monodontidae; genus Monodon; species Monodon monoceros. The sequence continues at coordinate 162,576,090 of NW_021703778.1, forward strand.
TAACCTCCCCACTCAAAAGCCAGACAGCAAGAGTGATGGCAGGGGAGGGCAGAAAAAACAAAGGGATGTAGTACGGGGTGGGGAGGGTCTGAGTGACTTCTAGGATGGATCATGCAGCCCAACGGTTCTGAACTTGATCCCAGATAGATTTATAAACTGTCCTCCTATTTTCTTTAGAAGTGATGGGCCCATCTTTTGACCTGACTTTTTTTTTTAATTGAAGTATAGTTGATTTAAAATGTTGTGTTGGGCTTCCCTGGTGGCGCAGTGGTTGAGAGTCTGCCTGCCGATGCAGGGGACAGGGGTTTATGCCCCGGTCTGGGAGGATCCCACATGCCGCGGAGTGGCTGGGCCCGTGAGCCATGGCCGCTGAGCCTGTGCATCCAGAGCCTGTGCTCTGCAACAGGAGAGGCCACAACAGTGAGAGGCCTGCGTACCACAAAAAAAAAAAAAAAAAAAGTTGTGTTAATTTCAGGTGTGCAGCAAAGTGATTGAGTTATACATAGATTCTTTTCCAGATTCTTTTCCATTATAGGTTATTACAAGATATTGAATATAGTTCCCTGTGCTATACAGTAGTATCTTGTTTTTTATCCGTTCTGTATATACTAGTTTGCATCTGCTCACCCCAAACTCCCACTCCATCCCTCCCCCAACCCCTCTCCCCCTTGGCAACCACAAGTCTGTTCTCTGTCTGTGACTCTATTTCTGTTTCGTAGATAAGTTCATTTGTGTCATATTTTAGATTCCACATATAAGTGATATCCTATGATATTTGTCTTTCTCTATCTGACTTACTTCACTTAGTATGATAATGTCTAGGTCCATCCATGTTGCTGCAAATGGCATTATTTCATTCTTCTTTATGGTCAAGTACTATTCCTGTTTGTGTGTGTGTGTGTGTGTGTGTGTGTGTGTGTACACACCACATCTTCTTTATCCATTCGTCTGTCAATGGACTTTTAGGTTGTTTCCATGTCTTAGCTATTTGAATAGTGCTGCAGTGAACATAGGGGTACATGTATTTTTTTAAATTATAGTTTCGTCCAGTTACATGCCCAGGGGTAGGATTGCAGGATCATATTGGCCTGACTTTTACAGCGAGCTCTTTCTGCCTGACCAGGGGACTCAAGTGTCTCGGGTTAAGAGTTAATCTTGGCTACACTACTTTTAACTTGCCGAGTTGCCACGAGTGGAAGCCACGCTTCCCAACCTTGCTGCCTGTAACAATGCAGTGATGCTAAAGGCCTCTCTAGACCAGCAATTCTCAGAGCAGGGCCTTCGGCTTAACTGGAAGACTTCGGGGGCCTCCTGACAGGCCAGGGCTGATTTTTTAAAAATCCTCTCTGGTTCTTGTGGGCAAATAACGTACCTAGGACTAGCTCCAAAAGCTTCATTTGCAGAAATTGTGAAGGGTAACTGTTACCTGAGCTAGCTACTAAGGGTTGCTTTGCTAAAACTTTTTATTTGTAAACTAAAATTAGCGAGTTGCTGGCGTTTGAGGGACCTAATTCAGGATTCTGTAAGAAGTCTGGATTCCAACCAGCAGTTGGCGTTACTGCCCAGTTCCGACTACACACGTATCCAGACAGAGTTGGAATCTCCTTGACTTGGAGGAAGCTTGCTTTATGAGTGCCCCTTCTGTTTATTGTTCTGAGATGCTCATAGTTTTTCATTGCTGCCATTTTTGCTCTTCATTTATAAGCAAATCACTGTTAGTTTGGCTTCATTGCCAGCTGAGTTTCGTGTGGGTTGTTTGCATCGCAGGGCAAGGTTTGCCACACCTGCATACTTTGGCTTGTCATTTGCCAGTAGTGAGACTGATTTTAATTTGACTAAATCACACTCCTGCTTCTCCCACCATCGCCCCAAAGTGGCTGGGGAGTGATGCTTTGTTTTCATCATGAAATCCTTTGTCCCCTGGGAAGTGGGGACAGGTGAGGTTGGGTGAGCCCCACACGCTCTTATTCCTCCTTCGTGGGCCATAGTGTGAAAGATAAAAAGTGAAAGATGAGAGGGTGTAGAGAAAAAAGAACCCACCTACACTGTTGGTGGGAATGCAGCCACTATGGAGAACAGTGTGGAGGTTCCTTAAGAAACTAAAAATAGAACTACCATATGACCCAGCAATCCCACTCCTGGGAATATACCCTGAGGAAACCATAATTCAAAAAGACACATGCACCCCAGTGTTCATTGCAGCACTATTTACAACAGCCAGGACGTGGAAGCAACCTAAATGTCCATCGACAGATGAATGGATAAAGAAGATAGGGTATATATACACACCCACAATGGAATATTACTCAGCCATAAAAAAGAATGAAATAATGCCATTTGCAGCAACATGGATGGACCTAGAGATTATCATATTAAGTGAAATAAGTCAGAGAAGGACAAATATCATATCACTTATATGCAGAATCTTAAAAAATTATACAAATGAACTTACAGTAATTCCCCTACATATGAACCTTCAAGTTGCAGACTTTCAAAGATGCGAACGTGTATTCCATCAGCTTCGGGTGTGAGTGACATTGCAGCTTGCCCTCCATCTTCTATCGCTGACGATCCTTCAGCTCTACTGTCTCCCACCTCCTCTCCCTCCTCCAGTCAGTAACTCTCCTTGCCTTTTCACTCGATGCCAGCCCCTGTGTGCCAGCTGTTGTACTGCAGTACTGTGCCCTTTAAGGTACTGGACTGTGAGATTAAAAATGGGCACTTTATTTTTTGTGTTTATTTTTTTATGTATTATTTGTGTGAAAAGTATTATAAACCTACTACAGTACAATACTGTATAGCCGATTGTGTGAGTTGGGTGCCTAGGCTAACTTTGTCAGACTTACGAACAAATTGGATTTACAAATGCGCTATTGGAATGGAACTCGTTTGTATGTAGGGGACTTACTGTATTTACAAAACAGAAATAGACTCACAGACATAGAAAACAGACTTACAGTAACCAAAGGGAATAGCGGGGGTGGGGTGGGGGAGAGATAAATTAGGAGTGTGGGATTAACATATATACACTACTATGTACATATATAAAACAGGTAAACAACAAGGCCCTACTGTATAGCACAGGGAGCTCTACTCATACCTTGTAATAACCTATAATGGAAAAGAATCTGAAAAAGAATATATATGTATAACTGAATCACTTTGCTGTACACTTGAAACTAGCACAACATTGTAAATTAACTATACTTCAGTTTAAAAAAAAAAAAGAAAGATGTGGGAACTCATGCCCCTGCTCAAAGGCAGACTTAGGGTACAGGAATCCCACAGAAAGGAATGGAGACCAACCCTAGGAATGTGACTTCCCGCATCACCCTACAACTTTTAACGGCATGTTTAAAAATACACCCACAGCTTCTTTGTCTTGAGAGTCAGTTTACATCTAGCACATCTGTAGCTCTTTCTCTGCGATGGGTTAAGTTTTATACACAGTGTGTACGATTTAGAATTCTGCTTCTTCGTCTGTCTTCTCTCTTCTTGACTGTGTCTCTCTTTGGGGGTCAGAATTCTTTTTCCTGTATGTGCAGCAGTCTGCTGAGCTGTGATGGTGACACATCTAATGGGGGCATTTGAATGGCTTCCTGAATCTCTGTCACTGCCTCTGCTCGTGGTGTTCCCCCCACCTCCCCGCCACCCATACACCCACTTTTTACCAGTGCATAGATTAGAGTTGGAGGCTTAATACAGCATAATAGGGTTATAGGGCACCATCTCCATGCCGGAACTTGTGCTGCCCCAGGGATTCTAACGTGGACAGGCCTCTGGCTCCTGCCTTCAAGGTGCTAATAGCATTTCCTCTTAGTCTGGTAGGTGGAAAGTATACATTTTCTTCTTATTGATCTCTGAGTTTTGACTGCTTATGAAATCTTATATAGAGAAGCATCACGGGAAAGGGGAACTTCTCCTCCCCTTTTGCTGTGGTAATTCACACCAGAGGTTCCCAGTAGCTCTGAGGTTGGAGGATGGTGTGAAATATATCGCAGAGGATAATCAGAGATTTGCATTTGAAATGCAGAGGTGTCTGTTCTCAGAATCCCACGGAAAGTAAGCCTCCCCTGTGCCCAGCTCCTTCTGCCTGGCGCTCCTGGCTGCAGCATTGGAAGGAGTCCCTGAGTCACCACGTGGAGCGACCATCTGTGACTGACAGAGGGATCACAGCCTGGAACTATCTGGGTGCCTGTCCGTGATGTGAGCGTAGTACTGTTTCCTTAACTCTCAGTCCAGGGTTCTTTCCCATGTTCTTGAAGGAAGAAAGACCTTTGGCATGAGAATAGTCGCCTAATCGTCCCGGAGGGGCGGGGTGGGTATCTGCGCTCTAGGGGGATTTAAACTGGCAGTGGTGGGAGGAGGTGTGCATGAGCAAAGATGTAGGGGTCGGCTTGGCCAGAGACTGTGTGCAGGTCAGTGATCAGGCTAGAGGGCAGGGTCCCGCCCACGAGAATGGCTGGCAAGGTTGGAATTGTTATCCAGGGCAACAATTTTGAAAGGAATAAAAGATGTTTCTGAAAGTTCTGTTTGTGATTATCTAATGTTGCAAGTTGGCATTTGATAAAAGTAAAGAGCAAGACCACCTGGTGGAGAAGCTTTTCCTACCTGTGTTATTTTTCTCACCCTAAAAATAGAAGCCAGTGACATACTGCTATTAGGATTCACAGTGATACCGAGCTCAGGTTTGGCCACTTGCCACTCAAAAGCCAGTAATTCGAGAGGCAAGTGTCAGTAGAAAGAAAAGTAGCTTTAATCAGAAAAGCCGGCCATCTGGGGAGAAGGTGGACTCGTGTCCTGAGACCAACTCCGAAGATTCTGCTCAGCTGTGACAGCTTTTCAAGGGAAAAATGGGGGTGGGGGGAATCTCAGTGAATCATCGAGGCAGGAGGTTGGCTTCTGCATCATTCTCCATTGCGTGCAGACTGGCTGACTCTTTCTTCAGATGTTATCTTGCCCACATGATCTGCCTGTAGGGTTGCTTATGGAGCTGTTAGGGTAGAGAGCTAATCATTCTTTTTTTTTTATGTTTATTTTTTATTTTTATCTTTTTCTTATTAGTTATCCATTTTATACACATCAGTGTATACATGTCAATCCCAACCTCCCAATTCATCCCACCACCACTCGCAACCCCTGCCGCTTTCCCCGCTTGGTGTCCATATGTTTTTTCTCTACTTCTGTGTCTCAGTTTCTGCTTGGCAAACCAGTTCATCTGTACCATTTTCTAGGTTCCACATATATGTGTTAATATACGATATTTGTTTTTCTCTTTCTGACTGACTTCACTCTGTATGAAATCTCTATATCCATCCACGTCTCTACAAACGACCCAATTTCGTTTCTTTTTATGGCTGAGTAATATTTAATTGTATATATGTACCACATAATCTTTATCCATTCGTCAGTCGATGGGCATTTAGGTTGCTTCCATGACCTGGCTATTGTAAATGGTGCTGCAGTGAACATTGGGGTGCATGTGTCTTTTTGAATTATGGTTTTCTCAGGGTATATGCCCAGTAGTGGGATTGCTGGGTCGTATGGTAGTTCTATTTTTAGTTTTTTAAGGAACTTCCATACTGTTCTCCATAGTGGCTGTATCAATTTACATTCCCACCAACAGTGCAAGAGGGTTCCCTTTTCTCCACACCCTCTCCAGCATTTGTAGTTTGTAGATTTTCTGATGATGCCCATTCTAACTGGTGTGAGGTGATACCTCACTGTAGTTTTGATTTGCATTTCTCTAATAATTAGTGATGTTGAGCAGCTTTTCATGTGCCTCTTGCCCAATCTGTATGCCTTCTTTGGAGAAATGTCTGTTTAGGTCTTCTGCCCAGTTTTGGATTGGGTTGTTTGTTTTTTTAATATTGATCTGCATGAGCTATTTATATATTTTGGAGCTTAATCCTTTGTCCGATGATTCATTTGCAAATATTTTCTCCCATTCTGAGGATTGTCGTTTCGTCTTGTTTATGGTTTCCTTAGCTGTTTCAAAAGCTTTTAAGCTTCATTACGTCCCATATGTTTATTTTTGGGTGTTTTTCCATTACTCTAGGAGGTGGGTCAAAAAAGATTTTGCTGTGATTTATGTCAAAGAGTGTTCTTCCTATGTTTTCCTCTAAGAGTTTTATAGTGTCCGGTCTTACATTTAGGTCTCTAATCCATTTTGAGTTTATTTTTGTGTATGGTGTTAGGGAGTGTTCTAATTTCATTCTTTTACATGTAGCTGTCCAGTTTTCCCAGCACCACTTACTGAAGAGGTAGTCTTTTCTCCATTGTATATCCTCGCCTCCTTTGTCAAAGATTAGTTGACCATAAGAGTGTGGGTTTATCTCTGGGCTTTCTATCCTGTTCCATTGATCTATATTTCTGTTTTTGTGCCGGTACCATATTGTCTTGATTACTGTAGATTTGTAGTATAGTCTGAAATCAGGGAGTCTGATTCCTCCAGCTCCATTTTTTCCCCTCAAGACTGCTTTGGCTATTCGGGGTCTTTTGTGTCTCCATACAAATTTTAAGACTTTTTGTTCTAGTTCTATAAAAAAATGCCATTGGTAGGCTTCCCTGGTGGTGCAGTGGTTGAGAGTCCGCCTGCCGATGCAGGGGACACGGGTTTGTGCCCCGGTCCGGGAAGATCCCACATGCCGCGGAGCGGCTGGGGCCGTGAGCCATGGCCGCTGAGCCTGTGCGTCCGGAGCCTGTGCTCCACAACGGGAGAGGCCGCAGCGGCGAGAGGCCTGCGTACCGCAACAAAAAAAAAAAAAAAAATGCCATTGGTAATTTGATAGGGATTGCATTGAATCTGTAGATTGCTTTGGGTAGTAGAGTCATTTTCCCAATGTTGATTCTTCCAATCCAAGAACATGGTATATCTCTCCATCTGTTGGTATTATCTTTAATTTCTTTCATCAGTGTCTTATAGTTTTCTGCATACGGGTCTTTTGTCTCCCTAGGTAGGTTTATTCCTAGGTATTTTATTCTTTTGCTGCAATGGTAAATGGGAGTGATTCCTTAATTTCTCTTTCAGATTTTTCATCATTAGTGTATAGGAATGCAAGAGATTTCTGTGCATTAATTTTGTATCCTGCAACTTTACCAAATTCATTGATTAGCTGTAGTAGTTTTCTGGTGGCATCTTTAGGATTCTCTGTGTATAGTATCATGTCATCTGCAGACAGTGACTGTTTTACTTCTTCTTTTCCAATTTGTATTCCTTTTATTTCTTTTTCTTCTCTGATTGCCGTGGCTAGGACTTCCAAAACTATGTTGAATAATAGTGGCGAGAGTGGACATCCTTGTCTTGTTCCTGATCTTAGTGGAACTGCTTTCAGTTTTTCACCATTGAGAATGATATTTGCTGTAGGCTTGTCGTATATGGCCTTGATTATGTTGAAGTAGGTTCTCTCTGTGCCCAGTTTCTGGAGACTTTTTATCACAAATCGGTGTTGAATTTTGTCAAAAGCTTTTTCTGCATCTATTGAGATGATCATATGGTTTTAATTCTTCAATTTGTTAATATGGTGTATCACATTGCTTGATTTGCGTATATTGAAGAATCCGTGCATCCCTGGGATAAATCCCACTTGATCATGGTGTGTGATCCTTTTAATGTGTTGTTGGATTCTGTTTGCTAGTATTTTGTTGAGGAGTTTTGCATCTATATTGATCAGTGATATTGGTCTGTAATTTTCTTTTTTTGTAGTATCTTTGTCTGATTTTGGTATCAGGGTCATGGTGGCCTCATAGAATGAGTTTGGGAGTGTTCCTTCCTCTACAATTTTTTTGAAGTGTTTGAGAAGGATGGGTGTTAGCTGTTCTCTAAATGTTTGATAGAATTCACCTGTGAAGCCATCTGGTCCTGGACTTCTGTTTGTTGGAAGATTTTAATAACAGTTTCAATTTCATTACTTGTGATTGCTCTGTTCATATTTTCTGTTTCTTCCTGGTTCAGTCTTGGAAGGTTATACCTTTCTAAGAATTTGTCCATTTCTTCCAGGTTGTCCATTTTGTTGGCATAGAGTTGCTTGTAGTAGTCTCTTAGGATGCTTTGTATTTCTGCGGTGTCTGTTGTAACTTCTCCTTTTTCATTTCTAAGTTTATTGATTTGAGTCCTCTCCCTCTTTTTCTTGATGAGTCTGGCTAATGGTTTATCAATTTTGTTTATCTTCTCAAAGAACCAGCCTTTAGTTTTATTGATCTTTGCTATTTTCTTTGTTTCTATTTCATTTATTTCTGCTCTGATCTTTATGATTTCTTTCCTTCTGCTAACTTTGGGTTTTGTTTGTTCTTCTTTCTCTAGTTCCTTTAGGTGTAAGGTTAGATTGTTTATTTGAGGTTTTTCTTGTTTCTTGAGGTAGGCTTGTATAGCTATAAACTTCCCTCTTAGAACTGCTTTTGCTGCATCCCATAGGTTTTAGATCATCATGTTTTCATTGTCATGTGTCTCTAGGTACTTTTTGATTTCCTCTTTGATTTCTTCAGTGATCTCTTGGTTATTTAGTAACGTATTGTTTGGCCTCCATGTGTTTGTGTTTTTTATGTTTTTTTCCCCATGTAATTGATTTCTAATCTCATAGCTTTGTGGTCAGAAAAGATGCTTGATATGATTTCAATTTTCTTAAATTTACTGAGGCTTGATTTGTGACCCAAGATGTGATCTATCCTGGAGAATGTTCCGTCTGCACTTGAGAAGAAAGCGTGATCTGCTGTTTTTGGATGGAATGTCCTATAAATATCAGTTAAATCTATCTGGTCTATTGTGTCATTTAAAGCTTGTGTTTCCATATTAATTTTCTGTCCAGATGATCTGTCCGTTGGTGTAAGGGAGATGTTAAAGTCCTCCACTATTATTGTGTTACTGTCAATTTCCTCTTTTATAGCTGTTAGCAGTTGCCTTATGTATTGAGGTGCTCCTGTGTTGGGTGCATATATATTTATAATTGTTATTTCTTCTTCTTGGATTGATCCCTTGATCATTACGTAGTGTCCCTTGTCTCTTGTAACATTATTTTAAAGTCTTTTTTTTTTTTTTTTTTTTTTGCTGTACGCGGGCCTCTCACTGCTGCGGCCTCTCCCGCCGCGGAGCACAGGCTCCGGACGCGCAGGCCCAGCGGCCATGGCCCACGGGCCCAGCCGCTCCACGGCACATGGGATCCTCCCGGGCCGGGGCAGGAACCCCTGTCTCCCGCAGGCGGGGGGTTGGCAGGCGGACTCCCAACCACTGCGCCACCAGGGAAGCCCTAAAGTCTGTTTTATCTGATATGAGTATTGCTACTCCAGTTTTCTTTTGATTTCCATTTGCATGGAATATCTTTTTCCATCCCCTCACTTTCAGTCTGTATGTGTCTCTAGGTCTGAAGTGGATTTTACATAGACAGCTTATATATGGGTCTTGTTTTTGTATCCATTCAGTGAGCCTGTGTCTTTTGGTTGGAGCATTTAATCCATTCACGTTTAAGGTAATTATTGATATGTATGTCCCTATTACCATTTTCTTAATTGTTTTGGGTTTGTTTTTTGTAGGTCCTTTTCTTCTCTTGTGTTTCCCAGTTAGAGAAGTTTCTTTAACATTTGTTGTAGAGCTGGTTTGGTGGTGCTGAATTCTCTTAGCTTTTGCTTGTCTGTAAAGCTTTTGATTTCTCCATCTAATCTGAATGAGATCCTTGCTGGGTAGAGTACTCTTGGTTGTAGGTTCTTCCCTTTCATCACTTTAAGTATATCATGCCACTCCCTTCTGGCTTGTAGAGTTTCTGCTGAGAAATCAGCTGTTAACCTTATGGGAGTTCCCTCGTATGTTATTTGTCATTTTTCCCCTGCTGCTTTCAATAATTTTTCTTTGTCTTTAATTCTTGCCAGCTTGATTACTATGTGTCTCGGCGTGTTTCTCCTTGGATTTATCCTGTATGGGACTCTGCACTTCCTGGACGTGGGTGGCTATTTCCTTTCCCATTGTTAGGGAAGTTTTCAACTATAATCTCTTCAGATATTTTCTCGGGTCCTTTCTCTCTCTCTTCTCCTTCTGGGACCCCTATAATGCGAATGTTGTCATGTTTAATGTTGTCCCAGAGGTCTCTTAGGCTGTCTTCGTTTCTTTTCTTTCTTTTTTCTTTATTCTGTTCCGCAGCAGTGAATTCCACCATTTTGTCTTCCAGGTCACTTATCCGTTCTTCTGCCTCAGTTATTCTGCTATTGATTCCTTCTAGTGTAGTTTTCATTTCAGTTATTGTATTGTTCATCTCTGTTTGTTTGTTCTTTAATTCTTCTAGGTCTTTGTTAAACATTTCTTGCATCTTCTCGATCTTTGCCTCCATTCTTTTTCCGAGGTCCTGGACCGTCTTCACTATCATTATTCTGAATTCTTTTTTTAGAAGGTTGCCTATCTCCACTTCATTTAGTTGTTTTTCTGGGGTTTTATCTTGTTCCTTCATCTGGTACATAGCCCTCTGCCTTTTCATCTTGTCTATCTTTCTGTGAATGTGGTTTTTGTTCCACAGGCTGCAGGATTGTAGTTCTTCTTGCTTCTGCTATCTGCCCTCTGGTGGATGAGGCTATCTAAGAGGCTTGTCGCTAATCATTCTTTAACTGCTTCATTCTTCATTCTTCTTTCGATCTAGGAAGAAAATCAACAGGTTAGGCAAGGCATGGTGTGCATTCAGGGGAGCATAAGTCAGGAGTTAATTTCAATTGCTTAGTGATCGCATTCCTATAATTAGGTTTTTAAGGTTACAGGGGGACAGAAATGGGTAAACAAGAAAGGGGCAAAAGAGCTGCTTTTAGTTCCCCACTGTCAGACATCATTCCATTTCTGTGGGATTAGGGGCAAAGGTCCATCTTCTGTAACTTCTTCACGCTGACACAGGGTACCATATTCTCAGAGTGGAAGATGTTGACATGGGTCTGTACCATCTCTTTGCTAACAATTTTAGTTGGCTTCTCACAGATATGGGCAGGGCAAGCTACAATTATTTTGATGCCCACCAAGGTATAGATTATTTTGAGCAATAATGTTAATCCCATTCTTTTGAGGCTAGTTCTTGGAATTGCTCAAGATGGAGCACCTTATGTCATGGCTGCACTCTGGTCTTCATGCAGTTGGTTTTTTGCCTCTAAGTTGTTCTAAAAAACAACTTAAGAATGTGCATCAGGTGCTGAAAGATTCTGTGACTCTCTAGTCCTAGTCATTAACTTGAGCCTGCTTTTTGGTGACTCAGGGAGGCCTGGGAGACTTCAGCTTTTCTACAAACAAGAGGCAGGGGACAGAGAGGGGCTGTTGTGCTGGTGGGGGCCACTGCAGTATTCTGCTTGGTTCCCGTAGCATATGTAGGATTTGGCTCCGAAGTGGTCCAGATCAGAAAACTTGACGCAGGTGTCACAGGGAACCCCAGCCTGACCTCTCCTCTTTGAGAACAAGCCATGCACCTGAAATAAGGGCCAAGAGGACCAAACCCTGAGCTAGGGGCTGCAAACACACCTCTGTCACAGCACCTCCACCTGGGCCCTGGCTTGGGGCTGAGCCATGAGAAGGATGGGCCCCTGCTGTCATCCCTTCTGCGTCCACACACCCCCCGATACAGGCCTTATTTCTGTTTTCTAAATGTCCCGGTTATTTGCCTGTTTAAGTTGGTGGAAACAGGCAGGTGAGCTGCTGTGGCTGGTAAATTGTAGCCCGAAACCGCTGGGTAACAGAAGGGCGGTTCAGTGCCACACTGAGGATGGCCTTGTCCCCAGGGCAGCACGGGCCACTGAGGGCCTCTAAGGAACAGCCAAGCATAACCACGGCGGGGTTAAGAAGAGGCAAGGCTGGCAGCAGGCGTCTACACCGAGCATCAGAGAGGTGGACATGTGGGAGGAAGAACTGGTGGGCTTGTCGGAGACCGGAGGGGAGAGATGGGAAAGGACACTAAATGGGTGGGGCCCCCAAGGCCCAGTTTTACTGACATCTCCTCCCTCTCCTCCCTGAAGCTTTCTGTGTCCTAAGAAAAAGCCTGTTCGCCTCAGCGCCTTGCTTCCCAGGACCCCTGACCAGCTGGGGGCTGCTCTGATAGGTTCCCTCACACCTGCCCCACCTGATGGGCCCAAACAGATCCCTTCTTGAAACAGGAGGGAAAGGGGCAGGGCACAGCCTTTAGAAGAATGACATAGCCCAGGGCCATGACATAAACTGATTAGAACAAAGTAGGTCCAAGACGGCAGACGAATCAACTTTCAGTAGACCTTGAACCTCCCTGTACTCTCATTGTAACACATCAGCAAGCTAAATGACACAGCCACAGGTGCCATGACAGTTCCAAGGCAGACCGTAAGGGTCAAAAAGTGGGCGGTGGTCCAATTCCTGGAAATCCCCGCCCCTTCTTCCCCCCGCCCCCAAGTAGCTGGAATACTCCTCCCACTTATTAGCCTATGAAATTACCCGCCCCTATAAAACGGACAACCCCATACCCTGGGGCTACTCTCACCTTCTGAGATGGCCCACAGTCTGTCCGTGGACTGTGTTTCTCTCTAAATAAATCCACTTCTTACCTATCACTTTGTTTCTCACTGAATTCTTTCTGTGACGAGACATCAAGAACCTGAGCTTCATTAAGTCCTGAGACCAGGTGTGTGAAAGTCCCAATCTGAGTTGCGCGGTTTCCTTCTGACCCTCGCCAAGCTGGAAGGGGAATTTCTACAGCTGTTTGGGCACAAATCACCGCCGAGAGAGTGGGCTACGCTGGGCAGAGTTGCCACGTGAGGGACCCTTGTCTCCCTGCAGGGTGGCCGTTCCCAGCTCAACGCCTGCTGCTTTCCCGTCCTGAGATCCTCCCAGGCCAGGGTTAGGCCGAGTAGCCCTGGTGACAGGCTCGGTAACTGTCGGGTATTTGAGGATGATCAAGTAGCCTCCTGGATGGGGATTCCAGCAAGATTTAGGATCTTAGTTAACAGCCCTAACAACCTATTTCTGTTCAGCCTGGTTAGATGGCATTTAAATGCCAGCACTGTCATGAGCTACCTGCCGAGAGCCCTGCTAACTTGTTCAGGCCTCAATTGATCATAAAATGTGTTTTCAGTAGGATACAGAATTACCTAGACCTGGGTTCTCAGAAGATAACATGTTGTTAATTTCATGCACACCGAGTTAAAAATGTCACTCCATGGGGTCTAAATTGCCATAAACTTGCTTACACAGCAAAACCTCACCTTGATTTTGAAACCTACTAGATAGGGATGATATTTCCCATTTGGCCTGATGAATCCAAACAGTTCAGATCAGCAGCAACTGGATCTGATGTTTCTTTTCTCCCAGAAGGGATAGAACAAATATATCTAAAAGAAATTAGGAAAAGACGGTTGGATTTTTACAAAATGTGGATAGAAAACAACTTGATATTACAGTTAACTTTTCATAAGCAAGGTGTTACCTAAGGAAGAAATCAGTATTTCATGGCGTGGACTTTTAGATTAAATGTTGCCCCGTGTTTGGATTGAAAGCCATTTTATTGCCTCTGGGAGTGGTTGTGAAATCTTGAAGCATCTTCATTTACTAATGTCTGCCTCTACGTTGGTGAGGTATTGGTGCCGGGGCTCAGCTGGCTGCCAGGGCTTTGCTATACGATGGAGCTGAACTAATCCCTGGCCCTCTAGTACCCCCAGCACATTCTTCCAATGAGAGTTTCCATTACGCTGGTTAATTAAGACAACTGCAGAGAAATTTATTAGTTGCAAAGGTAGTTAGAGAAGAGAGTTGAATGTGGCCTAAAGAAACTGCAGAGAAGGAGAACTTGCCTTGAGCCTTGAATGTGGGAGTCGGGGAGGAGTAGAGGTGGGGGTGAGGAACAGTTTTAAATCAAATACCTGTATGTTGGAACTGGTGGTGTTCTGTTAGTGATCTGTACCTTGATAAACTGGAAGAGATCAGAGGATGTTGGCTCAGAATTGGGGGAAACGCACACCCAGCCACCCAGAGGGCGGGTGAACCAGGGGAGAGAAGACCACGGGGCTTGACTAGGAAGCTCCAGCCACAGTGGACCCTTTAGACCCTGGGGAACTGCAACTCCTTTTACCCACAGCTTTGAACCCCAGGTCATTAGGAGTGCCCCTCCCTCCCTGGGGAAGTATTGGACAGTATATAACTGAGCACAGGATCATCTAAGATGAAAGACCACCTCATAATTAGCTGCAGTGATGCGAAGTTAATTCCTTTCCTCTGACAGCCCTAAAAACAACCTGAGAACCTAGGTCTCCTGTTATCTTTGTCTTTTCTCGTTTATTTCTGTGGGCTTTGGTGCTTAGTGGGAGATGCATACTTTGCAAATGCAAGTTAGAAAGTGTTTTTATCGATATTCTTGATGCCTGGTGTAAACAAGTGTGTTTGAGGAGCTGTTGGCTAAAGGAAAGAGAAATCTCAAATCTCACTGGTCCTTCTGCCACTTGAGGGGAGAAATTGGGAAATGGGAGTGAAAGCCTAGGTGGAAACGACTGTTTAGAAAGGGCCTCCACTCACACAGGCATCTATCCTGTAACCGCAGTCCTTGATTTCCCACAGCAGAGCAGGGGAAACAATGAAAAGATTCCAGTCTCATCCCTCAGTCTCATAATGAAGAGTCAGAAATCTCCTGCCTCTCGGGGTTGAGTTAGCCAGCAACGCTTGCAAATCGAGTCAACAAAAATCTATTGTGTGCCTGGTGCTGTGTTAGGAACTGGCAGCACCAAATGGAAAAACAGAGACTGTCCTCAAGGAACTTGTGCTCCCGGTCTGGTAGTAGATCACTGTGTACAGCTATGCAGGTTGTGCACTGCACAACTCTAGAGGGCGCCATTCAAATCAGAGATATTGTTGATTTGTCTCTTTATTATGAGCATATTCCAGTAACTGGAAGCAAAATGTCTTCAGGAAGGGGCACTTTTTTCTAATTCTAGGCACACTATGGACTATTAGAGCCTGAATGAGGAGTCAGACAGAAAAACAATGGCAGTACAGTGTGACAATGGCCAGAGTGGATATGTGTGCAAACAGCAGACTTAGTAGGAGGAGCCCTCCATGTGCCTGAGAGAGAATCATGGAAGGCTTTGCAAAGGCGGTCCTTTGGAAGACCATTCCCCTAAGCAGAGAGGAAGTGTTATGTAGTGGGAAAGAGATTATGTCCAATATCCAGACTTCCTGGGTTCAAATCTCAAATGGGCCCCTTACTGTGTGACCTTGGACAAGTTACCTAACCTCTCTGTGCCCTTCCTGAGTTGCTACTAATTCTGCAATACCCCCAGGGCTTGTGTCTCTTCAGCCAGGCAGGTGGCTCCTTAGGAATGAAGCATGGGGCTGAGGGGGGGTGGGGGCAGGGAGGCATCTCAGTCCTTCCCCTGTAGACAATACACTCAGAGCCCTACACACAAAATGCACCAGCCTTTTCCTGGCACACAGACCCGACAAAGGTCAGATTCACCCACTAATAACAAAACGCATTCTTTTTCCCTCTAAACACCAATGCTCCCAAAAGTAAGAGAAGTATGGAATAAATATATTCAAATCATCTAGGTCCATTGCCCAATTTCCTTGATGATGGGATATATTGGTTTCATAACATTTAAGCATTTGATAGTTTGCTGTCTGTGGTCCTCAGATAACGTTTATCAACTTACACTCTTGTTTCAAGGTACAAGGGCAAAGCTGAACAAGATTAATGTTTGCTGGAATAAGTAAACCGTATGTCAAAAGCAAGGCATAAAATTGGTTACTCTGGCTTCTAAAAATACTTCTGTGAGGCAGGCAGGATTATTGAGTGCTAAGTGTGCTCACAACTTAATTTAGTATGGCCACCCACTAAATTGTGATGGTCCTGAAATACATAGAGTTACATATCAGTAGTTGAAACTTTTTCCCTTTCCTCAGTGTATATCCTTGGGGACAGCCATGAAGAGCATCCCAGATCCTTCATATCACCTACCGTCGTCCACAGACCAAGAACAAAACCCCTAACTAGATCATACAGGTGGATGCTTCGAGACTGTTTGAGAGCATATGTTTGGAAGATCAGAAAATGTTATTCCTTTGGAGGTTAAGATAACAATCACAACAGTAACTGAGAAACCCCCAATCTCAGTAACTTCACCCAGTAGTAGTTTATTTTTCACTTGCTTGGCGATCCAGTGTGAGCGTTTGGCAGGGAGCCTTCCAGGTGGTGACACAGGGATCCAGGCTCCTCCTGCCTCCACTCTGCCATCTTCAGATGGCCTCTAGAGCCCCCGTGGAAGGTGAGAGAGGGTTGAGAAGACACGCCAGCTTCTGAGGCACTTTGGAACACTAGCGACACATGACACACTGGTGATCTGGCTGATGAAGTCCTCTGGGTGGGCAACTGTTTTTACCAGCAGCAACCCTATCCTGTGGAAGTGAGCACGAATCTTTGGGAAGCCTCCCCACCGTGCATCTCTGCCGCCATGCAGTCATGAATAACAGTACCCTCCCCCCAACACACACACACACACACCCCACAGTTCAGAACAGCAGACTGTCTAAAGCTCAAAGAGTACAGACTGGAAACAGGACTTCAAAAATCCGGGAGAGGGCTTCCCTGGTGGCGCAAGTGGTTGAGAGTCCACCTGCCGATGCAGGGGACGCGGGCTCGTGCTCCGGTCCGGGAAGATCCCACATGCCGCGGAGCGGCTGGGCCCGTGAGCCATGGCCGCTGGGCCTGCGCGTCCGGAGCCTGCGCTCCGCAACGGGAGAGGCCACCACAGTGAGAGGCCCGCGTACCGCAAAAAAAAAAAAAAAAATCCGGGAGAATTACCCTCAACTCTTTTAGATACAATTAGGGCTAGTCCTTAGTCAGAATTTAAAGTAGGCATCTTCTCTCATCGATTTTTTTTTTTTTTTTAATGGCTTGTGGGATGTTAATTCTCCGACCGGGACTGAACCCGGGCCCTCAGCAGTGAAAGCCTGGAGTCCTAACCACTGGACCGCCCGGGAACTCCTCTTCTTTCTTTTACATGCTTCTGATGGTCTCCTCTACTGACTCTGCTAGACACCTCCATTCGGGCACTGCACCCGCACGCCCCACACCTGCTCTCTTCCTGTATTACATACCTGCCTTCAGCCAAACCACTCATTCTTTCAGCGCTGCCGATGCCCAGCGTTAAGACGTGAAGCTGATAGGGCTCATTTATACTAATATGTAGTTGACTGACAGCTCTTTTTCCCTTGGAAATAATAGCATTTTTATTAAAAAAAATTTTTTTAATTAATTTATTTTTGGCTGTGCTGGGTCTTCACTGCTGCGCGTGGACTTTCTCTAGTTGCGGCGAGTGGGGGCTGCTCTTCGTTGCGGTGCGCGGGCTTCTCATTGAAGTGGCTTCTCTTGTTGCAGAGCACGGGCTCTAGGTGCATGGGCTTCAGTAGTTGTGGCTCATGGGCTCTAGAGTGCAGGCTCAGTAGTTGTGGCGCACGGGCTCAGTTGCTCTGTGGCATGTGGGATCTTCCTGGACCAGGGCTCGAACCCGTGTCTCCTGCATTGGCAGGCGGATTCTTAACCACTGCGCCACCAGGAAAGTCCAATAATTGCATTTTTAAAAGAGCATGTTTGAAAAAGCTTTGCTCTGGTCTTGTCAGAATCTCTGTTCAGTGACTGTTAGAAAGGAGTTGTGTAAGTTTAAATTTAAAAGAAATGGAAAAAAACCAATACTGCCCTTGGTGCTGTGGGTGCTATGCATGTCCATCTCCCTGAGTAGAGAGGAATACAGTGTAGTGATAAAGTGCTGACTGCCTGGGTACAAACCCCTACTTTACCACTTGCTGTGTGATTCTGGGCAGGTTACCTAGCCTCCCTGTGCCCTATACTCAGCTATTGCAGAAATTTCTGCAATACCCCAGGGATGGTGTGTTCCCAGATAGATCAGTTAACCCTTCAGCTGGGAGTCGTATCCCCTCCCGAGAAATGACAGGATTTAAGAACAGGACTTAGTTGCTGTTTGTGTGTGTAACAAAGAGGTAAATATGAACATTCAAGTTGGGAGCTTTTCCATCAGCCCCTTAGTGGTCAAGATGGTGCCAGGAATTATTTAGTGCAGGCCTCACTTCAGTGGTTTCCAGCATTAAGGGTTGATTACAACGCTAGAACCACTTTGCAGGGTGATCACAGATGGTGAAGGTAGAGGGATATGGATACACACACACACACACGTGTGTGTGTGTGTGTGTGTGTATGTGCACGTATTTTGGGAGAGGGGGGCTAGGCTTATTCCTCATGTGGATTCAGACAGAAATGATTTCCAAAGAACCAAAGTCTTGAATTGCCATGGGATGCTCGTGTGGTATTTGTATACTTATTGCTGCAAAGAGTATGCATGTGTGTGTGTGTTTTGTTTTGCATCCACAAGGGGGTGATGAGTCAGGATGGAAGAAAAAAAAAGGGGGTGACTAAATTGACCCGAGATTAAAGTCTATTATTGTATTTGTTGTGGTTAAATTGAGCCTTCTGAGTTTATTTGTTTCAGGAAGTGGCTTACTTCATTATTTTCTTGATTATCCCAGAATAGCAAGCAATCAGTACCTGTGTGTTGGAAAGTGCAGCTAGAGCTTTCCTATCTCTGCAAGCGTGTGAGTTATGTTACCTTGGAAGCCTTCTAGGTGGGCTAATTGTTTTAAAATGATGGCTGTGAGATGTGAGCCAAGGTGGAAAAACTCCAGGCATTGGAGCCAGGCCAGTTTGCTTGGGATGAGTTGTGGCTTTCCTGCTTATGGGCTGTATGGGCTCAGGCAAGTCATTTAGGCTTTCCGAGCCTCAGTTTTCTCATCTGCCAAATGGGAATAATAAGACCTACCCTTCAAGTGGTAATTAGGATTAAGTAAAATAATAACTTACAAATGTTGGTTTCTTTATTTCTCTAGAGGGAGTGGACCACTGTTCGTTTTACCTTTTCCCTTGTCCTGGAGTAGGTTAATCTATACCTGTTCTCCCAACAGGGAGTTTCCCTGTGGGAAAACTCAGGGTGGATGTATTTATGTAAGCCTTTTCCTCATGTGAGAACATGGGGAACTTTGATGCCAGTATGTGTGGATTACAAGGCATTATCATCGGGACTAAATAGAGCATCCTAGGGGCTGGAGTTTTCTGAGAGAGAAGAGAAGCTGCAGGAAAGGAAATCTGGCCTGAGGACCATCTGGTCCAGTCTTTGGGGTGAACCAGGTGTGAGTGGGGCTTTGGTGGGGCTTTCTTCAGACAGAGGTGGGACTGGGTCAGGACAGCCTATGGAAAACAGCTCCCCAGCCAATTCTGAGTAAAGTTCAGTCTCCTCAGGCCTTTCCCATCTCAGTCAGGGTCACTGAGATGCAAAGGGGTCCAGCAAGCTGACGTCAGCAACTCCAAGTCATAAGAGGAGGCGATGTCGAACAGCTGGATGGAGGAATGGCCCTGGGGGTGGGGGGTGGCCAGCGCTGTTTCCCAGGGAGCCAGTTTTCTGCAGGGCTGAATGAAGCTGGAAGCCATTTGAGGCTGTAAGGCACAGAGGTGGAGGAGATGCTCAGGAGCGAGGGATAGGAAATGCAAATGCGTTAAATGTTTTCATTACTGGGAGCTTTGCAGCTGCCGCTGACCTTCTGTCTTTTTTGTTTAAGAGTATCTTGGGTTTTAGTACTTTTTATTGAAGGATAACATACAGGGAAGTGGACTTAATACATTTTCCCAACTGTGCGTACCCATTTCACCAGCACCATATCACGCAACAAAATATTACCAGCTCCAGAAGGCCCCGTGCATCCCCTTCCAGTTACCCATCCTCCTGGCTGTACTGAGCCCTTGTTGTATGCTGGGCCCTCTTCCACACGTTTACATAGACCTTCTCGCTCCGTTTTCTGAACGAGCCTAAGCGGTAGGCACTAATTTGTGCCTGTATCACACGTAGGAAACAACGGAGACATGGCAAGTTAAGAACCTTGCCCAAGGCCACACCACTAGCAAGTGGTGGACAAGAATTTGAGGCAGCCGCATAGCACAGGGAGATCAGCTCGGTGCTTTGTGACCACCTGGAGGGGTGGGATAGGGAGGGTGGGAGGGAGGGAGACGCAGGAGGGAGGAGATATGGGAACATATGTATGTGTATAACTGATTCACTTTGTTATAAAGCAGAAACTAACACACCATTGTAAAGCAATTATACTCCAATAAAGATGTAAAAAAATAATAATAATAAAATAAAGGCAGTGAGAGGTCCACCTTGCCCATGCGGCTTCTGGGAGGAGACGGAGGACACTTGTCACCTAGAGGCCCCATGTACTATACGCAGAGAAAACAGTGACCAAAAGTGATTGAGAATTTAGTAATTTGATTAATAAAATATAAATGCATCCAGAAACAGAGGTCTAGACATTCCTGATGCTTGCACATGGGGGTGGGGTGTTCATTCCATGTTCACTCAATGCACGTGGGTTTGAGCATCTCTTAGACAAACTCTGAGCTCTCCCCTCAGATGAAGAAGCACTTCTCTGGTGCTTTTTTTTTTTTTGCGGTATGCGGCCTCTCACTGTTGTGGCCTCTCCCGTGTGGAGCACAGGCTCTGGACGTGCAGGCTCAGTGGCCATGGCTCACAGGCCCAGCCGCTCCACGTTATGTGGGATCTTCCCGGACGGGGCACGAACCCGTGTCCCCTGCATCGGCAGGCGGACTCTCAACCACTGCGCCACCAGGGAAGCCCTCTCTGGTGCTTTTGACAGATGAGGAAGGCGGAGAGAGTCACTTCTCCCAGAGAGGAGAAGTGACTCGCTGAAGGCCACACATTCAGTGATGATCAAGACTGGGACTCAGACCCCAGTGCATATAGACTCCCTGTACAGCGCTCTTGCCTTTCTGCCTTGCAACACCCCCATTCATCAGCTTCTCCGTGAACACATTTCATAGACACTCACAGTTGAGTTGAAGGTTCCAGAGCCTCTGTTGGGTCACAGGCCCAGGGTCTCAAGCTGCCCACACACATCCCTAGCCCCAGGCTTGGAATCAAGGTTGAGCACTTAGCAGAGCTCCACCACCCACTTACTCTTTAGCCAGTGAGCTGCTGCTAATAGCCAGCATCTTCCATGCCCAGCAGGACGCCTGCCCCTTTCCGAACCATCTCTGAGATCAGCCAATTCCTTTCTTTCATTTAGGCTCTTACCCAACGTGCAGTGAGAGCCGGTGCCCCGCCAGCCTGCCCTCTCCCAGCCAGAGCCTGTCTCGGTTATTTGTATAAAGCAGAACCAGGTCCCTGAAGCTCATGGGTTCTCTGAACCCTTAGTCGGTGGAGGACGACAAGAAATGCATACAGCCTGCTGACGTGTCTCTCCAGAGAGCTTCCTCTAGCTCAGTGCGTTGGTGCCCTGGGATTATGAACCTTCACTCTTGCACCAGCATTATTGAGTACTTACTGTGTATAAGGGGCACTGTCCAGAGATAAATAAGACAGATGCATGCTTTGGACTAGGCCATTTATCAAGGAATCCTCTCGGATGGGCACTTTATGACACACAAGATCAAGGCCTCTGCCTTCCTGGGTTTCCATCTAATAGCAGCTGGATGAGTTAGGACTTTGGTCGGAAGTGACAAAGACCCACCCTCGACTGGCATGAGCAAGTGATGGGAAATGATTGGCTTCTGATCTGGGAGGTCTGGGTCCAGCTTTAGGCATAGCTGGATCCAGGGGTCAGTGGGTGGCAACAGGATGGGCTCAGCTCTCTTCCATACTGGCTTTCTTCCCAGCCAGTCTTGCTCTACATAGGGACCCTGGAAAGTCATGGCCTGCATTGTTAACCACTTTTAGGTTCAGCAGAAAGAAAGCTTGCCCCAAATTCCTAGGATTGATGCTCATTGGATCATTTACCTATCTCTGAAGCAACCTTGTACAGCCAGCCCTAGGGAGGGACTGGCCCCACTCACATCATATGGACAAGAACAGGGAAAGGGTGTCCCCCAAGGAGAACCAGGGTTGCAGGATGCTGGGCAAGCAGAAACAACAGATGTCAGCTCTGTCAACCACCCCAGCACTCTGAGTACCCAGCTCTGGTATAATCCGTCTCTCTCTGAGACAGGCTGATCTGCATTTGGGCCAGGCACGTCTGTCCTCTTGGGCAGAGGGTGTGTGGCAACAGCCCACAAGCCTTCCTGGCCTGTGCCATCTCTGTATCATCACCCGCCTATATTCATGGCATTATAGTGCCCTCTCATCACTCTAGCCAGAAACCACAGGTGCGTCCTTCCTCCCCTCCTTTGGTCCTCCATCCTGCTGCTCAGGTGGCCACAGCATTTGCGCACCTGTCCCTTCCTCACCATCCTTGAGTTACTGCGGCAGCTTCTGCCTAAGGTCCCTGTCCCCCACCCCCACCCCCGCAACACCTTTCTAGAACAGGCATCAGCAAACTACAGCCCGGGAGCCAGATCAGTTCCCCGCCTGTTTGTAGATGGCCCACGAGCCAAAAATGGTTTCCACATTTTGAAATGGCCAGAAAAACATGTTAAAGAGTGATCGTTTGTGACGCCTGAAAATTATGTGAGATTCAACTTGCTGTGAACGTAAATAAAATTTTATTGGCACACAGCCATGCCTATTTGTTGACGTATATGGCTGCTTTCGTGCTACTAAGGCAGAGATGCGTAGTTGCGACAGAGACCATATGGCCCCCAAAGCCTGAAATACTCACCCTCTGGCCCTCTACAGAATTAAGTTTCCAGTTGGGGTTAAAATACTCTAATCCTGTCATTCCTGTGCTCAGAAGTCTAGTGCTCCCTGGTGTCATGGGGACACAGCTAGATTCCCACCCTGGCACTCAGGTCCTCTTCTCATTGTCGCCTCCCCTGCTTCCTGGGTCCTGACTACACAGGATTCCCGGTCTCCAGGGCTCCCTCCTTCCTGCCTCAGCATCCAGTTCATTCCTTTGCCTAGAGAGCCTCTCTCTCCTTCCTGGGAGAGTCCAGGAACTCTTTGGAGCCCAGCTTTCTCATCTGCTGCTTTTCCCTGAGTCATCTCTTCTGAGTTGCAGTTAATTGTTCCCTTTTCTGTATTGCACTAAAATTCTGTGTAAGCTTCTCCCTGTGGCATTTGTCTTGTTACAGTCGCCATCCACTACACATCTGTTTTCCCCTCCCCGCTAGATCGCAGACACTGCCAGGCTTATCTTTCCTCCCTCCCAGCCCCCAGCACAAATCCTCCCGGTAGATGGTACATACTCAGTGCTTGTCAGAAGGAATGAAAGTCAGGGTCTGGTCTGGAAGCAGCTTCTGTTCCAGGGACAGACCTGCTGGCTGTATAGGAACACACGCGTTGGAGAACTGCAGCTGGTAGAAGAAAAATATGAAATTAAGACAGAATGAACAAGGATTCGAGTTGACCTAATGAGACTTTAAGGGGGGAGGGGGAGGGGGAGAATCCGAGTTTTCTGGCATGTTCCTAGCCACCCAGTTTGGGCAGAGAGGGTCTTATGAGGGAGGAAGACCTGTGCTTAGCAGCATGTGGACTGGTAGACCGTGAGAGGCAGAGAGTAGGCAGGCCTTAGCTACAAGGAGGCAGAGTGAGGCAGGCATCGGTGTTCAGGGGACAAAGACAGCAGCCACCATTTTAATGTGTTTTATTCCCTAGACCAGCGTTTTTCAACCCGGATACTGTTGGCTTTTGGGGCTGTGTAAGTCTTGGTTATGGGGGCTATTCTGTGCATTGTAGAATATTTAGCAGCATCCCTGGCCTCTGCACACTAGATGCCAGTAGCACCCCTGCCCCCAGTGTGGCAACAAAAAGTGTCTCCAGAGCTCACCCAGGCAGGGGAGACATAATCATTCCTGGTTGTGAGAAACACTTTCCCACTTTCTGTGGTCAAAGACTTGTTTCTTTATTTCACCAACACTCTTGTGAAATACTAGAAAAGCACGTTTGTAAAATGCTAGAAAAATGAATCACTCCATAAATGATCACATCCTTGGTTGTCACAACATCAAATCGCTTAAAAGTGTTGAAATGCTTATTCTTCTCGCTCTGTTTTCCTCCTGTCATGGACAGGTAACAAAGGGTTCACAGACCACACTTTAGCACAGCGCTAGACCCAGAAAAATATTCGAGAACCTTCATTCTCTGCTTGAATAGAAGGGAGGTATCATTCCCACTGAATGGGTATCGCTTTCATAAAGTCGAAAAATCATAAGTTGAATCATCGTTAAGTCAGGGATCGTCTGTGTAGTGCACTTCAGGAAGAGTTTGCAGTACTGGGCGGATAAAGGGAGACAGAGGCTGGCGGGAAAGCAGAGACTCATTTCCCTGCCTTAATGATCAACTTCTCTCCTGCCATGTGCTGTGCGCCCTGCATCGAGGGGACAGGACATGAGTGAATTGAGCTGAGGAACCCCAGGGGTCAGGCATCTCATTGGGGACCTCTTACTCTCCTCTTACTGAGCTGGAAACTGAAGACCGCTCTGTCAAAATGACATTTAGGGCTTCCCTGGCGGCACAGTGGTTGAGAGTCCGCCTGCCGATGCAGGGGACGCGGGTTCGTGCCCCGGTCCGGGAAGATCCCACATGCCGCGGAGCGGCTGGGCCCGTGGGCCATGGCCGCTGAGCCTGCGCGTCCGGAGCCTGTGCTCCGCAACGGGAGAGGCCACGACAGTGAGAGGCCCGCGTGCTGCAAAAAAAAAAATGACATTTAGTGGCAGAACTGAGGCCAGAACTGAACATTCTGGACTCTCAATCCAGTGCCCATTGTCTGATTCTTGACTGCCTCATGAATCTTAATTCTGTTGATGTTTTTGAAGAGGGGGCATGGGCCTGAGAAGACATCTAAGGGGAGAAAAGGCTGGAAGTGAAGGTTCGGTGACCTCACGTGGTTCATTTTATAGTCTGTTCTATGGTTCAGTGAATCTCCTGTTTATAACAAGCTAATAACCTTCTCAAACTTCACAGTGCTTCATGGAAACTAAGGAGTGAAGTAATTTTCCACAAGCTCACAAAGGAAAGCCAAGAAGAAAATCCAGGCCCTAGTGACTCTTCATCAGAAACGTTTTGGACAGAAGCTAAGGTTGAGAGCAAGCCTAGAACTTAGAAAGAATTAGACAGACGTTTCTGTTCTTGTGAGATCTTAGGAGAAAGGGGTTATGTGTCTGAATTACAGCCTTCTGTCATTCAACAACTGTTTAGTTAAGCACCTGCAATGTGAAACACCCTGGAAATCCATCAAGCCTGCCAGTGTCCTCTTTCTGCCTGTCACCTTGCTTCACCTTATTAGTTGAGCTCCAGTGGCTCGATGTCTCATTAGAACTGTGAACGTCGACAAGGCCCACCGAGGGACTGCCTGGGATCTGTACAAAACGAGAAGCTGTCGTGTCCTTTCCAGGAAGGTCTCGGTGGGCCTTCCCAAATATGACTGGTGACCTCGGCCCCTGTTTTTACTCAGTCCTGACCTGAGGCTTCCTGCTTTGAGGCTTCTCAGGGCACCAGCAGGGCTTGAGTCTGGGAAGAGAGGCAGGATTATATGCCAAGGAGAAGGGTGGCCAAACAGGAAACCTCTCGGGCTGGGGGTAGGGAGACAGCTCAGGACCTAGGAGTGCTGGGGCGGGGTGACCCCGACCCACGGCTATGGGTTATCAAGTAAGTGGTGATAGCAGCCCGTCAGGTCCCTCCACCAGCCTGGCCCCTTGGTCTCCTGGTTTGGCCCC
This sequence comes from Monodon monoceros, assembly GCF_005190385.1. Classification (NCBI taxonomy): domain Eukaryota; kingdom Metazoa; phylum Chordata; class Mammalia; order Artiodactyla; family Monodontidae; genus Monodon; species Monodon monoceros. The sequence continues at coordinate 162,601,721 of NW_021703778.1, forward strand.
ATCGGGGCAGGAATGGCCCCTCGTTCTTCATATCCTAAGCCCAACCCCAGTTTGCCAAGATCCAGTGTGTCAGTCAGGGTTCTCCAGAGAAGCAGAAGCAACAGGAGGTACACACACACTGTGTGTGTGTGTGTGTGTGTGTGTGTGTGTGTGTGTGTGTGTGTGTATCCATAAAGAGATTGATTTCAAGGAATCAGTTCATGTGATTATAGGGCCTGGCAAATCCGAAGTCTGAAGGGCAGGCTGTCAGGCTGAAAAAATAAAACCACTCAGGAGCTGATGCTGCAGTCTTGAGACAGAATTTCTCCTTCTTTTCCAGGACACTTCAGTTTTTGCTCTTACGGCCTTCAACTGATTGCACGAGGCCCACCCACATTGTCAAGGGTGATCTCCTTAAAGTCAACCAACGGTAGATGTTAAGGCACATCTGCAAAATACCCCCGTGGCAACCCCTAGATTTGTGTTTGATTAAATGACTGGGTACTATCGCCTAGCCAGGTTGCCACATAAAATTAACTGTCACCTCTGCTAGACAGCCCTGGTCATGATTTCAGGACCAGAGCAGGCCAGAGGTAAAGGGGGGAGCTGTTCCAGCCTCCTCAAGGCCCCTTGCTGGTTAGTGGGGATCCCTAACCAGCCTTGCTGGTTAGACCGCTCCTCCCTTAGCTTTGTCCTTGGGTGGGAGGCATTCCTGAGCCCATGTACCTGCTCCAGCATCTGTCTTTCCCCAGGCATTTGCTTGAGGCTGTCTAGGAAGGGGACGTACCAAGTATCTATGTTGGAAATGATGGAGGTCTTTCCTGGCACGTAGGCATGGGTTAACTTGAACTCTCTCGACTGATTGGTATGGATTTTTACTACGGGGCACTGAACTCCTAATGAGTAGAGTGGCCATGAAATTTATGATCCAAACTGGGACACTTTGGAGAGCAGAGGGGACGTTATTAATCATGCTGGACAGCAGACGTGAATCAAGATGTTTCTGGGGCAAATCAGAGCATATAAGAGACTTAATAACAGCAATCACTGTGTTGTTCTTAAGAGTTCATTAACCCAGAGTAGTTTTCTGTGCCTGTGTTCCGTAGATGAAGGGTTAATTAAGTCAACAAATGTGAGTGCAGTTGTGGGCTGAGTTGTGTCCCCCCAAAGGTATGTTGAAGTCCTAGCCCTTGGCATCTGTGACTTTGACCTTGTTTGGAAATAGGGCCTTTGCAGATGTGATTAATCAAGATGAGGTCATACTGGAGAAGCGGGGCGAGGTTGCTAAATCCAATGACTAGTTCCTTACAAGAAAACCATGTGAAGACACAGATGCCCAGAGGAGAAGGCTGTATGATGATGAAGCAGAGATTGGAGTGATGTGTCTGTAAGGCAAGGAACTCCAAGGATTGCCAGCTGTCAGCAGAAGCCAGGAGAGAGGCCTGGAACACATTCTCCCTTAGTCTCTGAAAGGAACCAACCCTGCCACACCTTGATTTTGGACTTCCAGTCTTCAGAACCACAAGAGAATAAATTTCTGTTGTTTTAGGCAACCTTGCGTGTGGTACTTTGTTACAGCAGCCCTAAGAAACTAATATGGGACTTCCCTGGTGGCACACTGGTTAAGAATCCGCCTGCCGATGCAGGGGACACGGGTTTGATCCCTGGTCCGGGAAGATGCCACATGCCGTGGAGCAACTAAGCCCGTGCACCACAACTACTGAGCCTGCGCTCTAGAGCCCGTGAGCCACAACTACTGAGCCTGCGCGCCCCAGAGCTCCTGCGCCGCAACTACTGAGCCCCCGTGCTGCAATTACTGAAACCTGCGCTCCTAGAGCCTGTGCTCCACACCAAGGGAAGCTACCGCAATGAGAAGCCTGAGCACTGCAAAGAAGAGTGGCCCCCGCTCGCCGCAACTAGAGAAAGCCCTCACGCAGCAACGAAGAGCAGTCAGTAAAAGAAGAGAAACTAATATGGGTGCCTCCTACATGCCAGGTTCTGGTGGAAGTGCCAGGGGTACATCAGCAACGCACAGCAGATACAGCCCAATCTTATGAGGGCTCACCATGTAGACCTTTGTCCCTGGGACTTCGCACAGACTGCTGGCTGCATGGTCTAGCCAGACAGTAATTGCTTCTGCAGGTTGATCGGGCAACTGAGATTAACACCTGGCCCAAATCGATTCTCACACCCACCTTTGCCGGCTGAGAATGACAGGACAAGTCAAGTGGGTTCTGTTTCTGACTTTGGCAATGGTGACATGGGCTCAGGTGACATCAGGCCTTGTTCCAGGGGTGCAGAGTGCCTGTTGTGATGAACCCACCTGAAAATGGGTCACAACAGGCAGAGCCCACGCTGCTTCCTGAGCTTCTGAGCTCGGGAGATGAGCTCACCTTTCTAGCATCAGCAGCAAGGACCATATCCAGCCCCATCCCAAAGTCTCCTCCACAGGAAACGTGGTGGTGGCTGACATGTGCGATTTTCACATGAATCCAGGTGCTTGTTACTTGTCCATCCATGTTGCAAAAACTATGACAATGAGGGAGAACAGTGGGGAGTGCTAAGGTTTATCAGTGGTAATAAATATGCTCCCCTTTTCCTATATTGTGGGAAGTTCTGTGGATCTCTCTTTACTGACATATAACAAATATAAAAAAAATACAGATTTTTAAGTGCACAGCTTGACTTTGACAAATGTATGTAACCATGTAACTACCACCCCAGTCAAGATCTGGAACATTTCTGTCACCCTAGAAAGTTTCCCGTGCCCTTGTCTAATCAGCCCCTCCCCCAACCCCAGAGGTTCTGATTTCTATCCCCGAGGGTAGTGTTGACTGTACTTGGGCATCATATCTGTGGCATCATGCTATTTGTGCTAGATTCTTTCATGCACCATATTTTTAAGCTTCATTCTTTACTGATAAATCATAATAAATGGACTTCAACATTTTACCATAAAAAACAATATAATCATGTTTTAAAGCGTTTGGCAAGGGGGCGATGGGAGGGAAAGTGATTTAGGATTCTTCTATGTGCCACAGCCGTTGTAATGGTTTTAGTGTTATTTCTTTCTAGTTCTTTTCATTTGCTGATTTGTTCATAGCTGCAAAAAAGCCAAAGGTGATTTTTTCGTGTTTCTTTTTAAAATTTATGATAAACATTTTTTCCACATCCCACGTCTTTACCATTTTTGATAATACTCTATCTAAATTGTGCCATGAGGGCAGGGGCTTTCACTGTCATGTTCACTGATGTATTCCCAGTATGTAGAACAGTGTCAGGACATTGGTAGGTGCCAGTAAATGTTTGTGGAAGGACTAGATGAATGTATCAGAGCTACTTAACCAGTTCCCTATTACTGGACAATTAGGGGCTTCAGTGTTGTACCATTAGAAATAATAAATGTCTTCACACAAATGGTCCTCCCACCCCATTTTGAGTGACATTCTTAGAACAAATGCCAAATATTGTGTCAGAGAAGAAACATGTTATGGTTCTTGTTAGAGAGTCAAGTGCCTTGTAGAGCTGAGTTGCTCACGTATCAATCTTGGCTCTGCCACTTACTTGCTGTGTGACCTTGAACAAATTACATCACCTTTCTGTGTCCTAGTTTGCCCATCTGTAAAATGGGACTAATGATAATATTTCCCAGGCTTGTTGTGAGGCTTAAATGAACTACTATGTGTAAAGTACTTAGAAGGCTTGGTGCATGGTAAGCCCTGTATATGTATTCGCTGTTTATGTTTTATACATAAAAGAGGTTATGCTAAGAAAAGCTTTGCCTATCTTTCCAAATAGAAATGGTTTATATCTTAATAACCACTTCCTTTTGATAACTTAGTAGCGCTGTGTGGTGCCCACTGGCGAGTGGCTCAGAGCTGGGTTGCTGTGTAATGGACAGGAACCTTGGTGACTGGTTCACGTCAGATGTTTTGTGTGCCTGCCTGTAAAATGCTCTTGCTGGAGGCCATCCGGTAGAGGCAGGGACAAGACCGGGGTGAACAGTTTGTCCTCACAGCCCTCAGAATGCTCCACTTAGTGCTGGAGAGAGACACACAGACACGACTAAAGGTTCTTCCTATCGTGGCAGTGAACAAAGACCCCCCCCGAATGAGAGCAAATCCCCGATACTTATTGAGAGTTTACTACAAGGGAGTCGGCCGCCATCACTTGTGTTTGCCAGAGATTCAAAGGCAGGTAGGGGAGTGGGGCAGCTTTATAGCGGAAAAAAAGAAAAGACTTGCATTTTGCCCTGAAGGAGGTTGCCGGCCTGGGGAAGCTGGAGGTGGCTAAATAGAGGCAGGGTATTTTATGCCATTGGTTTGGGGAGTGTATTCATTTCCTAGGGCTGCTGTTACAAATTACCACAGACTGGGTGACTTAAACAGTAGAAATTTATTCTCTCAGTTCTGGAGGCCGGAAGTCAGAGATCAAAGTGTCAGCGGGGTTGGTTTCTCCTGGAAATTCTGAGGAGAATCTTTTCCTTGTCTCTGTCCTTGCTTCTGGTAGCTGCTGGCAATCCATGGCGTCCCTTGGCTTATGGACACATCACTCCCATCTTTGTGTTTGTGGTCACATGGCCACCTTCTCTGTTTCTGTGTGTCCTTTCCTCTTCTTAGAAGGATACCAGTCCTTGGATTTATGGCCCACCCTAATCCAGTATGACCTCATTTTAACTCAGCTACCTCTGCAAAAACCTTATGTTATGAACAAGGGAACTGCATTCCCTCAAAATCCATACGTTGAAGCTTAACCCCCAAAACGATGATATTTGGAACTAGCGCCCTTAGGGAGTTAATTAAGGTTAAATGAGGTCGTAAGGGTAGGGCCCTAATGTAATAGAACTTGTGTCCTCATAAGAAGTGAAAGATATCGCTTATATGTGGAATCTAAAAAAATGGCACAAATGACCTTATTTACAAAACAGAAAGAGTCACAGATGTAGAAAACAAACTTATGGTCACCAGGGGGGGAAAGTAGGGGGGAGGGATAAATTGGGAGATTGGGACTGACATATACACACTACTATATATAAAATCGATAACTAAAAAGGACCTACTGTATAGAACAGGGAACTCTTCTCAGTACTGTATAATGACCTACATGGGAAAAGAATCTAAAAGAGTGTACATATGTATGTGTATAACCGATTCATTTTGCTGTATAGCAGAAACTAACACAACATTTTAAATCAACTATACTGCAATAAAAATTTTTTTTAAAAAGTGAGTTTCCCATAGACAGCAAAAAAAAAAAAAAAAAAAAGAAGTGAAAGAGACACCAGAACAGAAGTGCACGCACGCAAAGAAAAGGCCATGTGAGGACACGGTGACAAGGCAGCCATCCACAAGCCAGGAAGAGGGCTCTCACCAGAAATCAGCCATGCCAACACCTTGATCTTGACCTTCCAGCCTCCAGAACTGTGAGAAAATTAATTTCTCGTTTAAGTCCTCCAGTCTGTGGAATTCTGTTTTGGCAGCCCTAGCAGTCTGATGTACCTTCTTTCCAAATAAGGTTGAGTTCAAGGTTCCTGGTGGACATGAATTTTGGCAGGGGACACCATTCACCCCATTGTAGGGGTCATATTTAGCTTTCTCTGGCTGGTCTTGAGTTGGAAATTGGGACAAAACAGTAGGGAGGCTGGCCCTCACTGATCACGTCCTGACCATCTATCTGGACCATTACTATGGCTGTGGGCCAATTGTGGTTGGGCTTCCTGGACCAGCTGCTGCAGAGGACATGGGTCAGAGTTGTCCTGTATGGCCTGGCCAGTGACGGTTGCATGTTCAGGCTCTTGTCCTGCTGCTGCTAACCAGCTGTGATGCTGAGGAAAGCACTTGACCTGTCTGGACTCCAGTGTTCTCTCTCCCCTTGAAAATGGGACATTAAGCGGTTCTCCGTGGGCGGGAGAAAGATGCTTAGCATCAGGGCAGGGAGAGAGGTGGAGATGGCGAGGATGGCTTAGAAAATATTTCCCTGGTGATTTTGATAAGCCCATGGCCCCTCCTGGGTGGAGAACAGCTGGGCCACTTGGCATCTGGAGCCTCTTCCAGCCATAACATTCCACAGTGGTTTCTCCTGGAGAGAACAATCCTCCTGCTGGATCTTCCAATCATATTTTTATTTTTCGTGGCGTTTAATCTCTTTTGGAATGTACTGAAATGAGAGAGAAGATTTTAAACTCATTTTCATGCTGGTTAAGCCAGTGATTTAATCTAATTATTTTTACTCCTGTTTGGGACATGAGAGTGATGCTGTAAAACCTAGACATTTCAGCTGTTGTCCACGAAAGGTACACAATTCTTAGCAACTTTATTTCAAACCATAGAATTGGGGGAAAATCACGATTTTTTTATTTTTTTGCTTTGGTTTCTGGCACTGGGTGGTTTCTAAAACACAGAAGTCGAAATGATAGAAATTTGAAGCTATTTAAATTACTCACCAGCCTTCCCATCTAGCTTTCATAGTTTCAGAATAAACGTCAGGGCTTAGAATGTGGGGTTATTTTTAACCGGGGTAGAAAGCAAAGGGAGAATGGCATGTTTTGAGGCAATTTTTTTTTCCTTTTTGAAAAATTCAATTCACAGTTTCTATTCCCTGAAGAGAATCAACTAATTAAAAGGTTTAAGAAAGTTCAGCATCTAATGGAAGGACTTCTCTGTCAAACGCTCTCCGTCTGGGAAGGGTCACGGTTCAGCATCCAAGCAGCAGTTTGAAAAGCCGGGAGCTGAGAAAGGAGGGCTAGCCACACCAACCCCTGGGCATCCTTCCGGGCAGAGCTCATCCTAGCAGCTCCTGGGTTTGTGTCAGAAGGGAGGTGGAAGGCCAGATACTCATCACTCAAACGGGCATTTCCTGAACACCTGTCTTGTGCCAGGACCTGGCAGCTCACAGACGTGACCAGTGCAGCCAGACCAGAGCAGACAGGAGACGTTGCCAGGGCTGGACCACGCAGGGTCTTGAAGACCTTGATGGGGTCCTGGGCATTTCTCCGAAGAGTAGTTGAAAGGCATTGAGGAGTTCTAAGCCATAAATGCATGTGGAAAACAGAAAGGAGCAGATTGAGAGTGGTCGTGGGGAGGTCAGGCAGAAGGCGGGTGCAGTGGTCCAGCCAGAGCGGGTGCAGGTGGTGGAGATGAAGAAGCTGACGGACTCGAGGGCTGTTTTGGAAGTAAGATTGTGGAGGATTGGCTAGAAGAGGGCAGAGTGTACCAGTTAGCTTCCAGTGCAGGAAATAGAAACCATTCTCAATATTTTCAACAGAAAGGAATTGAATTCAGGGAATTAGGGCCTTACAAAATTGCAGGAAGGGCCAAAGGAGCAGGAATTGGAAATGGAATATTCAAATTCAGAAACATCTTATGTACAAATAAGGAAGTAGATGCTGTTGTCAGGAGAGCCTGTCCACACTTAGATCTCCGAAGCCTTGGTTGCTAGAGGGATAACACCTCTCCCTCTTTTCTGTCCTCTGAATCTGCTAGGTTGGCCGAACCTACTTCTCATTCAGAACCCTAGCTGCACGGTAGGTCAGGTTCCACAGAACAGGAAACAGGGTTAGTATGTGTGAACATGCAGTGCACAGCCTGCACACCCGTCACCTGTACCTAGTGTTCTCGACAGGAAGGCTCATGGAAGGAAGTCGAAATGGATGCTGAGTGCCAACTGGCCTGTCCACTTATCACAGGGTATGAGGGAGGAGGAGGTCATCAAGGATGGCACCAGACCAACATGGAGGGTGGGCCGTTCGCTGGGGACAGGTTTAAGGTATTTACAAGATAGCTAGAGAGTGATGTGCCATTGCCAGCTGGGTATGTTAGGTCTTGAGCTCAGGAAAGATTGAGATCTGGGAGAAGTCTGCAGAGATTAAAAAGTCAAAGCCAGGTCACCTGGAGAGAAGAGGGCTCAGGGCAGATCCCCTGGAACCCCAAGGTTCGGGGTCCCACAGAGGAGGGGGCCCTCTAAAGGGGACTAGGCAAGTGAGGACAGCGTGGGGTCAAAGAAACTAAGAGAGAACATTGCAAGAAGGTGGAGTCACACAACAACTTGGGTGAACCTGAATGTATTTTGCTAAATGAAAGGAGCCAGACCAAAAAGGCTATATATTCCATGATTCCATTGATATGACATTCTGAAAAAGGCAACACATCAGGGGTTGGGATTCGGGGGAGAGTTTAGCTACAAAAAGGCTGCAGAAGGGAATTTGGGGATGGGGGAACTCTTCTGTCTCAGAGGCTTGAGGACCCATAGAAATGCACATCACAACGAACAAATCTTACTGTAATGTAAGATGGATGGGTGGATGGTTGGATGGATGGATGGGTAGATAGATAACACATACATTCATTCATACGTATGTTCATTCAGACATAAAAGAAGTGGTCAGTTTTATTAAATGTTTCAAGGAGGTCAAGGAAAATGAGTGACAGGTTTCCCCAGAATCCACAGAATAGTGGGCATCCACAGTATGAGTGGGTCCTGGGCTGTAAGTGGAATTGACCTAAGACATGCAATGTGTATTCCTCCTTTTGAGAGCATGACTTCTTGACACGGCCCTTGGAGCTTCCAGGAATACAGAACCTGCTCCTTGGATAAAGGAGACCTTAGTCCCGAGATGTGCTCCTCTTGTGGGTAAAATGCTTGGATGGAAAGAGCCTGGTGTTGGTTGGGCTCCCAGCCTGGGTTCTTCTCTCACCTGTGCCAAACAGTAGTTGTATGACTGCGGGTGAATCCTTAAGCCTCGCAGAGCCTCCATTTCCTCATCAACAAAATGGGAATAATGATCTTCTCAGGACTGACATGGCAGATTAAAGGACTTTGAAAAGTCAGTAACGCAGCCTCCAAAACTTGACAAGGGTGCCACTCTCTCCATGGGCTTGCTGCCCGTCCCACCTCCCCCAGGTCAGTAACCCCTGGCTTCCTTCATGCCTCACCATCACAGCAGCCTTCTTCCTGTCTCTCAATCATTTGTTGCCTTATTGGACCCTCACCAGCCCATTAAGGGCACATCCTCAAGGCTAAGCCCCTAGCCTAGCACCTGGCACATAGTAAATGCTCAAGAAGCATGTATTGACTTGAACTCGTTCAGGATCAGGGTGTTTGCCATCCTGATAACCTCCTGCTTTCTGAATAACTTTGGCTTTCTCCAGAAGTTCCCATCACCCTCCAGGGTGAAGAGCTGCCAGACCTAAGGATGCTCCCAGATGCATCAGGGCCTCATCCACCTGCTCCCAGAGAGTCCATCACCTGCTGCGTGGGGGCTTAGTAAATACTTGTTGAACAAATTCATACATTTTGGAACTAGCAGCATTGTTGGCCAAAGTATAGAGCCTTGAAAGGGCAACATAAATTCAGGGTTTCTGAAATATAATGGCGTCACCCATGTAACTGTGTGTGTCAACAGGAAAGGTCAAGTGTGCGCTAGGGGTGTGGCTTGTAAGGTATTAGAGAACTTAGTAGCTAGTGGTGGGGAAGGAATGGCAGATGTCCCCTGGGACCTTACATTTCCCCCCTCAATGTTCAGGAAAGCAACTGGCAGGAAAGACCTCCCGCCCCAGTTCCCCGCTGCCCTGCACACGGTGGTGGGGGGATGTTCCAGAACCAAGAGTGACAGAGAAACCGACTCTGGGCTCCGAGGTCCACAGGAAAGAATGCTAAAAGAGGGGTGGGGAGTGGCTGCTGGGTCGCTGGCAGCTTTATCTCCCCTCCTTCTCCTCCCCTGCCCGCACCCGGGTGTGGACGTTGCTGGAATCATCTCTGGTTTCCTGAGCTCAGCTCCACCTGCAGACACATCTCTTCCCTACACCCACCAGATTTCTGCGGCTTAAAGGCTTACGCGTGACCTCGAAAGCCGCTTGTGTGCGCCCTGTTGATTCCTCTCTTCTCCCTGGTGGGGATTTGAGCGGATAGGGCAGACTCGGCCCCTCTCAGACCTGCAAGCATCCCACCGTTGAACGTGGCCGCGGGCCCCCAATCCCAGCAAGCCCAAGAGAGGAGAAGAAGGTTTTCTCAGGAAGCTGGGATTAAACTGCACCAGCATTCACATCCTAACATGGCTGGTATAATCACGCTTGCTCTTTCCCCCACTAAGCTGATCTCATCTTCTCTTTTGCTTTCACAAACCAAGGCTCATCCTCTGGAACAGCAGGCACAGACCTGGTGTGGAGGGAGGAGTCTGTAAGTCAACAGTCCTCAGAGTGATGGCAGCCTAGCTGGGATAAGTGCTGTGCGTACACTATCTGTATCACTTAATCCTTACAGCAGCCTGGCGGGCAGGTTCCGTAGCATCCCCATTTATAGGTGAGGCAACAGTCCTGCGGTGTTAAACAACTCGCCAAGGTCATGCAGGTAACAAGTAAAGGACAGAGGCGCTTCCTGAAACCTAAGCTACCTGCTTCTAAAAACAAAGCCTTAAGCCGCTGTATAGGCTGCCTGCAGTTTAAAATTGCTGCCGTTGAAATAGAGACACAGACGTAAAGAATGGACATGTGGATACCGGAATGGGGGGAAAGGGGGAAGGGACGAATTGAGAGATTGGAATTGACATATACACACTACTAGATAACTAATGAGAACCTCCTGTATAGCACAGGGAACTCTACTCAATGCTCTGTGGTGACCTAAATGGGAAGGAAATCCAAAAAGAGGAGATATATGTATACGTATAGCTGATTCACTTTGCTGTACAGCAGAAACTAACACAACATTGTAAAGCAACTATACCCCAATAAAAATTAATTAAACATAATAAAAATTAAAAATAAAATTGTTGCTGTTGATGACGAAGGTGCGAGGGGTGGAGTTCCTGCCGCATGTGCTCCATGGTCTCTACACCCCACCCCCCGTATGCCAATTTCTAGAGGATTTGACTCTTAAACTGGGGAGTGGGCTGGTCCCAGCTACCAGCTGCCAGCTAGGGAGGGCAGGGTGGCCATCTCCCTGCTTGCGGCCGTTGCTGTCCTCGCCAGGGCGTGCACACACAGTAACGGTGACTATTGCACCACCTTGCATGGTAGCACATTGCCACTGAAGAAATAGAAGGACAGAGAGGTTAAACGACTCGGCCAGGGTCCCACAAGCTGATGGGTAGTTGAATCAGGACCCAATTCAAATCTTCCATTTCAAGTCAGTGCAGCATGATTTCTATCCATGTTAGAGGCAGCCCTTAACCCTGGACGAGGAACTCAGGATCCCCCTCCTGAGTCCTGGCCTATATGGTCCCTGAACTAGTCACTCCCCCGCTGAGTCTCATCTGGAAAACAGGGATATTTGTGGCTGCAGTGCCTGCCTCATGGGCTCAGGGTGTGTCCAGAAGACTTGGGTGGGTACAGAGGGTGATTAGCAGCTGGTAGCTCTGCCAGTCACTCTGTCTCTACTGGCAAAATTCAGACCATGATGACATTCACTCCCCTCCATAGCCCTCCAGTGTACGCATGGGGTCACGGAGCAAGGCGCTTCGGCTGAACCATTAGAAGCCTGTTCCTACCAAGGACAAAGCCATTTACAACCCGCATCCCCTCTCTGCTGGAGCCCAGACGATAATGTCCTTATGGCACAAAGGCAGCATTACTTGATTCTAATTTTCCAAGAGTGCCCAGTATTGGATAAATCACTGCTTTGGAGAATCAAAAACTGGCTCGAATTTTCATGGCAGAAATGTTTGCTTGATCTGCCCTGAAATATCCCAGACAGTTACATTTCTCCTGGAAGCAAGGTCCTGGACTCAGGAATGTAGAGTTACTGCCTTTATAATTCTCCATCTCTGAGCCGACAAGCCTTGAAGTAGACCCATGCCCTTGAACTGACAGCAGCAATTCTATTAAAGAAGTTTGATTACAGGGGGGAAAAAAGTGAAAGAATCTATGTTTCATTAAATGCTGCTTGTTTTAAAGTGGGAACATGTTCTGGGAGTCTGGGGAGCTAATGTTTTCTGGGTCTTGTTGGGAGAATCTCATCTTAAACAGAAGAGTTTTCTGTTTTAAGGGAGAAACCATCCTTTCAGAGCTTAGAGCCAAATTATATTTACAGAGAAGGGATTTTTGTCCTGGAAGTTTCTAAGCGTTTATCAAGTGCCCACTCTGAACCAGGTATCATTCTAGGCATTTAAGAGGTTTGCAAGGGTAACGAAAGCATTCTAACAGGATGAGATGATGTAGATTGTCGATTGTCATTTTTGTTAATATTTTAGCATTGTTTATTCAACTGAATGTTAAGGTCTCTTGAGAACCTACTGTGTGCCAGGCCTGGCCGAGGCACTGTGAATGCAATGCAGGGCAGTGTGGATCCCTGCCTTCCAGAAGCTTCCAGTCTAGCTGAAGTGCCAAGGACGTGGGGGTGTTTTGGTGTCTGATGGGGAACCTGCAAAAATGACATTCACAAAATAAAATACTTACCTTTGGTCATCTCCAATGGGGGGCGGGGCGGTGAGAAGGAATTATTCCGCCATTATAAGTGACATTGAGGTCCAAGAGCCCATAACAGAAGCATTCTTGGGCCAAAGAAGGGCCTATGACATGGTACTCAGTGACCTGAGATGCCACCTGTGCCAGTGGAAGCACACCTGGCACCTGAGTGGGCCTGAGAGGTTAGGGGACAAGGATGCTGTCAGTCCTCACCTCCTCCCTTGTTCCCGCTCGGCATCAGGTGTCCCTCCAAGGCTTACCTAGAGCCTCGCCGCCCATGGATCATTTCCCCTGCTCTGCGTGGCACTGCTAAAAGAGTGCCCTCCCTGGGGACAGGAGATTTTCCTAGTGCCGGCACTGCCATCCTCGACCCTGCCAACGTCACTTGACCTCTCTGGGATCTTGGCTTCCCCCTCTGGAGTGACAGGTCCATTGTGGGCAGGAGGAGAGATTGGGAGGAGTGCCTGATGGGTCTGCGACAGGCTGGAAGGGCTGTGCAAGAGGCTGCCTGTCCCTGAGCTCTGAAACGACTCTAGCGGAAGGGGATGGGCCTCCCCTCTCCCCTTCATGGAGCTGCTTCTCAGTTCTGACTTGACGGTGAGGGAAGAGTATTCCACAATCCTGGGCGGGGGGCTGGGGGGATGCAGGTTTGAAGCCCACGACAAGCTTGACACGCTGTAACAGTAAGGCACGTTATTAAAATTAGTCTCACCGTTTTACCGATGAGGAAACTGAGGCACAAAGAGGTTAAGGAACGTGTCCCTGTCGACCCAGCCTGTAAGTATTAGAGCAGAGTACTGAACTTGGCCGTGTGACCTTGGAGCCTGCCCTCCCAAGCAGGACAGCCATCCCTGGCCTCAGCCTGCCCGTTGGCAGGGATTGTATTTGTAACAGATCCGAGTGTGTGTTGAAGCCACTTGGAAAGCTGTCTGCTAGGAATGTGGTTGGAATCCATTGACAAAGCAAGGAACCATCCCGATTTTCTTCTTTGGTGACTTTTGACTTCTTTATGCTTTTTTTGGTAACTTTATTGAGATGTAATTCATATATCATACAATTCATCTGTTTAAAGTGTACAATTCAGTGGCTCTTAGTATTCAGAATTGTGCAAGCATCACCACAAACACTTTTAGAACATTTTCGTTACCCCAAAAAGAAACCCTGTACCTTTTAGCTGTCACCTCCCAAACTCCATACCCTCCAGCCTTAGGCAACCATTAATCTACCTCTATCTCTGTGGATTTGCCTGTTCTCCACATTTTATATTAATGAGATCATACAATAGGTAGTCTTTTGTGAGTGGCTTCTTTTACTTAGCAAAATGTCCTCAAGCTTCCTCCATGTTGTAACATGTGTCAGTACTTCATTTCTTCTTATTGCCAAATAATATTCCATTTGTATGTATATATCACGCTTTATTTACCCACTCATCAGTTGGTAGTTGTTTGGGTTGTTTTCTGCATTTGGGTTATTATGAATAATACTGCTATGAACATTTCGTGTGTGGGTTTTGTGTGGACATATGTTTTCATTTCTCCTGGGAAGATACTTGGGAGTGGAATTGCTGGGTCATATGGTAACTCTGTTTAACCTTTTGAGGAACTGCCAGACTGTTTTCCAAAGGGACTGCACCATTTTGCATTCCCACGAGTAATGTATGAGGGTTCCAGTATCTCCACATCCTTGCCAACCCCTGTTATTATCTGTCTTTTTGTTTATAGCCATCCTAGTGGGTGTGAAGTGTTTCATTCTTTTCTTTTAATTGCAAGGGATATGCAAAACATGATCAACTTTAAGGTACTAGAATATCTGGATAATTGCGTATCCAGCAATGTTTTCCTAAGAGCGCAGGTCTGCCCTGGACAGAGAAGTAGCTGGCCTCTCCCCTGGTAGTCTAACACCAGGGGGGCTCTTCAGTTCCATGGCCGACCCCCCCCAGACCTCAAATGACACCCCTTGGTAACTAATATTGAATACCTTACCGTGTCCTCTTGTCTTCCAGCGATTCATGAGTTCCCCGCAGACCTGTTCTCCAATAAAGAGCGACAGCACGGAGCCGTCCTGCTACATATCCTTGGTGTAAGTGGCCCTCTCGGGGTGGGATGTCCCTAAACTTCAGGCATGTGAAACCTGTCTTCAGAACACAGCGTGTCAAAGATCTCATCCAGTCTTTGTAGAGCCCTGTGAGAACAGATGCTGGATGTGTTTTAACCACAAAGAAATGAAATCTTAAGGATAGGAAATGATTTGTTCAGTGTCACACAGCGAGTGGCCCCAGAGCCGAGACAAGGATTCACGTCTTCTTGTGCCTCATTTTCTGCTTTTATAAAATGGGAGTGACAGCATCTTTCCCAGATGTATAAATACAAGTGAACATGGGTCAAGTCCATCAGACGTCACAGGGCACGTGATAAGGGCTCTGTCCCCACTTGCTATCATGATCCCCGGGATCCCCTCACATTTTACTGCCTTGACATAACTAGTTTAAGACTTTGGTGCCCTTCTTCTCAAACTTCCCTCAGTGTTAGATGAGCCTGATGACCAGTGGTGGAGTTCAAGTAGCAGTTCAGAAAGGCACAGTGAGCTCAAAACTAAATTATAGGTAAAAGTCGCTCTTCTCTGCAGGCAAACTACAGCCCGCAGCCACTGCCCATGTCTGTAAATAAAGTTTTATTGGAACACAGCCATTCTCACGCTTTTCTGTATCATCTGTGGCTGCTTTTATGCTTCACTAGCAGAGCTGAGTAGCTGTGTCGGAGACTCCGTGATCCACAAAGCCAAAAAACTTTACTGTCTGTCCCTTTGTAGGCAAAGTTTGCCAGCCCCATTGTTTACTGCAGGGAAATGAAAGTGCTCAGGGTTTAATTTTCTACTTCGCATCAATCACAGCAAATGTTCCTCCTGATGTGGTTCCCTGACCACCCAGCACCATCTGCTTACATATTTAAACCCAACACAGTATTCGTCTCTGCAAGAGATAATTAAGCAAGTGAAAGCTGGGATTCTCACATAGAGAGTTGCCAGCTGAGAATAATGTATGAGTGAAGTTTTAATTAACAGGATAAACCACTAGTGAAAATGAAGGTTGTGGGCAAATTCTGAGTGACAGACCTGTGTATTATTTCTCTAATAGAGTTATTATCTTCCTAGTATCTCTGGCTTTCCCATGCCCTCTCCTTTCACTGAGGGGGTGTGGGTTTGGCGAATTAGTCCCGTAGTTCTGTCCCTCTGCCTCATCAAAGTCTTGACGAAGCTTTTTTTCCTGAATCTGAGAGGACCTCAGGAATTTTGAAGGAATCTTTTTTTTTTAAATTTTTTTAAAAATTTATTTATTTACTTGACTGTGTTGGGTCTTCATTGCTGTGCATGGGCTTTCTCTAGTTGAGGCGAACAGGGGCTACTCTTCCTTGCCGTGTGCAGGCTTCTCATTGCAGTGGCTTCTCTTTTTTTTTTTTTTAATAAATTAATTTTATTTATTTATTTTTGGCTGCATTGGGTCTTTGTTGCTGCGCTCGGGCTTTGTCTAGTTGCAGTGAGTGGGGGCTACGCTGAGTTGCGGTGCGCGGGCTTCTCGTTGTGGTGGCTTCTCTTTGTTGTGGAGCACAGGCTCTAGGTGCGTGGGCTTCAGTAGTTGTGGCACGTGGGCTCAGTAGCTGTGGCTCGCAGGCTCTACAGTGCAGGCTCAGTAGTTGTGGCGCACGGGCTTCGTTGCTCCGCGGCGTGTGGGATCCTTCCGGACCAGGGCTTGAATCCATGTCCCCTGCATTGGCAGGAGGATTCTCAACCACTGCGCCACCAGGGAAGCCCAGCGGTGGCTTCTTTTGTCGCGGAGCATGGGCTCTAGGCGCGTGGGCTTCAGTAGTTGTGGCGTGCGGGCTCAGTAGCTGTGGCTCACGGGCTCTAGAGCGCAGGCTCAGTAGTTGTGGTGCACGGGCTTCATTGCTCCGCGGCATGTGGGATCCTTCCGGACCAGGGCTTGAACCCGTGTCCCCTGCATTGGCAGGTGGATTCTTTTTTATTTTATTTTACTTTATTTTGCGGTACGCGGGCCTCTCACTGTTGTGGCCTCTCCCATTGCAGAGCACAGACTCCGGACGCGCAGGCTCAGCGGCCATGGCTCAAGGGCCTAGCCGCTCCGCGGCATGTGGGATCTTCCCGGACCGGGGCACGAACCCGTGTCCCCTGCATCGGCAGGCGGACTCTCAACCACTGCACCACCAGGGAAGCCCTGGCAGGTGGATTCTTAACCACTGCTCCACCAGGCAGGAACCTTTTAGGCCAGGCATTACCCAACTATGTCTGGAGAACCAAATCTAGCCTACCTCCTGTTTTTATAAATAAAGTTTTATTGGAATGCAACCACAGCCATTCCATGGCTAATCTTCTACAGCACCAGAGTCAAGGCAGACTGTGTGGCCTGCGAGGACTCAAATATTTACTATCTGACCCTTTAAGAAAAAGTTTGCTGAGCCCTTCTTTAGAGCAAGAAAAGGCTGGAGCTTTAGAGCCAGTTTTTGTCTGTAGCACTAAGAAGCTTCTCAGAACTTCTGTCCCAAGTGAAGGAAACAGTGGTGCCATCTTGGCCCCCTTTTCTCTCCAGTGTTTCTGAAGCGTCAGGGGAGCCAGAGGCCCTTCAGCCTCACGGGACAGCCTTTGCCTGGGAGGTGCTGTTGGGGGGAACTTCCGAGGGTGTGAATTCAAGTCGGTATCCTAAGCTTTGTAGCAGGGTCTCTCCCACCTCTCTCTGTCCACTTTACCCACACCCCCAGTATTTGTTTCCTTTTTCCTTCCCCCCGCCACCAAAAGATAATGTGTCAAATTCAGCGAAAGCCACACCTGGACTCCAGTAGAGTAGATGTCTACTCCAGGAGACATGTGCCTCAGATGCTTTGGTTACAGTTGATACATCTTCTACTTCAGTCACAGTTAATTAATTGTAAAGTTGTCATAATATCACGCTGTTTTAGCTGAAGCAGCCCAGCCTTTCCCTCTTTTGTGAATAGGGCATTCATGTCACTTTTTCTTTGGGGAAGAAATGGTTTCCACCAGAGCCTAGGGTAAAATCCCATCTCCTTTCCATAGGTCCTGCTCCTTGCCTCTCCCTCCAGCGTCACATTCTTTATTTTCCACCTTATTCTCACTCTGTTCTACCTGCACCAGTGACCTTGCTGTTCCTCAAATGCATCAAACATGCTCCTGCCTCAGGACCTTTGCACTTGCTGTTTCCTGGCAGTTACAGATACTTCATTTGCCTATCTGCTCGTCCCCCACAAAGAGGCAGAGGCTTTTCCTGGCATCCTCGCCACCTATCCCTAATGGCTAGAATAGTCCCTGGCACATAAGATGAGCTCAGTAGAGCCATGTTGGGTGGACAGGTCAGGGAAGAGTTCTGTAGATAAAACCGTCTAAAAACTACCCATCTGTTCTTCCTCTGTCATCAAACAGAAGAAACTGAGACCTAGAGGTGTGACTTATCCAAAATCCCAAGGCAGATAATTCCCAGGATTAGCACTGGAATTTGGACTCTGTTCCAGGAGCCTCCCAGTGTAAATGGCTTGTAGATTTTAACCTGGACCGACATCAAGCCACGTCCGAGAAAAGGCTGGGTCTCACGTCACCGTCTACTTTGGCAGGAGGTGGGCAGTCAGTAACAAGG
The DNA here is from genome assembly GCF_005190385.1 of Monodon monoceros. Classification (NCBI taxonomy): domain Eukaryota; kingdom Metazoa; phylum Chordata; class Mammalia; order Artiodactyla; family Monodontidae; genus Monodon; species Monodon monoceros. The sequence continues at coordinate 162,619,754 of NW_021703778.1, forward strand.
AAATGATGCCTTCTCTAAAACTAATGAGGGGGAATCAGGATGATGGTTATTTTAAACTCTTAAAATGGCAATTTTAAATGCTTTCCCCCTTGGCCCTTAAGATTAGGATCTTGCCTTTTGAGGGCCTACCGTGGTGCTGAAGAGAGAGCTGCTTCTTTAAGAAGAAGCACAGGACCCTGTGGCATGAGTTCTAGTCCCCTCCACTGCTCAGCAAGTGATTTCTCCTGTCTGGGCTTCAGTTTCCCCATCTGTCAGTGAGGGAACTGAGGAATCACATCTCTGTGGTGCTGGAATTTTCCTCTGTGCCTCCCTCTGCTCACCTGGCCTCTGCCCGAGCAGGCTGGTTTGGAGGGTGATGGACGCCTGGCCGTGCCCATCAGTGGCAGGAGTTCTGGCTGACACTCTCTGTCTCCCCATTTCCTTCTCAGGCTCTATACATGTTCTACGCCTTGGCCATAGTGTGCGATGACTTCTTCGTTCCATCTCTAGAGAAGATCTGCGAGGTACGTGGGAAGGACTTAGGACCCTTTGGCAAAAGCCTGGGTGAGGGGCTGGGGGTGATTGACACGTGGCGTGTCGGTACCAGGCCAAGAAGGACCGGGGCGGGGAGCAGGCCCAGGCAGAGGCAGGGAGGGGCAGGACAGGATGTAGCATGGTTTGGATTCGGCTAAAAGCTATCACAGGTGCTTCAGTGGCTGAACCGCTGCAGCACCTCCTCTGCGGCAGGGCTGAGGTGGCCGGGCTTCTTCCTGGGGTCAGCGATGGGCCCCCACCCCATTTTCCATCAAGCCCAGAGCTCCAGCCCTTCCGAGGACCCCTTCTGTAGCAAGCTCAGTGGGGAGGTTGTGCTGGCCCAGCGATTGGATTCCGCAGTGGCTTCAGAGCCCAGGCTGCCCAGGAGTGCTTTGGGAGGTGAGGGCAGGAGGAGGCCAAACCCTGCCCTGAGCCAGCCTGCCCAGGGGCCTTCTGAGAACCACAGGTGGGCACCTTCAAGTAGGCATTTAGGCGGACCCAGAATCTCCGTGGTTTTCCCGAGCACCCGAAGCCTCCAGCCCCACATTCCAGATGAGAGGATGGGCCTTTGTGGCCAGAACACAGCGTTGCCAAGCAGAGTGGGCCTTGACAGTTCCAGCCCTGTCCCGTGCTGGCTCAGCCCTGGGGACAGGATGTGAGGGTCTGTTTCAGTGAGCAGCCAGGTGTCGGGCCTGCCATTGAGAAGGGCTTCTGGGATGCAGGAGCCAGGCTGTGTGTCCGAGGCCTCCACATCCCACAACCTGACGTGTGGAGGTCCGCTTGGTACCCGAGGTCTGTGTGAGCACCAGAGGAGATGGGCGCTAAACTGGTGGAATCCCCGCTGAGCACCAGACCCTGTGCTAGGCATCCAAAGATGAAAAAGACCAACCTCGTCCTCGTCATCCAGTGGGGAGGCAAGCGCATGGACCTCAGACCCTCACTGCGTGATTCGTGTTTCAGCTCCTCTGTCCCAGGGGAGTGGCTGGCTCGTGGTAGCCACTTAGAAAGACTTCATCAAGGAGACGTTATTTAAGGGCTCAGAGAGTGAACAGAAATGGACAGATGGGGGAAGGGGACAGGCAATTCTGGGTTGAGTGCCTGGCAGTGTGGAGGAGGTGCAGGGAGGAGAGGCCACCGCACCAGCTGCCGTGCTGCTCCCCTGCGCTCTCCCTGGCTGCCAAGTGTCCAGTTAGCATGTTTACTGCCCCCACCTTACAGCCCTGAGGGTCTGCGGTCGCTTCTGTTTCAGAAACTCCATCTGAGCGAAGATGTGGCTGGAGCCACCTTCATGGCTGCAGGAAGCTCGACGCCAGAGCTATTTGCCTCTGTAATTGGTAAGAAGTCCCGTCGCCCCAAGACACAGGATGCAGAGAGAGCCCAGGTTTGGTGTCCAGACTAGTGTGGGCATTTGTCAGCTCTGAGTCTCAGTTTTCTCATCCGTAAAATGGGAGAACTAGAGAGATAGAAAGTGAATTAGTGGTTCCCAGGGGTGTGAGGTGGAGTGGGGTACTAACAGGTATGGGGTTTCTTTTGGGGGTGAAGGGAACGTTCTAAAATTAGATTGTGGTGATGACTGTATAATTCTGTGACTGGACCAGAAAACACTGAATTATATGGGTGAATTTTATGACATGTGAGTTACATCTTAATAAAGCTGTTCAGAAAGTGGGAGCATTAGAGTAGCCGGTCCCTGAGGGCACCTCCACCTCTGGTTTTGTTGTCCTCAACCATGTCGCTGGTGCTCTCTGATAATAAGAACAGCTTCCCTCCGTTCGTGGGGTGGGGGACACAGAGCTGGCCCGGGTCTGAGGAAGGGGAAGGCCTGGGCTTTGCAGAGGAGTGTTTGTGCCTTTCTCTTTCCAGGTGTGTTCATCACTCACGGAGATGTCGGGGTTGGGACCATCGTGGGCTCTGCTGTGTTCAACATCCTGTGTATAATCGGAGTTTGTGGATTATCCGCAGGGCAGGTCAGTGGTCTCTCTCTCCGTACGAAATGACATAGGGACAGCGCGGGGAGACCCAAGGCCCAGCCCTAGCCGAGCCCGTAGGTGCTGTGGCTGTCAGAAACGGTTTCCTCTGCGAGCCTGCTTCCTCACGTGTAGCAGGGCTGTCCTTCCTTCCTTCCACCGGTGGGTCTGAGAGCAGAAAGAGCATCAGCTCCATGGCTGGTCCAAGGGGGGGAGCGTTCATTCAACAGCAGTAAATATTTAAGAGGCGTCTCCTGTAACTCTGACCCTGAGCTAGACTTTGCACATATTTGGGTCCCGCCTTCGGCCTCCCCACAGGACGCACAAAGCTGGCTTGTTGTTGAAACCCCATCGCATCTTCCTGGTCCTCAGAGCCCCAGGGAGACATTAGACTCAATCTCAGAGAGTCAGGCTCAAGGGTAGGCCCCGCCCGGCCAAGGGAGGTAGAGGTAGGCAGCCGATCACCCCCGGAAGGTTCGAACATCGGAGGGAAGAGTGAGTGCCTCTGGCCTCTCCCCCTGACACATGGCTTCTGCTGAGGAACATGCCATGTGGTCACCTTGGAGGAACAGGGGGCAGCTTTGCCATCATTTAGGAACATGATGTGGTATCATTCCATCCCCAAATGTGACAAAGAGCACAGGGTGGCCTTGAATGGCCAGACAAGATGTGGTTCTGGTGGCACAGTTAAGATGAGCTCCGTGGACATGTGTCTGCACCTGCAGGGGTCTGGGGGTGGTGGGAGCCCCCCAGCAGTGTCCCCCGGCCCCCGTACCCCATCTCCCCAGCCAGTAACAGCTGATGTCCCTTTGCTCAGCAGGTCATCCGTCTGACGTGGTGGGCCGTGTGCCGAGACTCTGTGTACTACACCCTCTCTGTCGTTGTGCTCATTGCCGTGAGTTACCTTCCCCCCGCTCTACCCCCCGCCCCTGCGAAGGCACCGGGGCCCTGCCCACTTCTGTCCCTGGCACTAGAAACAGAGAACCCACGGCGCCCCTACCCTGGGGTGTGCTGGCCACTCATTGCAGTCATGTTGACCAGTCTCCCTCCACCGTGCCTCCCTGTCCCGAAAATCTCATACCTGATGCTTTGCTTACCCATCACATCCAGGTACCACCCTGAGGGCACAAAGGCCTTGAAAAAGCTAAAGAAGGCATCATACGGTTGATGCAGTTAAGCTCAAGCACATGGTCCTCAGAGGCCTTCAGATCCTCACTTAGAGCCCATTTACTAAAGAGCGGAGTTTCTGCTTTCCCACCTTACCACGGAGCAGGGAAGAGGCCAGCTGGGAGCAATCAGGGTTGGCAGCTGGGAGCAAGGATATGGGCAGAAAAGGCAGAGGGACTGAAACAGGGATCCCTGAGGGCTCGGGTACATCGTGGTACATGACAGTGACACAGCCCATGACACAGGTTACTGCCATCCACAGGGGAACAGCTTCCATCCAAAAGGAGCTTTAAAGTGGCGGCATGAGGGCAGGTCATTTTCACGAGGGCAGATGCACATGGCATGCCCAGATTTCAGAGTATGGAGCGTGCCCTAGAGTGACAGTTCTCAACGTAAGAACATCTAGAGCCAACTGGATTTGATAATCATGACCCTTGTATTAGTTATCTGTTGCTGTGTAACAAATTTCCCTTAACGCTCAGCAGTTTAAAACAGCAAACGTTTCTTGCTTCCATTTTCTATGCATCAAATCTGGGAGTGGCTTAGCCGAGCCCTCTGGCTCACGGGTGTCAGCCAGGGTATAGTGATGTCAAGGCTCCCGTGGGCAACGATCTGCTTTCAGGATCACTCGCTAGGCTTCAGGCCGGCCTCGAGCTGTTCCACAGTGCAGCTCTCAGCATGGGGACGGGTTTCCCTCCCAGCAGGGGCGAGGAGGCACCAAGCTGAAAGCCACAGTCTGCTTGCAACCGAATCTCGGAAGTGACAGCCCATCACTGTTGCCATATTCTGTTACGAGCAAATCCCTAAGTTCAGGCCGTGCACACAGACGAGCATGAAGATCAGACAGTGGGATCATCGGGGCACCTGAGAGGCTGCCCACCACACCCCCCAAAAATGAAAGTTATAGATAAAACTATTTACCTGTACACAATTTTACAAAATCAATATAATGCCCAAACTATACCATAAAGGACAAATAAAAGTAATTCATACTAAAAGAATACATCTTTCAATGTGTAAATGTTTGGGCATGAAGGTGCTAGAATGCTGAATGAGGTGATCCGTTGCCCCCATATGGGAAATCTCCAGGCCCTACAGCTACCAGTGCAGACTGAGGCTGGTATGCTGGGCTGGCAACCCCGTGAGTGGTGCCGACCTTGATGATGTGATTTTCCAAAATTATGAATGACTCCTGATAAAATCCTAAACAGAGCCAAGTACAATCATCCCTCCATTTGCATGACAGTTAACTTGCTAGAAAATTAAGTATTTATTAAAACCATGTAAGAATACTTTGATTTGCAAAATGGAATTAATTTTGAGGCGCAGGTCATTTTTTTTTTCTGCTTGCCTAAATATCTAGCAGGACATTTAAGACGTGTGCCAACTACGGAAGAACTCCTCTGGTAGAACCATTTCATATGCTCTAGGCTGACTAGCACCCCGGGCCTTCACTGCCTCTAAATGCCAGTAGCCCTCCATTGGGTTATAAAAGCTGAAACTATCCCCATAAATGTCCCCCAGGTTTCCCAGGTGGTGGCACTGAGCTCCCCTCTATTGAGTGCCTCTTCCTCAGAGGCTTGAGTTTGGGGAGCCTCACAGCAATGCCCAGCCAGGAGGACCCTCTCTGAAGTGACTTCCCAAAGCAGATTCTGTGTGTGCTGCCTGCCATGACAGCCAGGAGAGGGGTACAATGGGCCCAAGTCCAGACAACATCCCCCTGGTCTCTCCTGGCATCCCGTGTCTCCAAGATCAGATTGGTGGGCACTGCCCCTCCACCTTCCTGTGCGCACTGGGCCTGGCTGGGGCGGTCACAGGACTCCTCCCCTGGACCACGGAAGCATCATTCATCCGTGTCCCACGTAGGCAATGCTGAGTGGAATTGTTGGGCAATGTCAGTGCCCTCTTAGGAAGCCACGGCATCCCCACCATCACCCCTGGCCTCCTTTCAAATGGTACAAATGGGTCCTTTGCCCTCAGAGTTTCCAAAGGGGTTACTCTTTATTTTTTAAAAAACGACACCCCTTCCTCCCCGCCCACACACACAGAGGTACCACAGATTGATCGATCGATAGATAGATAGATAGATAGGTAGGTAGATAGATGATACATAGATAGGTAAGTAGGTAGATAGACACAAACATACATACATACATACATACAGAGATGCCTTTTCAGTTTTTAAGAGTCTTGATTTCAGCAACTCTGTTCCATTAATGAGGGCAGACCCCTGCCAGGTTGGCCCCAGTGGCTACTTGGACTGTTGGTAGCACAGGCCAGTTCTCTTTGGAGACCCACCCTAGACCTCACACTGCAGCATCTACTGACCAAGGTTTCCACTAAGGAAAGGTCACCTTCTATGTTTGAGAAACCCAGACATGGAGAGAAGAGCCAGCTTTCTGTGAAACACATAACTGGCCTATGTGTTGGTTCTGGGCACTTAGAGGTCTGCGTTTGTTCTTCTTTTGGAATAAATCTGTTGCCCCGCCCTTTGTTTCTTTTGCCTTCCAGTTCATATATGATGAAGAAATTGTGTGGTAAGTTTTTAAAGTTTGTTTCTCGTTGTTCCTTTTTTGTTAGTGTCCTTGCTTGTCGGGTTCATTGAAGCTTTTTTAAAATTATTTTTACAAACATAAGTTTATGAACTTGTGAAAGTAAAAAGGGTATCATTCTAAGCAGTCATGCCTTTATTCTTTCAAAGTGGCAAAAAATTGTTTCCCTTAGTATTCCCACCCTGCCACATATCAAGATATATTATAAAGCTAAAATAATGAAAACAGTATGGTGTTTTGCACAGGGATAAGCATAGGCCAATATGGAACTGAGAACCCAGTAATGGGCCCAGTTCTGGGCTGGGGGATACGACAGGAATCATGACAAGGTACTAAGTTGGGGGAGGCGGGAGTGGTCCTCATACTACAAAAACGAGGAATTCATATAGAATAAAATAGCATCAGCTCCTTCCCTCACACCTTATACAAGAGTAAATCCCAGAAGGATTAAAGATCTCGCTGTGAAAAGCAAAATTAAAACAATTTAGGATAGAATATAGGGACTCATCTTTATGATATGGAGGTAGGAAGTGATTTCTTAATCAAGATACATAAAGCACAAACTTCTAAAGAGGTTGATATTGCCACTCTAATTTATAGGGCATGAATGTATCTTACATCCATAAGCCATAAAAACGGCTCTCTTCATTGACCATGATTCAGATCTGCACCCTGTATGTGGTTATTTGTTGGGCATAGATTCAGGAGAACTGATGCGAGCGGCTGCGTGCTATGGGCCCAGAGCATCCTGGTTCTGGGTCCTCACCCACCGTGTGAGCCAAGAAGTCTCTCCCTTTCTGGGTCTCCTTTCCCTCATCTGCAGGTGGAGTTTTGAGGGGGTGGTCGGGTCATCTACAGACCCCTTTGTGGCTCTGCTGGACTGTGGGCTAGCAGAGGAAGAGCTCCCCAAGGTGACTGTAGCTCATGTCAGGCACATAGTAGGTCTTCAGGACACACTTGTCAGATGACCCAACAAATTAAGCTGTGTGACTCCTCAGAGGCTTGTGTTCTGAGCTACAAAAATCCCCACCATGTGTGGGGTTGAACACTGGTTCTGCAGGACGGCGATAAGAGTGCACCCCAGAAAGACCCCCACCCAGCCCAGCCCCTGTGTTTGGCCCAAGAGGCTCCTGTGACTGGCCCATCTCTTCAGGCAGTTCTTAGGGTCCCTTCCCACCTGCACCCACAGCTTCTCCTGTCGCTGGCCAGAATCTCGGGTGACCATAGGGGCTCTTAGCATCATGACTCCAGGCTACTCCCCTCCCTGAGTCTGGGATGAGGTAGCCCTGGGCCCTCCTTTTTCTAGGTAGCTGGGGGCACTCCTCCTGAGCCGTGTAGATGAGACCCCCTGTAGTTGAGAAGGCCCCACCCTCAGCCTTCTCTGTTACCAAGCGAGCTTCAGACTGCAGGACGGCTGGGGGCTGGGTGGCTCGCCCGCATGCCTGGGTCCTGGGCCGGGCGCTGGGTCAAGGAAGGTGAGAGGACCACGCACCCTGCTCCGCCCGCCGCGCTGGTCACTCCCAGCCTTCAGCGCCGCGGGCCTCCTGGCTCTAACCAGTCTCCTTTCTGTCTTTGAGGTGGGAAGGCCTGGTGCTCATCATCTTGTACGTGTTTTACATTCTGATCATGAAGTAAGTGCCCTTTCTCCTCTTCTGGGCTGTCTCACCCCTGGTTTCACATCCTGCTGTAGCCTTTTGTCCGAGCAGGAAGAAAACCTCCTTCAGCCCTTGCGGTCACTTCTGGCCCCCCCAGTTCTCCGGGGGACACCCTGCTGGGGCAGCCAGAGTGGGAGAGAGATAGTCAGCCTCTGTGTTAGGATGCTGTCTGCACTTGGGCCGGGGTAGGTGGCTGGCTGGTTGGGGGGAGGTTGAGGCCCCTCCCCAAAACAAATAACAAGTGGGGATCTCTCTCCCAGCCCGGTCCACACCCCTGGCCCGTGCCGCAGGGGGACCGCTCGTTTGTGCTGACTCTATAAATTGCCTGATAATTTAATGCCACTCTTTTGAAAGCGCCGGGCACCTCCATTTTGTCAGACTTCATAAAATGCCACCCCTCGGGGCTGCCACCTTGCGCAGCTGCACCGGGCACCGCTTGTAGTTTAAAGCAGACCTCGACGCCAGGCTTGTGTACCCTGAGGCCCTCCAGAAGCTGCCCAGGTCAGAATCATCTCAGAACTACCCATGATGAATTAACATTCAGCCATAAAAAGGGAAGGAAATTCTGACTCATGCCACAAATGTGGACGAACCTTGAGAACATTATACCGAGTGAAAGGGATCCAGTCACAAAAGGACAAATACTGTGCGGTTCCACTTATGTGAGGTGCTGAGGAGACGCAGATTCCTAGAGGCAGGCAGCAAATTAGAGATTGATTACCAGGTGCTTGGGCGAGGGAGTAATTAATGACTCATGGTGAATGGGAACAGAGTTCTGTTCGGGATACTAAAAATTTGGGAACTAGATAGTGGTGATGGTTGCACAGCCTTACGGATGTAATTACTACCACTGAATTGTGCACTTAAAAATGGAAAATAGTTAAAATGGCAAATTTTATGTGGTATGTATTTTTCTACAATTAAAAGAAAAAAAAAGGCTACCCACGAGCTGAGCCACATTCAAGTTTGTAAGTTTCTCCTCACACCTCCGCAGGTAATTAAAAAGGAAAACACCACTGAGGTTTACGACGCTCTGAATCCCCCGTTGACCTAAAACGTTTATAATGTTTTATAAAAATGGGTGATAAGCTGTCAGACTGCAAGAGAATGGTCCTTAAACCATCTCCTCTCTGAGTGCCTTGCAGTGGGGCCGCCAGCCTGGGGTCTGGGATGGAGTCTGTTTTCGGTGTGGGCAGCAGCGCTGGCTGGGATGGTACAGGGAAGGGCCCCCAGGCAGCCCACGGGAGCAAGGCCAGCCAGGCCTGGGAACACCTGCTTTGAGCCTGTTCCGAGGCTGGGCTGAACTTCTTTTGTCAGGACAGGTTTATAGCACGCAGAGGTAGGCGTCAGTCATTTTCTTGGGCTGAAGGTCTCCTATGGCCCCAGGAGGCCCGCTCAGGAGGAGCAGGCCCCCTGCGACTGCACATCATCCCAAGGTTCCTGTCAGGAGCCTCTGTCAGCTGGGTTGAAAAGCCTCAGCCCCCCACCAGCTCCCCCAGGGCCATGCTCACTGCAGGTGCACAGGGGAAGGAGGTGGGGGAGGGCCCTGCCCAGTCTATCCCGCAGCTCTGACCTCCCGCCTTAACTGACTTGCAGGTACAATGTGAAGATGCAGGCCTTTTTCACAGTCAAACAAAAGACCATTGCAAATGGCAACACGGTCAACAGTGAGCTGGAGGATGGTAATTACTGTGATAGTAGCTCTGATGACCCTTCCATGCCATTGCTGGGGCAAGGTAAGGCTGAGCAGACAGGAGCAGGCAAGCCATGTCATTGAAAGTACTCTCCCCTTCTCTTCCGTGCATACACACGCTCCCTCTGAATTGTCACTCTTCCCCTTGGCCACGGGACCCTAAATGAGGAGGGCGCGTCATTTAGGAGGTGTGGCTCAGGTGGGCGTTTACTTAGATGGGAGAAGGATGAATCACGAGTCCGCGGTCACGTCCTCGGGGATCGCCCCAAGCCTCCCGAGGCAGTCTCAAGCCCTGCTTGGCTTTCCTGAAATGCAGTGAATTACATCTCTGACCCATGTCAAAGACCAGTGACAGGAAGCTGAGGACTTGGGAAGGCAGAGCAGGCTCCCGTCTCCCTGTGGTTTCTCAAATGCCAGGCGCAGTTCTGGAGAGCTCTGTTCTAGAGAGACCACTGGCCCCTTGCCGAGATGGACAGCAAGGCCGGGAAGGGTGCCACGGAGCTTCGAGGACTTCCAGACCCACCCCCGAGAGCCCTGGTGGGAGCCCCTTCCCCTGGGGACTGTGGTCTGGCCTCCTCAGCTTCTCTTTGGCCCCTTGTCCGGGGGTTCTGGGCCTCCGGAGCCAGCCCGTGTCTGTCAGCTTCCCCAAATGTCTGGGCCCGACCAGCTCCTGCCTTGGAAACCTTGTCCTCAACTCTTAATCCAGCCAGTTACCAGGGGACTCCATCTGTGGGGACAGCTGCCAGGAAGGCGAGAGAGTTCACACTCTTTCCCATCCAAGACCTGTGTTAAGGCCTGAATAGATTCTTGGAGTTAAGATCTGGAAAAAACCAGCTTAAGCTGACATTGTTGAGTTCCACCCACAGTGTTGCTAGAGGCCTCCTTTAACCAGGACAGAGCCCCTTGGACCAGCTACCCGAGGAGTATTTCTCCTTTGTCCCTCATGGCCTTGGGCAAGTCACCCCCTCTTTCAGGTAACTTTAATTCCTTTGTGGTGTCACTGATGTCTCAGAGCGGACTGTTTGCCAGTGTCTGGGACACGTGGAGGCCGAAATCTATATTCCGAGGCCCTCTCCCCAGCCTCCACCCTGGGGTGGGTCAGGGTAGGAGCTCCCCGCATGTGCGTTCTGGGCAAGCATGCTCTGTCCTGTCCCAGGTAACCCCCAGTAGGAAAGCACCTGTCGTGGGTGCTGAGTGAGGGGTGGATTTCTCCACGTGGAAGGAGGGAGGCTGGTGGGGAGAAGGTGTGAGTGCAGCCAAGGCTACAGCCTGGCTGCCGAGGCCTACCCGCGGGTGGGCGGGGTGAGAGAGGAGGCCTGCAGAGGGTGAGGGTTTCCCACAAGTTTATTGCTTTTCCCCAAATTTCGAAGCCCAGGGCAGTTTCTAAAAAACTGGAAGATTAGACACAGGATTGCCCCCAGGCACAGGGAAAGGTGCGAAGATAGGTTTCCCTCCAGCTCTTATCAGGGTGAATGCGCTTAGATAAAGGCCGAGGAGGAAAAGATTTGGGGGGTTGGGGGGACGCAGGCCTGGAACTGGAGAGGTGGGAAACCCAGAGATACAGCCCCAGTTGGTGGATGCCCCTTCCCTCCCAGAGGGCCGTGTGCAGGGCACTGTCCCCTAGAAGCAGACAGACTGACAGGGGCAGGAAGAAGGAGTGCCTGTACCACCCCAGGGGGATGGGGCCGGGCCTGAGGAGACCGGGGCTTCGGGGCTTTGCCTTTTCTCACGGTGCTGCCACAGAATCTTTCCAACTCGGAGCTTCTCTCCCCTGGTGCTCAGCCTTCAGGCAGGTCGTGTAGACTGCCCCATCCAGGGTTGTCAAAGATTGCTGGCTACTAAATTATTTCAGGAAAACACGCACACGCACACCCCTGGCTTTGCTGGTATCAGCTTTGGTATTTCCCCATATATGTAAAATCAGACATTTTTAACCCAACCTCTTGACAGGAGAGGACACACTGCCTTTTTACCCCCACTTCTATTAAATACCTTTATGTACTTAAATGTTCTTAAAGGTCCTACAGTTCCGCTCACCAAGTCAGCTCGAGCCAGTTTTCTCTCGAGGGGAGTAGCATCCTCCAACTTTGTTCTGCGTACGGTTGTTTGGGGTTTTCTCTCCCTACAAGTTTTACACGTTTTTTACATCACACTTCAGTTCAGCTCAAGAAAGCAGAGCACGATACACCAAGAAAAGGTGACGAGGGCAAAGGCGGGAAGGCACGCCTTCGTGTCCTGTCACGGCTGGGGGTCCGGACTCTCCTTGTTGGCTGTCAGGTGGCCTTGAACACGGCCTGACAACCAAGGCCATCTTGACTGCTGGCTGGGCTCACTCTGGATCCTTTCCAAGCCGCCCTGGCCTTAGACACAACTTTGGCTTGGAGCAGGGAGAGAGGGAAGGATACCTGGCCTTAGGCTGAACTGCCGGAGAAACATGCTGTACCTGGTTGGGTTCCCTGCTGGGCCGGTGCCAGGACGAGGCGCCTGAGGAGTCAGGTATCATGGCTCTTCCCTCTTCCTGAGCTCGTCTGTTCCCCCAGGTGGTGCCCACGGTAGGGCTGGTTCTACCCACGGAGCCTGCGGCTGTTCTGCTGGTTTCCCCTCCCTCTGAGGTGCAGGCTGCAGAGGAGGGAAGGAGTCCAGCTCTCCTGCAGCAGGGCGGGGCAGCGGGCACGGGGGCTCCCCGATCCTCAGAGTGGGACCGAGCCAGGAGAGGGGGCCCTCCAGAAGGCCAGAGGCCCCGAGCATCGAAGCCCCTCTACTAACACCCTCCTTCACATAACCAACCCCCTGGCATCTGGGCCACCATCGAGAACGCTGCCCCAGACTCCCCGGTGTCCACCACACGCTAATCACCTCTGGCAATCTCTGTTGGCCTTTGTCTCCTTAACTCTTCTCCTCTTCTAAATTGTAAGTAAGCTGCTTTCATCCAAGCCGTAACACATGCATTTACAAAACAAAATCCGTGAGTCCAACGCACGCCTTGTTGGAGGTTAGTGTCTGTCTCCGGAAAAATGCATGGTCCTCCTGGCTTTGGTTCTAACCACACGCCTCCTGTCTGCTGAGCCTTGCTGCCTCTTTGGTGAGGGTGTGTGTGGCTGGTGTGCATTTGTTCGTGTTTGTGCCATTAACTCTTGCTTAGGTTTGCTCTCGACTACTCCTGGTTACCCTGTTATCCAGGAAGGACACTCACCGCGAGCCGGTGACCCGTGGAGACGGATGGGCATATCCGCCTTGATAGCCCCTTGGAGGGGAAAGCCCCGCTGCTTCTGTGTGCTGTGTTCTGGAGTGCTTCTGTTTCTGGACCCTCTGGGGCTCTGGAATTAAATGTCAAACCCCCCAGGACTCGAGCTTGGAGCATGTTTGGGAAGGCGGCAGGGCAGGTCTGGGCACTGGGGAGATTGGTTCTTCAGCCTCATGAGTGGAAGCAAAGGGTCAGAGAGAGTGGCCTCCCTGCTGGAGGGTGCTGGTTTTACTGGAGACACTGGGCTCGGCCAGCAGCTCTCCGTGCACCCCCCGCAAGCAGGCTTCTCCTGGGTCTCAGTTGCCTCGCCCAGGGCGTGTGAGCCAGATCTTTGACCTCACTGCCTACCTCATGGAGAACAAATTTGGAAGCATCCTTTTGTGCCAGGTGGCGATGGTTCCTCTAAGACAGAGCAGGTGGCCTCATGGGAAGTTTAGAGCCGGTGCTGTCTGGTGCCTCCCAGCATTTTCCATTCCAGGGGGCCCTTGTCAATTTGTAAAGTTTTGTCTGAGCCTCTGTAAACAGTGGGAAAGAAAGATCCTCTCAGAGTCAGGGGTGAGAGGTGGCAGGAATCCTGTCCACTTTGTAGGCGGGCTGCCCTGTGAGGCTTAGATGACGAACTGAAAGACCCTTGCAATTAGCCAAGACTGGGCCCCAGAAGAGAGGGGCATCGATTGGCGGAGGGGCTGGCAGTGGAGATGGGGGAGTGGTCCTGTAACAGGGGGACTTTGGGGTTCTGTCCAGTGCTTGCAGGCGGTTCAGACCCAGTGGCCCACTTGACTAAGGGGATGAGCTGCAGCCAGGCTTCCAGGCGGCTACCAGTTGCTGAGACCATAGCCCAAGAAGTCTGCACCGAGAGGGGAAGTCAGTCGCCCCAGCCCTTGGGTTTGGCCCCGGGGGATCTCAGCACTAATCATGGCTTTGTGCTCAATATAGTGAAGGAGGAGCCGCGGTACAGCAAAAACCCAGTGGTGATGGTGGATGAGGTCATGAGCTCCAGCCCTCCCAAGTTCACCTTCCCAGAAGCAGGCTTACGCGTAATGATCACCAATAAGTTTGGGCCCAGGACTCGTCTGCGCATGGCCAGCAGGATCATAATTAACGAGGTGAGTTTGCTTCAAGGACCATGAGACCATGAGAGCGAGTGGCCTCGGATGGGTTCTGGCAGTATGAGGAGGCCCTGGCTTGTCAGCACACTTTCTGGTGTTGGGCCTGGGGTGTCCTCTGCCAGGCTGGCATTTATCACCGCACCTGTTGAAGGAAGGAAGCCCAAACCTCACGCACAGGCAGCAAATGGTCTTATCGGGAAGGATTTTAAGGCAGGTAGCAATCAAACACCATGCCTGCCATGTTCTGCTAAGTATTTTGTCAAGTACTAGAGTAAAACTAATTGGAGAAAGGCTCGTCTGAAGTATGGATTGTTTATTTTAACTGTTATTCAGGGCAAAAAAAGAATGAATACACACCTGTTCTCTATGAGTAGAGCAACTCTAGAAGGAAACTGAGAAACCTATAGAAACCTTCTGGTTTGTCTCTCTCAGCATGTGGATCCGTCACCTCCTTTGTGTTGTAACCTATGCCTCTTTTTTTTTTTTTTTTTTTTTTTTTTTTTGCGGTACGCGGGCCTCTCACTGTTGTGGCCTCTCCCGTTGCGGAGCACAGGCTCCGGACGCGCAGGCTCAGCGGCCATGGCTCATGGGCCCGGCCGCTCCGCGGCATGTGGGATCTTCCCGGACCGGGGCGCAAACCCGTGTCGCCTGCATCGGCAGGCACACTCTCAACCACTGCGCCACCAGGGAAGCCCAGCCTATGCCTCTTTTAATGCAACCTCATAGCTGTAGATTTTTTTTCAAGTATAATTCTCTATTGATTCCTATTAAGCTCGAGTCGTGACCCCCTCCCATTGTTACCATTCATGTTCCTACTGAGTCACGTCCCACCTCCTTACAATTCTGCCCTTGCACAGCTGTTTGGGGGTTTTGTTTGTTTGTTTTTGTTTTGTTTTTAATAAGGATGACCTTTCATTTCACTCTTTTTTGGGAGCAAAATATTATGCCTCCATGTCTGACCCTGAGTCTCAGATGTAGATCACTTTGCTCTTTTTGGTGGGCTAAATGTTGTGGACACACGTGCAGGAAAAAAAGTTTTAAATTTCCACTCAACCCTAGACTTCATGATTTAGGAGTCCCTGCCTAAAACCAACATGAAGGCAGTTAATGGTCAATTCCTCTTTCTTTTGGAAAAATAACATGCCTCCATTTTAAGTAATAATGACTTTTTCCCCCCTCCTTTTGCTTCCATTAACCACAAGGATAAGTGTTAGGCACACAGTTGTGGAGTATTGCCTTGGGGACATGTTTACTGACTCTTGGTCTCTTGCTGAAGTAACTGGGAAGGATATATGTGTCCATGAGTGATGATCGTTACCCACAAGACCTAAAGCTGATCCATAAATTTTTTTTAAATTTTTTATTTTTTTGTGGTACGAGGGCCTCTCACTGTCGTGGCCTCTCCCGTTGCAGAGTCAGGACGCGCAGGTTCAGCGGCCATGGCTCACGGGCCCAGCCGCTCCGCGGCACGTGGGATCTTCCCGGACCGGGGCACGAACCCGTGTCCCCTGCATCGGCAGGCGGACTCTCAACCACTGCGCCACCAGGGAAGCCCCATAAATATTTTTAATGGGAGCCAAACAAAGATGAGCTGTGCAAAGGCAAACAGATTCTTGGGAGCATGAAAACCTGTTGATTTCTTGAAATGTGGCCTCTACGTTTCCCTGGTTTCGTAGAAACCCACAGACTTGGCGAGCAAAGTCAGCTTCTGCTTGGGTAGAAAGGAGGCAGACTTGGTCAGTAGCTACAAGGAGATGGGGGAGGGAAGGGGACGGGTCGGTTCAGAGCACACCCATTTCACGTGGCGAAAGACTTAGACAGCAGAGGCCTTCCGAATGGCCACTAACACAATCAGGATGCTCAACATCATTCGTTGTTAGGGAAATGCAGATTAAAACCACCATTAGATACCACCGCCCATCCACCAGAATGGCTAAAATGAAAAGGATTGACAGTATCAAACGTTGACCAGGATGGGAAGCAACTGAAATTGTAATCCGTTGTTGGTGTGAGTGTAAAATGGTTCAACTTGCACCTACCTTATGACCTAGCAATCCCGCTCCTAGATAAATACCCAGGAGAAATGAGCGCATATGTCCACAAAAAGATGTGTACACAAATGTTCATGGCATTCTTCATGATAACCAAAAAGGGGAAATAACCTAAATGCCCATCAACAAGCAAAGGATACGTTGTGTGTTATTCACAGGATGGACTACTATACAGCCCTGAAAAATATCAAGTGACTGCTGTGTGCAGCAACATGGATGAACCTCACAGATATTCAGCTGAGTGAGAGAAGCCAGACATAATATATACTCTTTGAATCCATTTATAGGAAGCTCAAGTTCAGGAAAAACTAATTGATGTTTATAAAAGTCAGAATGGAGTTACCTTGGTTACCCCTGGAGAGAGGGGACCCTAAAGGAGTCTTTGGAGGGGCTGGAAATGTTCTATATCTTGATGTGAACCATCACTGGGCTGTTGGACACATAATATAAATGCACTTTTTGTGTGGAAAAAAATTTTTTTAAACTATGCAAAGTCTCTCCTGTGTGACTGTCTTCAGGTGGTTTATGACCATCTACTGGGGGATGCAGAATGATTGCTGTCATCCAGTGACATGGGATGGGTTGTCAGGTTGGCGCTAAGAAGAGGAGGCCCAGGGCTCTGACTGATACCCTCGCTGGTGTTGGTCCAAGTGGAAATGAGCAAACTTAGCTGGATTCCAAAGTCCCTGGGCCATTTTTCAGGCAAACCCATCTCCAGGGGCGTCGTTCTCGAAACCCTTAAGGGCCGCCACATGGGAGGAACAAAGCAACAGGGCGACACTTTGTCACACGCCTGGGTGTCTGTCTTGCCTCCTGTCCACACAGAGGCAGAGGCTGATCAACTCGGCAAACGGTGTGAGCAGCAAGCCACTTCAGAACGGGAGACACGAGAGCATCGAGAACGGGAACATTCCTGTGGAAAACCCTGCAGCGCTGCAACAGGAGCGGGAGCAGCCGCCGCCACCCCCAGAGCCAGAGCTGGTCGAGGCCGCTTTCCTGTCCCCCTTCTCCATGCCCGGTGAGTTCGGGGGCGGGGGGGGCTCCCGGGCTACACTGCTGGGGGCTCCGAGGGTCCAACCCCGGGTCTTCAGGATGGAGAGTTGGACCCATGAGGGCGGGGGAGGCTGGTGGGAAGGGTGGGCATTAAGTCACTCGGCGAACACCTCCTAAGTGCTGAACTGTGGGTTAGAGCTGCACTGGGATGCAGGCACTGCCCAGGGTTGGGGAGCCTGTGTGCCAGACGGCCGGCCGGATGGAGACTTGGGAAGTGCCAGTAACCCCTAGTGACTGCGCTCAAATGCCCAGGGCATCGAGGCTTTCCCATGCAGTAAGAAAAACAGCCATGCATGTTATTTTTATGGGCACGCTCAGACTCTCCAGCCCTTCCAGCACGGGCAGGCTGTTTTGCCCATGCGTTGTACATTTGCTGGGACAGGATATTCTAAGGCCATAAATGACCTTTAGACAGTTACACCTTATCTATTTGATGACATCTCCTACCTATAAATAAGTCAGAACAGGCGTGACTCTGCCCCCAGCCCTGAGTGTCCTCCCATCTCATTGGATGGGCCCAGTGTCATCTGACTGCCAGCTCCGTGCTGACCTCACCTCTGCTGCATCCACACTGGCCTCCTCACTGTCCTTCCCAGAACGTAGCAGGTGTGCTCCTGCCCCAGGACCTTTGCACTTGCCCTTTGCTGGAATGCGCTTTCCCCAGTTATCTATATGGCTCCTTTCCTCACCTTCTTCAGGTCTCTGCAGAAACGTCACCTTCTTGGTGTGGCCTTCCCTGACCACTCTAATTTAAGTATTTTATCTATTTGGTTACCTTGTGTCTCCCCAGCTAAAATATCAGCTCCCTGCTGGCTGAGATCTTTGTCTGTTTCATTCACTGTATCCCCAATGCCCAAGCCCGACACATAGTAGGTGCTTAGTAGATACCCGTCAAATGAATGAATTCAGGAGTTCGTGTGTGAGAGGATCCCCAGACACACCCAGTCTGTCTTCATCTTTAACCAAACTCCTCTGCAGTCCACGATGGGAAATGAAGGCCTGAACTCTTTGGCCTTATCTCAGAGGTTTTTTCTTGGTGTCCTGCCATCCTGAGAGGCAGCAGAATTCCAAATTTTCAAGTCCAGAACTTGATGTTTTTCTGAAAAGAATTCTATGTTTTTAACATCAGGCTTACAGACCGCACCTGATTTGGGACATGGCTTTGGGGGGGGTAGAGGGGAAAGGCTGCCCCAGCCCCTCGTCCCCATCTTTATGGGGACACTCCTGCTTCCCAAATAGATGGTGTGGGCCCTCCTGGACTGGGATACTGTGCCACCATGCTTCATCTGGAAAATATAGGTTCTATTTGCAGTCACAGGGCTTCCTCGGAGTTTCTGGATTAGAGTCTCCAGAGCATCCTGAGCACAGCTACCTGGGGGCTCTTCTCCAAATGCAGGGCCTGGTTCCCAAACCCAGATAGTCCAAGGACTGGAAAATGGCCTGGGAACCTTCATTTTCAAACCTTCTCAAGGGGATTCCTGGGGCCTAGGCCAGGTTAGGAATTGCTGCTCCTGGTCAGCACCTCCTAGCCTTCTTTCACATTAAGGGAAGACCCAGAAAGTGGAATGTATTTCCCCCACTGAGGTCACAGAGGGGCCCAGCCCAGGGGTTGGGTCCTCCCCAGGGCCCCCTCTGCTGACCAGAGGGCTGAGGGATCTGTATCTCGGCCTGCCTCTAAGACATCCCTGGCACGTCGGCCCACCTTCCGGAACACTCTGTGGGAGCAAAGGTCATGCTCAGCCAGCTAGTCTGGTGGGCTAAGGGTGAACTGTCTTTGGGTGGGAGCTTGGCCCCTGGGGCTGGGGCTGGGACACTGAGGGAGGGAGGGGTGGTCTTCTGCAGATCCTGGAAACCTGTATCAGATCATCCGTTTAGATATGCAGGAAAAAGAAGCTTTCTGTGGGGTGGAATCCTGGGAGGGAGGTGTGTCCACCCAGAGGAGAGCCTGCTCCAGGGCTGATGGACCAGGACGGGCCTGCCCCACCTAGTGTTTCTTACTTCTGTGGTCCTGAGAGGTCTGGACACAGTCCCCTGGGTACTGCAGATAGCCTCGAGCCATCACATCACCAGCCGAGTCCACGTGGGGCTGTAATCACCAGTGGGGTTTCAGTTCCTCAGGACCTGGACACCAGATGCCAGGGAGGCCTGGAGTATGGCCACAGAGAGGGAGATGCATCCGTTGTCCAGGAAACAGCCTACCTTGCTGGGGAGTCGAACTGAGAAGGGGCTACTATTCAGGGTGTTCTGTTCTCCAGCCCCAGGAGGCGGATGCAATCCCCATTTTACAGACATGCGGCCCGATGGGGCCACCGTCCCCACCACCCTGTACTGCCGGTTCGTCTGGATCCTGGTCCTGACGCTGCTCATAGACCAAGGCTCTGTGGGAAACCAGGGAAGGGACGTGCCCTTTTTGGTAGCTGCTATTCTATAAAGTGAGGCAGCCCCATGTAAGGGCAACTCATCTTTCCATTTCCTTGAAAACTTGAGTTTGGCAGGACTTTGTGGGGTGGCCCCAGAGCCAACTACCTCCTCCCCTTGTCCTGCTGCCAGGATCTGATGCTCCTTAGAGAATTGGCTTATGGGAAATCGGGTCTAGCTCCCTGCAGGGACTCTGGGCAGGTCACCTCCCGGGGCGGGCGGCGGTGCTTATAATGCTGCTCTCTTGCAAAGGCCAGGACCAGGTCCCTGCCCCCATGAGCCCTTCCCCAGGGAGCTCTGCCCTTCCTGGTGGGCAGGGGCTTCCTGTTGAAGTTGGTTCCACATTCCTCTTCAAGCCAAGGGCTCCAGGACGTTCCCCTGGGCCGGCCCGCAGCAGAGCCAAGTGCTGTGAGCTTCTGCCCAGCGCTTGCCTCTCCTCGCCCTCAGGAACAGGCCGGGGCTTCCTGTGTCCCTGCGGAAAGCTCCCTTTGTGTCCCTGCGGAAGTGTTCCAGGTGTTGCCCTGGGAAACCACAAGTGACTTCCTCTCCACCTCCTCCTCCCCCCTCAATGTGAGGAGCAGGGGTGGGAACAGAGTCGTGTGGCTGCCGCCCGTTTAGGTGTGTACGGCAGCCGAGGGAAATCGAGGCTGGTGTGGACAGAGGCTTACAGGAATTTAGAGCCAGTGGATGGGACACAGCACTGTGAGAAATTCCGAGTATCCAGCCCTCCGTCCACCCACTCGCCCTCCTCATCTTTTCAGCTCATCTCCGGTTGTGGCATCACAATCATCTGGGGCTGTAGGGAGGCCCTGGGGGGCTTTCGGGGTGGATGGAGCTCGTGTTCTCCTAAACTGGACCCCAGGAAGGAAGCGTGGGGCCAGGGAAGGGGTAAGGGGGTGGGGCACTGGGAAGAGGGCAGAATCCGTCCCTCTGGTCGGCTAGGAACCAGCGTGGCTGCACGTGTCAAGGAGTGACCCCAGGCCATCTGGTGTGCAGCTCTTCTGCAGGGTCGGGGACAGGCTGGGAGGCAGGCTCTGGAGTCCAGAAGTCCTGGGCTCGAATCTCGGTTCTGCCACTCACCAGTGCCCTGGCCCCGGGCAAGCTGCTTCACCTCCTAAACCTCGGTTCCTCATCCACAAAATGGGCCGATGGCATTTGGGTCTCTGTAAATAAGCTAAGTAAGTAAGATAGATCTTTAGACACTGCCTCTGTGCACTGTGTGACACATGGGTGCTCAGTAAATGTTCATTTGGGTCACAGTGTGCTTTAGTCTCATGGTTTCTGTTATACCTAGCTTCGCATGCCCTCCCCTGCTTGGACCATAAACAATGTTCTAGAAAGGTCACGGGTGCCAGAATCCCTGGAGGCCTGGTGCTGTGCTCATCCCCAGGGTCAGGGAGAGGGAATTAGTCTCTGCTAGGTGCCTCCTATGTGCTGGGCCCTGGGTTTCAGGCACTTTTCAGACAAGAGGATTTTTTTTTAATAGATTTATTTATTTATTCATTTATTTAATTTTTGGCTGCGTTAGGTCTTCGCTGCTGCACGCGGGTTTTCTCTAGCTGCTGAGAGCAGGAGCTACTCTTCATTTTAGTGCGCGGGCTTCTCATTGCAGTGGCTTCTCTTGTTGCGGAGCACAGGCTCTAGGTGCGTGGACTCCAGTAGTTGTGGCATGTGGGCTCAGTCGTTGTGGCTCGCGGGCTCTAGAATGCAGCCTCAGTAGTTGTGGCGCACGGACTTAGTTGCTCCACGCCATGTGGGATCTTCCCGGACCAGGGTTCGAACCTGTGTCCCCTTCACTGGCAGGCGGATTCTTAACCACTGTGCCACCAGGGAAGCCCCAAGAGGATTGTTTTAGTCGGTAAATATTTGGGTACCAGACTGTGTGGGCCTTGGGGATCCAGGTGGGAACAGGACAGCCATGGAGCCTGCCCTCTGGGACCTTCCAGGCTTGCAGGGTAAATCTGAGCAGATAATTGCATGATACACTTTGTGTAGCATCTCCTGCCCTCACCACACAGCTGAAGGGTAGGTGAGGTGGAAACGCCAGCCGCGGCCCCCTGGGCTCTGCCCACCCACATGAGGCGTCACTGGGCTTGTGAACCAGAGCCAGGGGCACCCAGCCCCAGCCTGCATCTGGTGCCCACCCGGTCTGATGCTGGATTTATATCGACACCGGGCGCAGCCATGCTGTTCCTACTCTGAACCACAGAGGCTGGTAATCGGGCCTCCTGGGCCAGCTGTTGGTTGTGGGAGAGGAAAAGGAGAAGGAGCTCTTCCTCCCGTGGAAACTGTGGGCTGCGGCCCAGGCACTACCCTGCAGTGGCCGGCCGGTGACCCTGAGCCCCAGCCCGGCTGGGGAAAGCCCTTAGTACAGGCTGTTTGTGGCTGACGTACAGTCTGAGACGTCCTCCTGCCCTGTGGGCCACACCCTTGCCCTCCAGCTGGACTCCTCCTGCCCCCATAAGGGTAAAGAAATCACATCTTGTGTTCTGGGGTGCTGGCGCTTGTGTCCACCATTATTATAGTGACCACATCTAATTGGGGACTTGCTGTATGTCCGGCATTGAGTGAAAAATAGGGAATTCTTACAGGGCTCTTATGGGGCTTCTGTGTGCCATGCCCTGCTCTAAGAGCCTTACACGTATTCCCTCATTTAATCCTCACGACAACACGTGAGGTGGGGGCGATGGTCATCTCCATCTTATGGAGAAGGAAAGGGAAGCACAGAGAGGTTAAGTGACTTTCCCACAGTCACCCAGCTACTAAGTGGAGAGCAGGTTTCCAAACTGGGCAGCCCTGACTAACCACTGCCTCTTTGTACTGTGCACTTACATTCAGTCCTCGCAGCTGCTTTGTGAGGGAGGCATTATCATTATCCCCATTTTACAGAGAGGGAAACTGAGGCTCGGAGAGGCTGTGGGACTCCCCAAGTCAGACAACCATCATGTGGGGAACCACCCTTCCACCCTGTGCCCCTTGAGCTAGGGACGCCATCCCGAGCCAGTCTACTTGGGAGCGGAAGCCCAGGCCCTGGGAGGTTCTTGAACGGTAACAGGCAGTAAAGCTTATTATTGAGCACTTGCGGTGAGCCAGGCAGGGTGCTTCACGCAGATGAACTCACTGAGTCCTCCGGACAACCCTGGAAGGTGGGTACTGTTATTATCCCCATTTCCCAAGTGAAGAAACTGAGGCTCAGAGAGGTTTAGTTGCCCAAGATCACACAGGAGGAAAGGGCAGAGCCAGGATTTGCACACTGACATTCTGACCCCAGATGTGCTGAAGGGACAGCACTGTAGCCCAACCAGGGGATTCTTTCAACTCCTTCCTTTGGAGCCCGTGAGAAAATGCTTGCCTCCGCCTGGGGTGTCTTCTAGCTTCTGCACAGGTGCCAAAGAACTTGAGTCTGTGTTGAGCAAACCAAGTTGAACTGAGTTGAATTATGGGCCTTTGGGACCTGGCATGCGTTCTTCAGGCCTCGGATGGCACAGCTAAACCTTTTCTTCCTTTAGCAGCACAAAACTCGGTGCAAGCCATCTGAAGGTTTCGGGAAGCTTCTAGGGCTTCTTCTCCCCACCCCAGCCCCATCTTCTACATAGCACTGACAGAGCCGTGCTGACGGGGAAGAGAGAGGTCTGCTTAGTCTCTCTGAGCCCAGTAAGGGATACTGCAGAAACGGAGCTCTAGAAAACTCTGGGCCCTATTCTTTCTTCTTAGCCGCTCGGCACATCTGGGAACACAGAGGAGAAGCTGCTGGTGCCGTGGGCTCATGTACATGTGAAATTCCACACACGGTTCCCGTCTGCTCCAGGCCCCCAGAGACACACGGCACGTTATGGTGGAAATGATCTTGTTTTTGCCTCGGTCGCGGGGGCCACCAGAGAAATCACACATTCGGTAGATTGTCCTGTAAGTCAAGGTCAGGATTTCAAAGAAATGCCCTTGTCAGTCACTGTGGAGCGCTGAGGTGTCAGTTCACACCTAATTAGAACAGACACTGGCTGAGCACTGTTATTTTTTAATATAACAACTTTATTGGAGTGTAATTTATTTACCCTTATGTTCATACCTTTGAAGTATACAGTTGAGTGATTTTTAGTCTACTCACGAAGTTGTGTAGCCATCATTACCGCAATCAGTTTTCTTTAGCACCCAAAAGGAGCCCCCTACCTATTAGCAGTTATTCTCCATCCTTCCCCCATCTCCTGGCAAATGCTACTACTCTCCTTTGTCTCTTTGTATTTATCTATTCTGGACATTTTATATAAATGGAATCATCCAATAAGTGGCCTTTTGTGTCTGCCTTCTTAGCGTGATGTTTTCAAGGTTCATCCGCGTTGTGGCACGTGTCGGTCCTTCATTCCTTTTTATGGCTGAATAATATTCCATTGTATGGATGTACCACATTTCTCCATTCATCAGTGGATGGACATTTGTATTATTTTCCCTTTCTGGTGATGAGTGGTTTATACAAACAGCTACTAAAGCATAGTAGGGAAAGGGGGGGTCTGTTTCTATTTTTTAATCTAAATGAAAGTGATTTTCCTCTGAAATCTCTGTGGTTAACAACAAATGGTCTCTGAATACTAGAGTTAAAAGGGATTTTGGGAATTTTAGACCTTCTTATATTCCAAAGCAGGAAACTGAGGGGAAGGGGCTTGCCCAAGGGGCGGTCTTGACCAGACAGAGCTGGGCATCTGGACCACCTGCCCAAGAATCTGCTCTGTGATGACCCTGCAGCCAGGCCCGTGCAGTGCAAGCTGGGAAGTGAAGGGGCCCAGGACCCACCATGCACCAGGCGTGTGCTGGGGTCCTGAGGTCACACAAGCTCCCTTTGAGATAGAAGGAGACCTTTTTTTTTTTCCCATAAGGATATAGGGGTGTGTTATGGATCCCACGAGCAGGGAAGCAGCTGGACTCCCCCAGGGGCCAGACTCGGGACCTCCGTGAGTGTTGCGGCTCTTGTCTTCATTTCTCCACACCTGCCTGTCTCGTTCTGCTCTTTGGCTGCAGACCGGCTTTTCTCAAATTCACTGTCAGTGCACACGGCAGATGGTGGCCTCACACTGGCCCCAGACTGACTCCTGCCAGGTCCTTCTTCCCTAACTTGGTTCACTGGTGTTGCATCTGAATTCCAGAGTCCTAAGAGAGAGAGAAAATGCTACAGTCCCAGAGGTCAGGGGCCCACCCCTGGTCAGAAGCTGTCCTCGCCAACATGGGTTTGGTGGCCCCCGGGAGGGTGGGTTAGAGGGAAGAAGGGCTGAGCCCACGTGCCTGCACCCCTTGTAGGTGCCTCCAGCTTCATCAGGACATCATGGACGGAACCCATCTCAGATGCAGGAGAAATTGATAGATGTAGGTCCCTTACGCAGTGGTGGGAAGGACACTCCTGGCTGGGCACCAGCAGTGACTCCCACTGAACCACTGCCACCACGCCAGGATTGGGGAGGTGGGGAGCTGGGATGCACCAAAATGTTCAAGAACTCACCGTCAGAACTGTGACCCAGGGACCACGAGGCTGCTGCCGCAGCTGATCTCCAGCACCCCAGCACCACGCAGTGGACACGGGGCTGCTGGTCCAGCCTGAGGGACCATCTCTGATTCCCACTCAGCTAGCACCTGGGCACGGACGTGCTACTGCAGCAGGACTAACATCCCCAGAGCCCTGCTTAACAGTGGTGCATCTAAAGCAGCAGAAAGGCAGCCCGGCCCCACCTCAACTCTGCTTTTCAAAGGGACCCAATTTGAGTCCAGAACTTCAGCTGCAAGGGAGTCTGGGAAATGCCTCTGCAGACGCAGTAGGAGGAAGTTGGCCTGGGGAATGCTGAGGACCCACTCAGCGTGTCCACCCCCGTGGGAGCTGCAGCGAAGCGTGGAGAGAAGCAGTACAGCCAATCTTAGCTGATGACTTACGCCAGAGCAGCTCTAGCGAGGGACTCGTGTGGCTTCCAAGCTCCTAGTGAAACAGAAGAGGGGACAGGGCCCCGACCTGTAGCTTGGCAGACACATCCTTCATGGAGCCCCAGCCCTGCACTGTGCTTCACACCTTATATTTGGTGCTTAGATTCTGCACACAGCCCTGCTGGGTGGCTCATGTGGTCCCCGTTTCCCGGGGGAGGAAACGGGGGCTCAGGAAGCTGGACACAGGTGAGTAGGGGCCACGGGCAGGGCTGGTACCGCAGGCCTGCCTGACCCCCGAAGTGCCGTCCTCGGCCTGGTCCCAGTGTCGACTTTGGCCAAGAGGGCCCCCAAGCTGGAGCACCTGCTCTGGAGTGCAGGGGGTGGCCAGCTGCTGGGTCTGCGTGGTTTGTAAGCACCTGGAGCCCACAGCCCGGCCCTGAATGTTTGCTGGATGTTTAAAGCGAGCGTGCCTGCCAGCGCGTGGACCAGCAAGCGTTCTTCACTTCGTTGGTGTTCGTGGGACCAGCGGCCTCTGTTTCACCCTCCCCGGGGCCTCCAGATTCAAGGTGCGGCCTTCAGAGGCGGGACAATGAGCTCTGTGCTTTTTGCCTTTTTTTAGTCTCCCCACAGATCCTTGGAGTGGGTGAGGCGGGGCAGTTATCACCTCACAGACAAGGACAAAAGGAGGCTCAGAGAGGTTGAGGGTCCACCTGCTGCCACACAGTTGAGAGTGACAGGACGGAACAGCTCTCTTCGGCCCCAAGCCTTGGGATTCCTGAGGTGGAGTGCAAAGCTGGCCATAGCTTGGGATCATCGTTAGAATCAGGGAGTCGATGCACCGACCCCAGCTCTGGGACGCACTTACATCCAGTCCCAGAGCTGGACGTGATAGGGGCTGTGGACACGTACGCGGAGCTGGGGTAAGGGTGCCTGGGAGCTGCACCAACCGAGGGAACTCTGGGCCCAGCTTCTCTGTTGACTGGGAGGTCCTGGTCTGTTTGTCTGATCTGTCCCCCTCTCCTGTGTGGGAGGATGCTTCTTGGGGAAGCACGAACAGGGTTCCAGAGGCTGAACCGTGTTACCTGAGTGTGCGGTGTGAGGGGGAGACTGGGCCAAGGGCGCATCCCTGGGGAAGGGCTCTCTCAGCCCCCGCAAGCTCTCCAGGTCCCTGCACTGAGCTGCCAGGGCGTCTATTACCGGGCCTTTGGTCCCTGTGCACTCAGCCCTGACTGCCCACATCTCCGTGTCAGCCCTCAGCAGGGCCTGCCTTGCTGAAGCCTGTTTCCTCTCACATCCTCCCTTTCAGTCTTCTCCTTCCTCCCCAACTTCAGCTTGGCAGCTCGGTTTGATTACAGTCCTGACTCGTCTGCTTCCCATGGGGCCCCTCCTTGCCCCTCTAATGCCTTCAGGGTCAAAAGGCATCCTCCAGGACTCAGGACAGTGTAATTAAGAGGCTTTGGTTTTGGACTTCTGGGTCTGCCACTTCCTAGCTGTGTGACCTTGGGCTAGATGGCTTACTTCTCTGAACCTGTTTTAGTCTTCATAAAACCACCCAACCCAGTGCTTGAGTAGTAGATACTCAGTAAGTGGAAGTTAATTAACCATTAATATCAACAAAAGCTAAAATTTGGTGCTTGCTCTGCATCAGGCGTTGTGCTAAATGTATCTCCCATGTTGGCTCACTTCAGTCTCACAATAGCACTGAGAGGTAGACAGTGAGCACAATGAAACTGTTGTTATCCCCATTTTGCAGGTTAGAAAACTGAGATACACAGAGGCTAAATATTTTTCCAAGGTCACCCAGGTAGAATATGCCAGAGCTGGTATTTGAAGCTGCAATCTAGCTACCATTAACCCTGGGGCTTCTGTGCCCCTCAAAGACCAATCAATTTAATGGTAAGTCTAAATTTAAGGATAAAACAGAAGTATATTAAAAGTAACTAAGAATTATTGATTCTAAAGTTCATTAACCCCTAAGGAATAAGAAAACTTTAATGATTCCCCTTCTTAAGAGGATTTTTCTGTTTCAATCACAGCCATGAGCTAAAAGTATAAAGCTCTATGCTGACAGTCGACACCTCTGTCAGCCAGTGGGCAGTAAAAGGACTTCCACAGGCTTTGAAATCACAGGACTCAGAGGGCAGGCGAGCAGTATAGTACAGAGGACCCAGGATTTAAACTCTAAAGACCTGCATTCAAGTCCAGGTACTACCTCACACTTTGTGATGTTTACGTCACTGAATTTCACCAAACCTTAGCTTACTTACCTGTGAAATGGGGAGATATGAAAAATAGAGTGTTGACATGGAAAATAGAGTATTTGTGAAAACCACCTCCAAGATGTTTGAGGCACAACACAAATGTTGAATAATGATGAGGGGTCTGTTCATTAATCCAGCCTTGACAATGCTCCACCTTCACCTGCATCCCCTTGCCTCCCCACAAGGGCCAGACTAGAGGCCATTGGCTGGGAAAGCAGGGTCTATTTGTGACTCTGCCACTAATTTTCTGTGAGATTTGGGCAGTTCATTAACCTTCATGCATCTTGGTTTTCTTCTTTATAAACAGTTAAGCAAGTGAGATTTATCTCAGGAATGCAAAGCTGATTCAACTCATGAAGAACAATTAATGTAACACACTGTATTTTTAGACTAAAGGGTGAAAACCACATGATCATCTCAACAGACACAAAAAAGCATCTGTCAAAATCCAACACCCTTTCTTGATTTAAAAAAAAAAAAAACAAACAACAAACTAGGAATAGAAGCAGGTTTCCTCAATCTGATAAAGGGCATCTCCAAAAAAACCCAAAGCTAACGTCATACTTAATGGTGAAAGACCGAAGACTTTTCCCCCTAATATCAGGAACAAGACAGAGATGTCACTCTTTCCTCTTCTATTAAACATTGCGCTAGAGGTTCTGTCCAGGGTAAATAAGCAAGGAAAAATAAAAGGCATCCAATTTGGAAAGGAAGAAGTAAAGCTGTACTCACAGATGACATGATCTTATATATAGAAAATCCTAAGAAATCCACCCAAAAAACCCCACAACCCTATAAGAGTTAATAAATTTGCAGAATACAAGGTCAGTATACAAAATTCAATTGTATTTCTATACATTAACAATCTGAAGATGAAACTAAAATTTCATGTACAATGCCATCAGAAACAACAAAATACTTAGGGATAAATTTAACAAAGGTAGAACAAGATTTGTACACTGAAAACTATAAAATATTATTGAAAGAAATTAAGGAAGATTAAATAAATGGAAAGGCATCCTGAGTTCATGGGTTGGAAGACTTAAAATTTTTAAGATGGCAGTAGTCCTCAAGTTGATCTACAGATTCCATGCAATCTTTATCAAAATCCAAGCTAGCTTTTTTTTGCAGAAATTGACAAGCTGATTCTAAAATTCATATGGAAATGCAGGGGACCCAGAATAACCAAAACAATCTTGAACAAAGTTGAAGGACTTCCTGATTTCAAAACTTATTACGAAGATATAATAATCAAGACTGCCTGGTACTGGCATGAGATGGAATATATATCAATGGAATAGAATTGAGAGTCCAGAAATACACCCATACATTTAAGGTCAGTAATTCTTCATAAGGGTGCCAAGACAATTCAATGGGGGAAAAATAGTCTTTTCAACAAATGGTGGGCTTCCCTGGTGGAGCAGTGGTTGAGAGTCCGCCTGCCGATGCAGGGGACACGGGTTCGTGGCCCGGTCTGGGAAGATCCCACGTGCCGCGGAGCGGCTGGGCCTGTGAGACATGGCCGCTGAGCCTGCACGTCCGGAGCCTGTGCTCCGCAACAGGAGAGGCCACAACAGTGAGAGGCCCGCGTACCGCAAAAAAAAAAAAATGGTGCTAGGAAAATTAGATAGCCACATTTTTAAAAAGAAGTTGGACCCCTAATTCACACCATATACAAAAGTTAATATGAAACAGACTTAAATGTAGTAGCTCAATATATGAAACTCTTAGAAGAAAACATAGGAATACATATTTGTGACCTTGGATTAGACCATGGTTTCTTAAATATATCGAAAGCATAAGTAGCCAAAAAATAAAATTAAAAAAAAACATTTCATCAAAATTAAAAACTTCTGTGACTTCTAGGACACTATGAAGAAAGTGAAGAAACAACTGGAATGGGAGAAAACATTTGTAAATTATATTTCTGATAAAGATCTAGTATCTAGGATATATACAGAACTCTTAGAACTCAGCAGTATAAATGGGCAAGGCATCTGAGTCAACAATTCCCCAAAGAAGATTTACAAGCAGCCAGTAAGTCCATGGAAGATGCTCAACATTATTATGAGTCATCAGGGGAATGCAAATCAAAACCACAGTGAGATACCACTAATCACTCACTAGAATGGCTATAGTAAAAGACAACCCTAAAGTGTTGGCAAGGATGTGGATATATTGGAACCCTCGTATACTGCTGGTGGGAACGTAAAATGGTAAAGCCTCTTGGATACCAGGCTAGCAGGTCCTCAGAGTTAAACATAGAGTTACTATATGGTGCATCAACTCTACTCCTGGTTATATACTCAAGAGAAATGAAAACATACGTCCACACAAAAACTTGTCCACGCATGTTCATAGCAGCATTATTCATAGTGGCTAAAAAGTAGAAATAATCCAAATATCCAAGTGACGAACAGATTAAACAAAATATAGTATATTCGTATAATGGAATATTATTTGGCCATAAAAGGGAATGAGATACTCCTTCATGCTACATCATTAATGAACTTTGAAAACATTATGCTAAGTGAAAGAAGCCAGACACAAAAGGCCGCATGTTGATTCCACGTATATAGAATGTCCCGAATAGGCAAACTACAGTGATTGGCAGAGCTTGAGGGGAGGGGGAATGGGGAGTACTGCTAAAAGGGAGGGGGGTTTCTTTTCAGGGTCCTGAAAATCATCTGGAATTATGTAGTGATGGTTACACAGTTTTCTAGTATACCAAAACCCACCTAATTGTACACTTTAAAAGGGGTGAATTTTATGATATTTTAATTATCTCAGTTTTTAAGTGGAGTTAATCTAGAATGGTGGTTCTCAAAGGGGTGAGACAAGCAGCATCAGCATCTTAATTATCTCAGTATTTATTTTTTTAAATTTATTTTTGGCTGCGTTGGGTCTTCGTTGCTGTGCGCGGGCTTTCTCTAGTTGCGGCGAGCAGGGGCTACTCTTCATTGCGGTGTGTGGGCTCCTCACTGCAGTGGCTTCTCTCGTTGCAGAGCACAGGCTCTAGGCACGCGGGCTTCAGTAGTTGTGGTTCACGGGCTTCAGTCATTGTGGCACACGGACTTAGTTGCTCCGCGGCATGTGGGATCTTCCTGGACCAGGGCTTGAACCTGTGTCCCCTGCATTAGGCAGACGGATTCTTAACCACTAAGCCACTAGGGAAGCCCTGTCTCCGTTTTTAAATGGAGTTAATCTAGAATGGTGGTTCTCAAAGGGGCGAGACAAGCAGCATGAGCAGCATCTGGGAACTTGTTAGCAAATGCAAATTCTTGACCACCCCCCTCCGCCCCCAGCCCAGTTCCAGAGCTGCCAAATCATTAGCTCCAGGGGATTCTGAGTTACACTCAAGCTCGAGAACACTAGTCTTGGACCTATGCTCTCTAGATCATGTAAACACTCCTAGTTCCAGCGTCCATGAATATCTACATCATTTGGTGACACACACATCCCCACGTACCGCAGGTTAACCACTCTAGGTAGTTAACTATCCAAATTACTTTGTTTGAAGTTTTTCATTAGCAACTGCATCTGTTCTTATGTTTTTCCCTCCAGTATGATTAGCCATCTGTGTTGTTAGAGTTCATTTTAAAGATTTTTTTTCACATAATTAAATTGTAATTTCCTACTTCAGAAAAGAAATCTGAGAGTGGAAGAAACACCAGCAGCCCTTCTTTCATGCTTACATTTGCACATCAGTTGGCGTCCACGGGGAGCATCTCTCAGATGTCCCTGACATTGCACTTGAAGGGATGGCAGTTGGAACGGGGGCTGGAGGGGCTCCTGCTGGTGTCAGAGGAGTGTCCCTCAGGATAGACATTGTCCTGTAGCCCCCCAAACTCTATCACTTCACCCATTAATTAGTCCAGACTCTTAATGTTAGAGAAATCCAACTCAGGCTGGTTTAAGCCAAAGGGCCCGTAGTGGCAGATTCACTGAGAGAATCTACCTTCAGGCAAAGCTCAACATGGGGCTCAAATGGTTACAAGACCCTGGGACATCGCTCAGCAAGGTTTTCCCTGTATTGGCTTCACCCTCTGGCAGCTTGCCAAGGTGACCACCAGCCATCTAGGCTTACCTCCCATTGGATTAACCAGTGCACAAGTGGCGCCTCTGGCTGAGTTAAGGATTGCATTCGGCTGCATGTAACAGAAAATTCATGTGACAAAGGCTTCACCTCAAAGGATTTTTATCACATAAGAAGTCCTGAGGTGAGGGAGTCTCGTAGCTCTGTCATACCATTGGTGTCCCATTTCTGTTCTTCCATCCTTAGCAGGTGACTTTTGTCTTCAAGGTTGCCAAGTGGCTCCTGTGGCTTGTATGTTCATGTTCCAGGCAGGAACAAGGAGGAAGGACACAGGGCAGGAGACACGTGTCCCTAAGCCTGTCTCTTCTTATCAGGAAGATAGTCACCTTCCTGGAAACCCTACCATGTAGACTCTCATTACATCTCATTGTCCAGAACTGTCCATGGCCACTCCTACCTGCCAGGAAGCCTAGGAAATTAAGGTTTTTAGCTAGGAACCTACTGTCCAAAGCAAAATAGGGTTCTGTTAGTAAGGTGGAAGGGATAACAGATATTACAGACAGTGATTCCCAGCAAAATCCACACATGGGTCTCTAAATGGGTTATCCATCCAACCCCAAACCCATGTAAACCACTCAATGGCAAGGGTTGTTGATGTGTCCACTGGTGGATTCTCAGTACCTAGAATAGTGCCTAGCACTGAACACACTGAGTGTTTATGGAATGCATGATTAGCCAAGCTGGACTCAACACACCCACCCATAGAGCTAGGAAGTAGAGTCAGCCCTCCAAACCACATGGCTGATGTGGAATGGAGGGTTGGTTCCCTAAAGGAACATTAGCATGCTGTTACCAGGAGCGGGGTGTGGATGCTAGGCAGATAAGAGCAACGAATGCCCTGCCCAGCCCAGCATTGCTCGGGCTAGCCAATTCTTAGAGATAGCAAACTACCCACCAGAAGTACACTTTTCATATGCAGACTACCCCATCCGGAGCTCAGTACTCTGAATCGCTGGCCTCTGTCTGGCTCTCGCACTCCAGGAGGTACTAGTCCTTTGCCCTAATCACTGCAGGGTCAGCACCAGACGACTGGAGACAGCCCCTGTCCCCCAGAGCCCGCTGAAACTATTCAAACCAGCCA
Organism: Monodon monoceros; assembly: GCF_005190385.1. Classification (NCBI taxonomy): domain Eukaryota; kingdom Metazoa; phylum Chordata; class Mammalia; order Artiodactyla; family Monodontidae; genus Monodon; species Monodon monoceros. Next base: position 162,652,512 of record NW_021703778.1, read on the forward strand.
GTCCTAGGCCTGCTCACCCTGCCTTGCATTTGCTTGTGGAAACCACAATAAGTATTTCGGTGTCTGGTGTCTTACGGTGCCTCATTAAACAATGGAGACGCTGAAGACAGGTGGAAGGTGTGGGTGGGGTGGGGCCCAGCATGATCACTGTGGAAGTTTTCCACACTTGGACCATGACGCACAGTAATAAATATCTTACACACGCACACAGATATCTATAAAAAGGAAACAGAAGTCTTCAGAATAGTATTTAACTCGTTTACTGTAACTCTAATACTTTTTTTTTTCCTTTTTAAGGAAATGCTAGTTGCCACCCACTTAATTGATTTCACAGTCCGCTAATGGGTCTCATCTAACAGTTGGAAAACACAGCCATAGAGCAGGTCTGATGGAGCATTGTTTCTTAGGAAACAGTGGTGGGCCATGAGGCTTGCCAGCCGGGTGGGACCAGATCAGGGCAGATGTCCAAACCAGATTCAAAACCCATGCTAGACAAACAGACAAGCATCAGCTTCAGTTTGGTGTCTGTGAAAATAAATTATCCTTCTGCTGTGGCATTTGTATATATCTACAAAGGCGCTCCTGAGCATGTAAGTATCCAGGGTTACAATTCCTCAAAGTGGATTTTTCCCTTACATACAGTGTTTTAGGTCAATTCTGGAGATGCCCTAGGCCTTCCCTGGCGGCCTGGATGAATTGGGATGTGGGCTGAAATTTGGGACAGACTAATCAGGTAGGAAAACTTTCTGCTGTTTGTGCAAGGATTACAAGGTGCAGAAAGGTATATGTAGAGGAAGATCTGGGAAGACAGCTGCTTTTCTAGATGTAGCATCTAGGATGAACACATGAACGGATTTGCTGATTTCTAGCTAACCATATTCTCCTGATTCGTTATTATAAACAGGCTGGGTTGTTTTTTTTTCTTAGCAAATATGTTTTTAGTGACAGAAAGATTCAAGCACAGATTTACAGAGCTAGAACTGCTACTGCCAGCCTACTTTGCAATTTCTTTTTTTTATTGAGCTGTAATTTATAAACCATAAAATTCATACGAATAAAGTATACAGTTCAATGTTTTTCAGTATGTTCACAAAATTGTGCAACATCACCCTATAATTTCAGAAAATTTTCATTACCCGGAAAAGAAACTTCATACCCCTGAGCAATCACTCCCCCCCGTTCTCCACCTCTGCCATCCCCTGGCAACCACCAGTCTACTTTCTGTCTCTATGGATTTGCCTAGTCAGGACATTTCATATAAATGGAATCGTATAATATGTGACCTTTTGTGTCTGGCTTCTTTCATTTTGCACAGTGTTTTCTAGGTTCATCCATGTAGCATGTATCAATACTTCATTCCTTTTTATGAGTGAAAATTCCATTATCTTTATATAACTACATTTTGTTTATCCATTTATAACTTGATGGATATTTAGGTCGTTTCCACTTTGGGGCTATTATGAATAACGCTGCTATGAACACTTGAGTACAGGTTTTTGTGAGACATATTGAGGAATTGCCAAACTAATTTCCAAGAGCCTGGACCATTTTACATTTCCACCAGCAGGGTATAAGGGTGCCTATACTCCCACATCTTCACCAATACTTGTTATTATTTATCTTTTTTATTATCGTTATAATTGTGGGTCTGAAGTAGTTTTGATTTGCATTATCCTAATGACTAAAGATGATGAGCAACTTTTCACATGCTCATTGGCCATTTGTATATTTTCTTTGGAGAACTGTCTATTCAAATCCTTTGCCCATTTTTATTTTTCTTTTTAATTTTTAACTTTTATTTTTTTTTGGCTGCACCATGAGGCTTGCGGGATCTTAGTTCCCCAACCAGGGATCGAACCTGGGCCCCTGGCAGTGAAAGCGCCAAGTCCTGACCACCAGGGAGTTCCCCCTTTGCCCAGTTTTAAAATTGGGATTTTTTTTTTTATTTGTTGAGTTATGAATTCTTTATATATTCTTTTTTTTTAATTTATTTAATTTATTTATTTTGGGCTGTGTTGGGTCTTCGTTGCTGCATGGGGGCTTTCTCTAGTTGCAGCGAATGGGGGCTACTCTTCGTTGTGGTGCACGGGCTTTTCACTGCGGTGGCTTCTCTTGTTGCGGAGCACGGGCTCTAGGCGTATGGGCTTCAGTAGTTGTGGCACATGGGCTCAGTAGTTTTGGCTCATGGGTTCTAGAGCACAGGCTCAGTAGCTGTGGCACACGGTCTTAGTTGCTCCGTGGCATGTGGGATCTTCCCGGACCGGGGCTGGAACCCATGTCCCCTGAATTGGCAGGCGGATTCTTAACCACTGTGCCACCAGGGAAGTCCTCTTTAAATATTCTGAACACTAGATATTTTGAGTTAATTTTTGTATATGGTATGAGGTAGGGGTCAAATTTCATTCTTTTGCATATCTGTATACAGTTGTCCCAACACAATTTGCTAAAAAAATTACTATTTCCCTATTGAATTGTTTTGACACTGTTGTTAAATATCAATTCACCTTAAATGTATGGGTTTATTTCTGGACTGTAAATTCTGTTTCATTGTTCTATATATCCTTAGGCCAGTAGCACACACTCTCGATTACTGTAGCTCTGTAAGTAAGTTTTAAATTCAGAGCATGTAAGTTTTCCAACTTCATTATTTTTTCAAGATTGGTTTGGCTATTCTGGGTCTCTTGTATTGCCATATGAATATTAGAATTAGCTTGTCAGTTTCTGCAAAAATGTCAGCTGGGATTTTAGTAGGGATTGCACTGAATCTGTAGATCAGTTTGGGGAGTATTTCCATCTTAACAATATATATATATATATTTTTTTGGTGGGGGGGGTGGTACACGAGCCTCTCACTGTTGTGGCCTCTCCCGTTGCGGAGCACAGGCTCCGGACGCACAGGCTCAGCAGCCATGGCTCACGGGCCCAGCCGCTCTGCGGCATGTGGGATCTTCCTGGACCAGGGCACGAACCCGTGTCCCCTGCATTGGCAGGCAGACTCTCAACCACTGCGCCACCAGGGAAGCCCCATCTTAACAATATTAAGTCTTTCAATCCATGTACAAGATGTCTTTCCATTTATTTAAGTCTTCTTTAATTTCCTTCAACAATGTTTGTTAGTTTTCAGCATACTAACCTTCTGTTGTATTTATTCCTATGTATTCTATGTATTTTTTTCTTTTTGATGCTATTGTAAATGGAAATTGTTTTCTTAATTTCATGTTTTTGATGTTCATTGTTAGTGTGTAGAAATACAACTGAATTTTGCATATTGATCTTGTATCTTGCAGCTTGGCTGAATTTGTTTCTTAGTTCTAACAGTTTGTGTGTGTGTGTGTGTGTGTGTGTGTGTTCCTTAGAATGTTCTCTATACAAGATCATACCATCTACAAATAGGGATAGTTTTATGTCTTCCTTTACAATCTGAATGACGTTTACTTATTTTCCTTGTCTACTGTTCCTGGCTCAAACCTCCAAAACAATGTTGAATAGAAATGATAAGAGCAGATATCTTCATCTTGTTGAAGGCTTTCAGCCTTTCACCATTAAGTATGATGTTAGCTGTGGGGTTTTTATAGATGCCCTTTATCAGGCTAAGGAAATTTTCTATTCCTAGTTTGTTAAGGGTGTTGGATTTTGTCAAATGACTGTTTTGCCTCAATTGAGATGATCGTGCCATTTTGTCCTTTATTCTATTAATGTGGTGTATTGCATTGATTGAATTTCATATGTCAAACCAACCTTACATTCCTGGGATAAATCCCCCTTGGTCGTGGTATATAATCCTTTTTATGTGTTGCTGGATTCAGTTTGCCAGAATTTTGTTAAGGATTTTTGCATTCGTATTCATAAGGGATATTGGTCTGTAGTGTTGTTTTCTCTTGATGTCTGGGTTTGGTATCAGGGTATTACTGGCTTCATAGAGCAAATCGGGAAATGTTCCCTCCTTCTTTATCTTTTGGAAGAGTTTTATGAAGGACTCATGCTAATTCTTCTTTAAACATTTGGTGGAAATACCCATGAAACCATCTGGTCCTGGCTTTACTTTAAAGGAAGCTTTTCCGATTACTGTTTCAGTCTCTTGTTATATGTCTATTTAGATTTTCTATTTCTTTTTGAATCACTTTTGGTAATTTCTGTCTTTGTGGGATTTTTTTCTATTTCACCTAGGTTATCTAATTTGTTGGCACACTGTTGTTCATAGTATTCCTTAATAATTCTTTTTATTTCTGTAAGGTCCTTAGCGGAGTCCCTCTTTCGTTCCTGATGTTAGTAATCTGAGTCTTCTCACTTTTTTTCTTGGTCAGTCTAGCTAAAGGTTTGTCAATTTTGTTGATCTTTTTAAGAACCAACTTTTAGTTTACTTGATTCTGGGTTTTGTTTTGTTTTTCTATTTCACTTACTTCTACTTCAATCTTGATTATTTTCTTTCTACTTTTTTTGAACTTAATTGGCTCTTTTTGTTTCTTAGGGTAGAAAGTTAGGTCATTGATTTAAGTTCTTTCCTCCTTTTTAATATAGGAATTTACAGCTGTAAATTTCTCTCTATGCACTGCTTTCACTGCATTCCATAAGTTTTGGTATGTTATGTTTTCATTTTCTTTCATCTCAAAGTATTTTCTCATTTCCCTTGTGATTTCTTCTCTGACCCATTGGTTGTTTAGGAATGTGTTATTTAATATCTACATATTTGTAAATCTTCCAGTTTTCCTTCTGTCACTGCTCTCTAATTTCTTTCCAATGTGGAATGGTTGTAGAATATACTTTGCATGATTGAAATCCTTTTAAATTTATTCATGCTTGTTTTAAATTTATTGGTGCTTGTTTTATGACCTAACATATTGCCTATCCTGTAGAATGTTCCATGTGAACTTGAAAAGAAGGTATATTCTTCTTGAATGTATATATTAATGTTTTTCATCAGATTCGGAAAGTTTTTGAGCGTGAGTTCTTCAAGTATTCTTCCTGCCCCTTTTTCTCTCTCCTCTCTTTCTGATACTCCCATTATGCATATGTTGGCATGTTGGGTGGTGTGCCACAGGTCTTTGAGGCACAGTTCATTTTTATTTACTCTTTTTCTGTTCCTGACACTAGATAATCTCAGTTCACTTATCTCCAAGGTCACTGATGTTTTTCTTCTTCCTTTTCAGATTTGCTATTGAGCCCCTCTAGTAAAATTTTCATTTTAGTTATTGCACTTCTCAATTCGAGAATTTCTGTCAGCTCTTTTTTATAAGTTTTACTTCTTTATTGATACTCTCTGATGAGAAATCATTCTCATGCTTCCCTTTTGTTTTTGAGACATTTTTAAAACTTCTTTGTGCATATTTAAAAATAGCTGATTTAGGGGCTTCCCTGGTGGTGCAGTTGTTGAGAGTCCGCCTGCCAATGCAGGGGACACGGGTTCGTGCCCCGGTCTGGGAAGATCCCACATGCCGCGGAGCGGCTGGGCCCATGAGCCATGGCCGCTGAGCCTGCGCGTCCGGAGCCTGTGCTCCACAGCGGGAAAGGCCACCACAGTGAGAGGCCCGCATACCACAAAAAACAAAAAGCTGATTTAAAGCCTTTGTCCAGTAAATCCAATATCTGGAATTCCTCAGAGATGGTTTCTATTAACTGCTTTTTTTCCATGTATAAGTCTTACTTTCTTGTTTCTGTGCATGTCTTGTAATTTTTGTTGTTGAAACTGGACATTTAAAATAATATATTTATTAATCTATTCTTCCCTTTATGAACTGTTAAATAAAAATACCAGTGAAAAACTTAAAAATAAATAAATAAAATAATATAATGTGGAATAAGAAGAAGAAGAAGGAATCACATCCTTCCCCTTTCCCAGGACTATTTGTTGTTGCTTTATTGTTGTTGTTGTTTGTTTGGTGACTTTTCTAATTCTGTAGAATCTATATTCTTTGTTGCCTGACCACTGAAATATCTGTGAGGTTAGCCTAAGGTCATCTAATGATTGCACAGAGATTTCTTTAGATGCCTGGGTGAAGCGAGTCTCCCAGTCTTTGCTGATGGGCTCTGTGTGCGTTCGGGGGCATGCCGTTAACACCCAGGCAGGCAGTTTACAACTCCACCTTGGCCTTTACTTACTTGTTTTCTCCGAGTCTCAGTTTTAGGCAGAAGTGAAAGCTTAGGACGTTCTCAAGTCTTTCCTGAGCCTGAAAATAACCCTGGGAACAGCCCTATGCGTGCTCATGGACTTTCAGCTTCCCAGAACTATGTGGGAGCTTTTCCAGGCCCTCTATGGATATCTCACTACCAGCTTTTCCTCTTAAGCTTTTTCATTAACCTATTGTTTGTCCAATAGCACCTCAGGCTGCACAGTTTTCCACAAGTGCCCCTGACTGTTTTCAACAAATGCCCTCAAGGAAAAGGCTAGTCATACTGGGTGAGCTCTGATTCAGGTAAAATAAAGACAGCCTTGAAAGTGGGGTCTTCTGGGAAACCAGCAGACAGGTCAGATAATGCCAATCCTCTGGGAGTGGACTTGGAAGGAGCTCTAATCCTGTCCTACCCTTTCTGGTGGATGCCAGGCTACTGGTCTTTCAAGGCTACTCCAAAGCTGATGAAAGGGAATGAAAACAGGGCAAGTTAAAATTCTATATAAAGTTCACTGTTCTTACTAATACCCAGCCAATTTTCTTAAATAAACACTCCCTGGATTGCTACAAGGCTTTAGTTAATTTCCAGAGTCCTAAAACAAGTTGAGGGGCTTTCCTGGTGGCTCAGTGGTTAAGAATCCGCCTGCCAATGCAGGGGACACGGGTTCGAGCCCTGGTCCGGGAAGGTCCCACATGCCACGGAGCAACTAAGGCCGTGCGCCGCAACTACTGAGCCCGCGCTCTAGAGCCCGTGAGCCACAACTACTGAAGCCCGCGTGCCACAACTACTGAAGCCCATGTGCCACAACTACTGAGCTTGCGCCCTAGAGCCTGCGAGCCACAACTACTGAGCCCACGTGCCACAACTACTGAAGCCCGCGCGCTTAGAGCCCGTGCTCCACAACAAGAGAAGCCACCGCAATGAGAAGCCCGTGCACCGCAACGAAGAGTAGCCCCCGCTCACCGCAACTAGAGGAAGCCCATGCGCAGCAACAAAGACCCAACGCAGCCAAGAATAAATAAAATAAATAAATTTTAAAATAAATAAAATAAAACAAGTTGACTCTGACCATTTTTGCTAGTGTTCTCATTGCTTTTATGGAGGAGAGAATTTTCAGAGGTCCTTCCTCCACCATTTCATTGGCATCACCCACAAGCCTATTTTGAGCTTGCATGTGCTCAAAATACCGAGTGGCTTATTAAGGACACTATGCTTGCACTCAGTGGCTTTTGAGGCCACTTCTCCTCTGTTGAATTGTTTGCAGATTCCCTTGGTAGGGGCCAGCGAGGTCATGCCTGCCAGCAGGACACCACATTTTAGTCTTGCATCTGCCACTGGCTATGTGACCTTGGAGCAAAGGAGCTGAGAGTTCCAGAGCACCTGCTGTGCCAGGCTTTTTGCGCTGGCTGTTTTACGTGCATTGTATCATGTCATTTTTGCAAGAACCAAGAAAGAGATAATGTTCCCATTTAACAGGTGAAGAAACTACTAAGATGCAAAATGCTTAGCACTATGCCTGCTACACGTAGCAAATATTCCCTGCATCAACTACTGTGCTGTTGTTACTTACAGCTGTTATTGTCAGAGGAGGAAGTGGAGTTGAGAGGATTGCTCAAGGTTATTTGAATTCCAGCCCAGGTCTGACTCCAAAGCCTAGCCGTGTATTCTACATCCCCATTCCAGCTGCCCTGTGCAAATCTGTTTCAGCTCTGGGTCTCACTTTCCTCATCCTGTCAAGTAAAGGATTTGGACTGACAGAGGTTATTCAGTCAACAAACACTTAACTGTCTTGCTAAGATCGCTTCCAGGTTGACAGTATGAAGGTGTGTGATTCTGTGAAGTCTGTTGCTAGGAGTCACATTCGTAGCATTCTCTTGTTTGGCTTGAAAAAATAAACCGACGGGTAGACTGGCAGGTGTGTAACCCAGTGTGTGTTTCTCTCCTCCTCCCTTCTGGCTCCGCCCCATCCCTCCGCAGAGGCAAGAGGGGACAAAGCCAAGTGGGTGTTGACCTGGCCACTCATCTTCCTCCTGTGCGTCACCATCCCCAACTGCAGCAAGCCCCGCTGGGAGAAGTTCTTCATGCTCACCTTTGCCCTTGCCACGCTGTGGATCGCTGTCTTCTCCTACCTGATGGTGTGGCTGGTGAGTGGCAGAAGTGGGGGTGGACCGTACGGACAGCTCCTGCCTGGCACCTGCCGGCGGTGGGAAAGCTGGTGTCAAGAGCACGCTCAGATGCTGCTGTGCCACCTTCGGCAAGTCGCCTACCTTAACAGACCTTGGCTTATTTCTCAGTAGGAAGGGGTTTCAGCAGAAGTGTGCGGCGCTGTGCTGTGCATCAGGGATACCCAGATGGACGCAGCATGGTCCGTGGAGGCCACAGGAGGCAGATGAACCTTCACACGAACAGCCTGGGACACGCCGCTCTGGTGTGATGGGAAGAGGGGTGGTGGGGAGTCTCTGTAAGAAGCCCTGGAGGGCTAATCACTAGGCTCCCTTCCTTTTCAGTATCCATAGGGGAATGTGATGGAGACTGGAGTCAATGGGAGACAAACACAAGGCAGCCCTTTCCATGCCGCCTGCCAGGGGATGCTCCTGTCCCCTTTCTATGTCCAGGCACAGATATAAACTTTAGGTGGACTCTTCTAGTCCTCATAACAACCCGATGGGGTGAGCAGTTTTATTATGCCAGTTTTACAGATGAGCAAACTCAGGCCTAGAGACTCAGTCATTTGCCCGGTTAGTTACACAATTAGCAACTATTACACAATTAGTCACACAGCTAGTAAGTTCTAGAGCTGGGGTTAGAGCCTGGGTATTGGTCTCCAGAGTCCAGGATCTCAACCACTCTCCTGAACGGCCTCTCAAGTTGTTACTGGAATCTTCAGGTGCCGTTTGGACTAAAGATTTTCAGGCAGAGAGGCTTTGGCGTAGCTGGTCTGGCCACACCTGACAGCTCCCTGGAAAAACCTTTCGCTGGCTGGGCAGGGCCAAGCAGGAGCCCCTTCCGCCTCGCTCTGCATCACCCTGTGGGGCGCCTCCTCTTCCCCTCCCCTCCCCTCACGGGGGGCGGGAGCCCGGGAACAAGGAGAGAAATAGGTACAGGACCTCTGCCTTTCTATTGGGAAGCGCACCTGTCAGCCACTCACGCCTCAGTGGCATGCACGTAGCCACTTCACTCTCGTCCTAACACCTGATGTCCCCGCACATCTAACACACAGGGCAAGGTTGTCTTGGTTTCAGAGACACAGAGGCCTCCTTTCCCTTAACCCCAGGGAAGCAGTTTGGTGGGGTAAGAAGAGCTGTGGGGTCACGTGGGAATGGATGTGAATCCTGCTTCTCCCCCTGTGAGCCGTGAAACCTGGGTAGGTGACTCAGCTTCCATTAGCCATGGTCGCCCCCTCTACGAAATGGACTGGTATTGGGAGAATGGAAGGTCTCCGTTCAGGCATCAGGTCTGAGCTTGCAGCACAGCAAATTGATCATAACTGTAAATTTCAGCCATGTTCACCATGAGATGCAGCCGACACTGTTTCCACGCTTGTTCAGATAGAGGTTTAAATCCCCTTAGATGCTGGTGTGTGTGTGCGTGCGTGTGTGTGCGTGTGTGTACGTGCGCACGTGTGTGCGCTGCGTGTGCGTGCACGTGTCTGTGCGTGTGTGTGCGTGTGTGTGTTTAGGAAGAAGAGTTGGAAGTAGCTACTATCCAAACCCCCCAGAAAAGGATGGCAGTCAGACATAATGAAAACTGGCCTCAAAATGAACTGAATTTGCAAACTTAAATTTTTCTGAATAGGGTTAAAGGTCAGCCCCTCTTTACATTTGATGAAAGAGTCCAGCGATTTCTCTTACTAAAGTGCATTCCCCAAACGACATTGTTAGTGAAAAAAGTATTTCGTGACATTTGAGTGGGTGTGAGAATTAGGGAAGATCAAATTAATGACTGAAATTTGTTTCTTCTCTAATTAATGAAAACAACAGTATTATGAAATCAGTTCTACTCATTAGCAGTGAGGTAGGACATTTAATAACACTCCCATCCCCTCAACCTTGAGTTACAAACCCCACTCTCACTTCTTAAAGCAGACTCTTGGCAGTGGCTTGGCGGGAGATCCAGGAACCACCTTGCTGGGGCACTCTTACCTGCGGTTTTGAACTTCAGCTAGCCTCAGTTTGAGGTGATTGAATGGCCTCCACAGTAGAAAATGGTAAAGACAACAGTGCCACATTAGCCTGATTTCCACTGAAGAAAGATGTGCCTGCCTGGGGGCCATGCTCTTACTTTCCTCATGTCCTGATGGGGGCGCCAGGGAGCAGTGACGTCTCACCTGCCCACACCCTACCCCAGCCACCCTTCACATCTCTCAGCCCCAACGCTTTGCGGAAAACGATTCTTGAGTGTCAGTGTCAAAAGGGAGAGACCTCCAAAATGGGTCATCCTGTCCAGCACCTTTGCCCAACTGGGGAGGTGAAAACCAAAGAGGAGGCGTGACTTCCACAAGGTCAGGCAGATGGTCAGCCCAGCTCTGGACTCGCCTCTGCTTCCCTTCCTGAAGCCCAAGCATCAGGAGGGCTCCGAGAGCCCAGGGCTGGAGTCCAAGGCAAAGCCACACTCACGTAGCATCTCTGGTCCTGAACACTTGGAGAGTGTACGCACACACACGAAACCTTCCTTCTGTCCTTCCAGCCTCCGGCTTCTTAGCCATGTAGTTCAGTAATTTAAGAAAAAAAAAAAAAGGAAGCATCCCCAGTATTGCCACAGCCCGGGCAGTCTTGTGGAGACCTCCTTCATGGCCAGCATGGGTTAAGCATTGATGGATCGAACAGCTGTGTGGTTTTGGTGTCCTCAGTGTCTCTCTTCTTTCACAGCCCAGGGCAGGCCAGTCAGTGTGTGCTCTGCTCCGCACCTGGTGATGCTGAGCTGAGCGCTGTTTTGAGGGTAGAGCATCTTCAAACCCATCTGCAAAGCTTTGTCCTAGGAGGGGTATCATTTTAGTCCATGAGCTCTGACTACATGCCAGGGCTGAGCTTTGCCCTTAGAAAGCACACTTCATCTGGGTCTGATCACCCTAATTTTCTCTGCCCCCATAGATTGCAAGACGAGTGATTGAAAGAGAAAGGAAACATACATCTATGGATGTCTTGCACAGACCAGGAACTGTCACCTCATATTTTCTCACTTAATCCTCATTTAAAAGTCCATTTTACAGATGAGGGAGCTGAGGCTCAGAGAAGCAAACCAGCTTATCCTAAGTCACCCAACCATTTGCTGGGATTGGAGCCATCAGCCAAGATACGAACAACCCTAAGAGATGCCACTGTTCCCGTTTTCTAGATGGGGAGGTGAGCCAGGACTAGTGGGCGTTTTGAATGGGGTCCAAGTACTTTCTAGGGCTTTCCATCTGGCTGCTGCTCAGGGCCCAACCACCTCCCAAGTGTCAGGCATTTATTAGAGGACTGTGTGACCATGCCTCAAGGTCCTTAAAAGCCTGCGAATCCTTTGATCCAACAGGTCTATTTCTTGGAACTTACGCTAAGGATATAGTAAGATGAGATCCCAGAGAAGTTCACACAAGACAGCATGATGGCGAGGTTGGAGCGCAGGCTTCAGAGTTGGAAAGACTTGGCCTGGGATCCCTGCTCTACTGCTCACCGGCTTCATGCCCACCAGCGTTGTAACTTAACCTCTCTGATCCTCATTTCCCTGGGCATAATAACAGTGCCTCTCTCACCAGTGTGTGGTGAATAATAAAGAGTACCTGAGATTGTGAAAGTAAAACACCTGGAGAGGATCTGGTACACAGTAGGTGCTCATTAAATGCTACTCGTTACCGTACAGTGATATTGTAAGAGCAAAAACCGAAACCACTTCCATATTCACCAGTGACAGGTTGGTGAAAACTTTAAAGCCATGCAATGGCATCCATGTGTCAGTTTAAAATAATGTTATAGATGAGTATTTGAGTTGGAAAGATATTCGCAACGTATTATTACGTGAATAAAAAGCTGCAGAATATAGGTCGGTGCTATAACCTGATTTTATTTTTTGTCTAATTCACACACGCCAAAAAGAAGGTCGAGGTATATTCTAAAGCAGGGGTTTTCAAATGTGATTCCCAGACCAGCAGCCTCAGGGTCCCAACCACCTGGGAACTTGTTAGGAATACAGATTCCTGGGCTTCACCCCAGACCTCCTGAATCAGAAACTCTGGGGGCGGGACCTGGAGATCTTACTTTAACCAGCTCACCAGAGAACTTCCTACATGTTCAAATGTGAGACTCGTGGGCTGATGCAAAGTCTTAATAGTGGTTGTCTGAGGGTATTGAGAGATGGTAGGTGATTCTTACTTTATTTTCTAAACTTTTTAAAACAGTAAACACGTATTACGTAACCTGGAAGAAAGAACACGCAAAAGATGGTTTCAAAATAAAACCGTATTCCAGGTTTTTCTATTGGATATAGCAGTACTGTGTGTAAGTTAAAAACACTCAGATATAAGCACATTTTCCAGGGCTGCTCCTCTGTGAGTTGATATTTCCCCCTACTCTTCTGCAGGTGACTATTATTGGATACACCCTTGGAATCCCTGATGTCATCATGGGCATTACTTTCCTTGCAGCAGGCACAAGCGTTCCAGACTGCATGGCCAGCTTGATTGTGACGAGACAAGGTATGGATCACGCCTCAGCCCTGACGGCAGTCAGCATCACCATGTGGGCCCTGACCCCCAGCCCGAGTTACAGTTCATGGCTCTCATGACTTGGCAGTCATTACATCCTGCTATGAAGGAAACTATGACAACTGGGAAGCATCATGTATTAGATTCCATCCATGGAGAGAGTACTACCAAGATCAACTCCTCCAGACCTCTAGAAGCATTTGTGTGGAGTTGTATAAAAATGGACTTGTTCTGGGAGTTCCCTGGTTGCCTAGTGGTTAGGGTTCCAGGCTTTCACTGCTGGAACTGAGATCCCATGAGCTGCGCCACGTGGCCAAAGGAAAAAAAAAAAAAGGATGAACTTGTTCCGGCATCACCAATGTGAGATTGAGCAGAGCTAGAGCCCAGACTTTTTTTTTTTTCTTTCTTTCTTTTTCTTTTTGCAGTACGCCGGCCTCTCACTGTTATGGTCTCTCCCGTTGCGGAGCACAGGCTCCGGACGCGCAGGCTCAGTGGCCATGGCTCACGGGCCGGACTCTCAACCAGGGAAGCGCCACCAGGGAAGCCCGAGCCCAGACTTTTTATAGCAAATGCAATAGTAATGAGAAATGTTCTGATCCCAGGAAAGCCAAGCGGGTGTATCCTGTATCTCCAACTATTTTCCAATTCTCCTTCAGAATTCCAGACCTTATGTAATGTTATGGTTCGCTTGGCGGTTTTTCTTTGGAGCTAAGTGCCATGGGGTAAGCAAGGTGAGGAATACCAGTATGCTCTTTGATGGCAGAACAAAAGAGCTGTAAAGAGCCAGCCTTCCTTTACTGCTCCCTTTCTACCCGTGAGATAGCATCCAAGCCCGGACCACAACAGATCGTCCTCTGTAGATGGAAATTTGAAAGTATGGGGGGCAGGATGGGCGAATAATGGAGTGGAATCTCAGAGGAGACAGGAGAGGAGAGCAGTGTCCAGAGAGAAACTTGGTTTGGAAAGAAGGAAAAAGTTTTATTTCTTCGAGATAAAAGAAAGGGTTCATTAGTTGGTCAGTCAGTCCTGAGAAAACACGAATTGAGGGGAAGAGAAGGGTGGGGGTATGTTTGGCAGTAGGCTGGAGCCTTGTGGAGAATGGGGACAGTTGGGGACAGCAGCTGAAGGGTTTGGAATTGAATTGAGTGACCTTTGAGGTGAGTGTATTCATTTCCCAGGGCTGTCATAACAAAAGTACCCCAACTGGGTGGCTTAAAACAACAGAAATGGATTCTCTCACAGTTCTGGAGCATAGAAGTCCAAAATCAAGATGGCGGCAGGACCATACTCTCTCTGAAGTTTCTAGGGAGGATCCTTCCTTGTTCTCTCCCAGCTTCAGGTGTTGCCAGGAATCCTTGGCTTGTGGCTGCATCCGTCCAGTCTCTGCCTGTGTCTTCATGTGGTATAATCCCCTCTGTGTGTGTTTGTCCAAACTTCCTCCTTCTTATAAGGACACCAGTCATTGGATTAGGTCCCACCCTAATTCATTATGATCTCATTTTAACTGGATCACATCTGCAAAGACTTTATTTGCAAATAAGGTCACATTCACAGGTTTCGGGTGGACATGAGGGCTGGGCACTATTCAACCCAGTACAATGAGTAAAAGGAAAGCCGATGAGCGCCTAGGGCCTGGCCGATGTTCAGTGACGTGAATTTGGGAGGGATTCCGGCATGAATTTGAAGTCATACCAGCTCCAACAGCACACAGATGAGAGACCACAAGTTCATCCAGAGCTGGGGTTGGCTGGGTGGACACAGTGGAGGGTCAAGGAGGCAAAAGAATGTGCCATTTAAACAGCTGGCCTTGGAGTCCAAGCTAGTGGGTTGGGGGTGGGGGTCATGATACTAGAAGATTCAGGGCTTGGAGGGGAGGGTCCCAATGAGGTCAACGGGGCTCTGTAGGAACAAGGACAGGTGGGGACATCATCTCAGAGTGACTCCTGTGAGATGTAGACTGCAGAAGCAGGAGGGGTGAGGCGGGGGCGGGAGTGTATAGTTGTCGTGAGGGTGATGCTGACGTGATTGGCAGAGGGTCCAGCAGACCAGGTTAAAGCCTGGACAGATTCTTTATGGCAGGGGATACAGAAACCTCTGTTCGGAGCCCATCACACAAGGCAGGAGCCGTGCGGTGAGCTCTAACACAGAGGCTCTGCATCCTGGGCTCCCTGAAGGCTCGCAGCCCAGAGCGTGGTCCAGGCCGGCAGCATCGGCTTGAGAGAAATGCAGACTCTCAGGCCCCGTCCCAGCCCCACTGAATCAGAGTCTGCCTTTTTTAAAATAATTTTTATAACTTTATTTTTTTAATTTAAATTTATTTATTTTAATTTTGGCTGCGTTGGGTCCTCATTGCTGCGCACGGGCTTTCTTTTAGTTGCAGCGAGGGGGGCTTCGTTGCGGTGCACGGGCTTCTCATTGCGATGGCTTCTCTTGTTGCGGAGCACGGGCTCTAGGCGCGCGCGGGCTTCAGTAGTTGTGGCTCGCGGGCTTCAGTAGTTGTGGCTCGTGGGCTCTAGAGCGCAGGCTCAGTAGTTGTGGCGCACGGGCTTAGTTGCTCTGCGGCATGTGGGATCTTCCCGGCCCAGGGCTCGAACCCGTGTCCCCTGCATTGGCAGGCGGATTCTTAACCACTGTGCCGCCAGGGAAGCCCCCAGAGTCTGCTTTTTAGCAAGACCCCCAGTGAGTCCTGCGCTCTTAAAGTTTGAGAAGTGCTGCCGTAAGATTTCTCAGAGGGCAGTGCCTGCGCAGAGCAGTCAGTCAAACCTGAGAAGCTCTCCTCTCTCTTCTCCCAAACCTGGGCATCCTTGTGCCTCCTGACCCATCCGGCTAGTGCCTGCCTCCTCACCAGGGGCAACTAGCTGGTCCAAAACAGTTGCTGCTCATTCCTGTTTCACAAAATCCTGGGATACTGGAAGGCAGGTTTCCCAGAGGTACTGCCCCCCGATAGGACTCAGCTGCCGAGGTTCTGAAGGCACTCAGATCAGTGCCCAGACAGGCAGGGAGGGAGCTGTGAGGCTGTTGAGGGAGGCATTGTGTCCTGGAGGTCAGCGGATGACAGCAACAGGGCGGGAGGAAGTGGCCTGGCTATCCTAGGGGGGCAGGAGGTCAGATGGAGGTGAGGCAGTCGTCCGGATGCTCTTCTGAGTCTCTGCGAGCTTCTCAGCGACCAAGGCAACTTTATGGGCACAGGCCTGTGTGTTTCAGGCTTGTTCATTGCACGGGCGTTTGTTTGTGGCCAGATTATGACAGTCGTGTCCATTTAGGGCTAAGGGGCCAGGTGAAAACAGGTTCAGCCTGTGTGAGTCTTATTTGTAAAAGTTTGTTTACTAACTTTTGATACCTCTCAAATTATTAAGTTCCTAAGACTGTGTGGCTTTCATGAGACTGGACAGTGGGGCAGGAGAGGGAAGGTGGTGACACAGTCCCTCACCTCTAAGATGCTTCTAGTCTGGTCGGGGGGAAAGAGTTCACTCTTGGGAGACCACCCAGGCATAAAACCTGATGCCCTGTCATCTGGGTCAAGGTCGTGGTGCCATCACGTGGGTCACAAGTACACATTGAGGGTGAGGCCCCTTCCCTCCCAGAGCACCTGGGAGGCTCAAATAAGAAGCACATAGTGGGTCCTCCCAAAACACCGGCTGACACCCCTGGCAGGAGGAATAATGAAGGGCTCTGGATTAGTTTCCTAGGTCAGCCGTAACTACCACAAACTGGGAGACAGGAAAACAGAAACTGACTGTCCCACAGTCTTGGAGGTTAGAAGTCCGAGATCAGGGTGTCAGAAGAGTTGGTTCTTTCTGTCTGTTCCAGGCCTCTCTCCTTGGCTTGCAGATGGCTGTCTTCCTGTTCAGATGGAGCGCTGCCTGTGTGCATGCCTGTGCCCTAACATTCCCTTTCAATGAAAACACCAGTCATATTGGATTAGGATCCACCCTAAGGACCTCATTTTAACTTGATTACCCCGGAAAGACCCTGTCTCCAGATAAGGTCACATTCTGAGGTATTGGGGGTTAGGACCCCAACATATGAATCCTGGGGGGTCACAATTCAACCCACTACAGGGCTCACATGTAAGACTTCATGAAGGGAGTGGATCTCAGTCCTCATTAAAAGGTTTTAGAAATGTGGGGTCCATGAGGAAGGAATTCCTTTCTAAGGAATAGCACTGATGGAAATAGGAAGGAACAGGGGTTTCCAGCGACCTGCGCTTAATGCGTGACATGTCGATTGTCCCCTGCAGGCCTTGGTGACATGGCGGTCTCTAACACCATAGGAAGCAACGTGTTTGACATCCTCGTGGGACTCGGCGTACCGTGGGGGCTGCAGACCATGGTTATTAATTATGGATCCACGGTAAGTTCGTCTCGCTTCCTTGGTGAGATGATGCCATGCGCTTTACAGGGAGCGATAGTGGTGTTGGGCCTGTGCCAGCCAAGGGCTGCAGGGGATGCACTGCCCCCTTCTTGGCACGCTGGCAGCCACTTTGTGCAAAGGCGTCCCGAGCAGCCTGGGCAGTGCCTGCAGGAGGCAGCCCGTGTGCGCCCTGCACTCACGGGTGCTTTGGCCCCGTGTCTCTGCCCACCGGCACGCCTCTCCCCTCCTAGTTCATTTCCTCAGATGAGCAGAGACCTGGATCCATGGCCACGTGCTCACCGTGAACACCCACCTGTGGCTTCCAGATAAGGGAGGGGATGAGCCCGAGCACACTGGGCTTCCAGAACGGATGGGGGCCTGAACAGCCCAGAGGTTCAGGGCATGTGTGTTTGTTTCTCCAGGTGAAGATCAACAGCCGGGGTCTGGTCTACTCCGTGGTGTTGCTGCTGGGCTCCGTTGCTCTCACTGTGAGTTTTTGCAATTCCAAAATAGAAGCCTCACACGTGCATCATTTCCTCTGATTGTGTGCAGTCTCTGAATCCCCTCCCCCTTCCCCTTGGCAGTGAGGGGTAAAGTAGTAAAAACATGTAAATTCACAGATAACCCAAGAAACACTTTCTGCCAAGAATGTTGGCACCAAACACTGCACTTTTCCCTGAGCCACTAAGAAGTCCCTAGAGGAAGTGAGTTACGTTTCCTCTCTTCTTGCTGCCCGGTCTGTCTCCTCTCACTAGTGCTAATAGGAGACAAGTCCTCCCCCAGCCCATCTGAGCTGACATGGGGGCCTCATGGTCAGGTCTCGGGGCTGGCACACCGTGATACTGAGGTCTCCTCACTCCACATGCCCCAAACTGTGCTAACTCTACCTCTGCTTACTTTATTCCATCCTTACAAGCACCTGGTGATATTCTACTTTGCAGAAGTAAGCAAGGCTCAGGGGTTAAGTAACTTGCCCAAGGTCACAGGGATAGGAAATGACAAAGCTGGGATTTGAACCCACACTGGTCTATCTCTAAGGACCCATGGCATTGCTCTGATGAGGTAACTCTGATCCAACCCTTAGGAGGCCTCAATTCAGGGATAAGAAAGAAGGTTGTAAAAGGACAGGTGGGCAAGTCTGGAAAGAACATAGAAAGAGGATGTG